>NW_027421925.1:355685-711371 GCF_037893015.1 Macrotis lagotis
CCTTGCTGTGCCGTTCCTTCCGTTACCCTTGCCTTGCCTTGCTTTCCCTTGCCTTCCTTGCCTTCCGTTACTCTTTGCTTGCCTTCCGTGCATTGCCTAGCCTTGCGTTGTCGTGCCTTAGCCTTGCCTCGCGTAACGGTGCCTTGCCTTGCGTTACCCTTTCCTTTCCTTGCCGTGCATTGGCTAGCCCTGCGTTGTCGTGCCTTAGCCTTGTTTCCCCTTACCGTGCCGTTCCTTCCGTTACCCTTGCCTTCCCCTGCTTTCCCTTGCCTTCCTTGCCTTCCGTTACTCTTTGCTTGCCTTCCGTTTATTGCCTAGCCTTGCGTTGTCGTGCCTTAGCCTTGTCTCGCCTGACCGTGCCTTGCCTTGCGTTACCCTTTCCGTGCCTTGCCGTGCATTGCCTAGCCGTGGGTTGCCGTGCATTAGCCTTGCCTTGCCTCACCGTGCCTTGCCTTGAGTTACCCTTTCCTTGCCTTGCCGTGCATTGCCTAGCCGTGCGTTGCCTTGCCTTAGCCTTGTTTCCCCTTGCCGTGCCGTTCCTTCTCTTACCCTTGCCTTGCCTTGCTTTCCCTTGCCTTCCTTGCCTTCCGTTACTCTTTGCTTGCCTTCCGTGCATTGCCTAGCCTTGCGTTGTCGTGCATTCGCCTTCCTCCCCAAACCGTGCCTTGATTTGCGTTACCCTTTCCTTGCCTTGCCCTGCATTGCCTAGCCCTGTGTTGTCGTGCCTTAGCCATGTTTCCCCTTACCGTGCCGTTCCTTTCGTTACCCTTGCCTTCCCCTGCTTTCCCTTGCCTTCCTTGCCTTCCGTTACTCTTTGCTTGCCTTCCGTGCATTGCCTAGCCTTGCGTTGTCGTGCCTTAGCCTTGCCTCGCCTGACCGTGCCTTGCCTTGAGTTACCCTTTCCTTGCCTTGCCGTGCATTCCCTAGCCGTGCGTTGTCGTGCATTTGCCTTGTCTTGCCTCACCGTGCTTTGCCTTGCGTTACCCTTTCCTTGCCTTGCCGTGCATTGCCTAGCCCTGCACTGTCGTGCCTTAGCTTTGTTTCCCCTTACCGTGCCGTTCCTTTCGTTGCCCTTGCCTTCCCTTGCTTTCCCTTGCCTTCCTTGCCTTCCGTTACTCTTTGCTTGCCTTCCGTTCATTGCCTAGCCTTGCGTTGTCGTGCCTTAGCCTTGCCTCGCCTGACCGTGCCTTGCCTTGCGTTACCCTTTCCTTGCCTTGCCGTGCATTGCCTAGCCGTGCGTTGTCGTGCATTTGCCTTGCCTTGCCTCACCGTTCCTTGCCTTTCGTTACCCTTTCCTTGCCTGGCCGTGCATTGCCTAGCCGTGCGTTGTCGTGCATTAGCCTTGTCTTGCCTTACCGTGCCCTGCCTTGCGTTACCCTTTCCTTGCCTGGCCGTGCATTGCGTAGCCGTGCGTTGCCGTTCCTTAGCCTTGTTTCCCCTTGCCGTGCCTTGCCTTTTGTTACACTTGCCTTGCCTTGCTTTGCCTTGCCTTCCTTTCCTTCCGTTACTCTTTCCTTGCCTAGCCGTGCACTGCCTAGCCTTGCGTTGTCGTGCATTAGCTTTGCCTCCCCAAACCGTGCCTTGCCTTGCGTTACCATTTCCTTGCCTTGCCCTGCATTGCCTAGCCCTGTGTTGTCGTGCCTTAGTCTTGTTTGCCCTTACCGTGCCGTTCCTTCCGTTACCCTTGCCTTTCCCTGCTTTCCCTAGCCTTCCTTGCCTTCCGTTCCTCTTTGCTTGCCTTCCGTGCATTGCCTAGCCTTGCGTTGTCGTGCCTTAGCCTTGCCTCGCCTGACCGTGCCTTGCCTTGCGTTACCCTTTCCTTGCCTTGCCGTGAATTGCCTAGCCGTGCGTTGTCGTGCATCAGCCTTGCCTTGCCTCACCGTGCCTTGCCTTGCGTTACCCTTACCTTGCCTTGCTTTCCCTTCCTTTCATTGCTTTCCGTTACTCTTTGCTTTCCTTCCGTGCATTGCCTAGCCTTGCGTTGTCGTGCCTTAGCCTTGCCTCGCCTGACAGTGCCTTGCCTTGCGTTACCCTTTCCTTGCCTTGCCGTGCATTGCCTAGCCGTGCGTTGCCGTGCCTTAGCCTTGTTTCCCCTTGCCGTGCCGTTCCTTCCCTTACCCTTGCCTTGCCTTGCTTTCCGTTGCCTTCCTTGCCTTCCGTTACTCTTTGCTTGCCTTCCGTGCATTGCCTAGCCTTGCGTTGTCGTGCCGTAGCCTTGCCTCGCGTAACGGTGCCTTGCCTTGCGTTACCCTTTCCTTTCCTTGCCGTGCATTGGCTAGCCCTGCGTTGTCGTGCCTTAGCCTTGTTTCCCCTTACCGTGCCGTTCCTTCCGTTACCCTTGCCTTCCCCTCCTTTCCCTTGCCTTCCTTGCCTTCCGTTACTCTTTGCTTGCCTTCCGTTTATTGCCTGGCCTTGCGTTGTCGTGCCTTAGCCTTGCCGCGCCTTACCGTGCCTTGCCTTGCGTTACCCTTTCCTTGCCTTGCCGTGCATTGCCTAGCCTTGCGTTGTCGTGCCTTAGCCTTGCCTCGCCTGACCGTGCCTTGCCTTGCGTTACCCTTTCCGTGCCTTGCCGTGCATTGCCTAGCCGTGCGTTGTCGTGCATCAGCCTTGCCTTGCCTCACCGTGCCTTGCCTTGAGTTACCCTTTCCTTGCCTTGCCGTGCATTGCCTAGCCGTGCGTTGCCGTGCCTTCGCCTTGTTTCCCCTTGCCGTGCCGTTCCTTCTCTTACCCTTGCCTTGCCTTGCTTTCCCTTGCCTTCCTTGCCTTCCGTTACTCTTTGCTTGCCTTCCGTGCATTGCCTAGCCTTGCGTTGTCGTGCATTCGCCTTCCTCCCCAAACCGTGCCTTGATTTCCGTTACCCTTTCCTTGCCTTGCCCTGCATTGCCTAGCCCTGTGTTGTCGTGCCTTAGCCTTGTTTCCCCTTACCGTGCCGTTCCTTTCGTTACCCTTGCCTTCCCCTGCTTTCCCTTGCCTTCCTTGCCTTCCGTTACTCTTTTCTTGCCTTCCGTGCATTGCCTAGCCTTGCGTTGTCGTGCCTTAGCCTTGCCTCGCCTGACCGTGCCTTGCCTTGAGTTACCCTTTCCTTGCCTTGCCGTGCATTCCCTAGCCGTGCGTTGTCGTGCATTTGCCTTGTCTTGCCTCACCGTGCTTTGCCTTGCGTTACCCTTTCCTTGCCTTGCCGTGCATTGCCTAGCCCTGCATTGTCGTGCCTTAGCTTTGTTTCCCCTTACCGTGCCGTTCCTTTCGTTGCCCTTGCCTTCCCTTGCTTTCCCTTGCCTTCCTTGCCTTCCGTTACTCTTTGCTTGCCTTCCGTTCATTGCCTAGCCTTGCGTTGTCGTGCCTTAGCCTTGCCTCGCCTGACCGTGCCTTGCCTTGCGTTACCCTTTCCTTGCCTTGCCGTGCATTGCCTAGCCGTGCGTTGTCGTGCATTTGCCTTGCCTTGCCTCACCGTTCCTTGCCTTGCGTTACCCTTTCCTTGCCTGGCCGTGCATTGCCTAGCCGTGCGTTGTCGTGCATTAGCCTTGTCTTGCCTTACCGTGCCTTGCCTTGCGTTACCCTTTCCTTGCCTGGCCGTGCATTGCGTAGCCGTGCGTTGCCGTTCCTTAGCCTTGTTTCCCCTTGCCGTGCCTTGCCTTTTGTTACACTTGCCTTGCCTTGCTTTGCCTTGCCTTCCTTTCCTTCCGTTACTCTTTCCTTGCCTAGCCGTGCACTGCCTAGCCTTGCGTTGTCGTGCATTAGCTTTGCCTCCCCAAACCGTGCCTTGCCTTGCGTTACCATTTACTTGCCTTGCCCTGCATTGCCTAGCCCTGTGTTGTCGTGCCTTAGTCTTGTTTGCCCTTACCGTGCCGTTCCTTCCGTTACCCTTGCCTTTCCCTGCTTTCCCTAGCCTTCCTTGCCTTCCGTTCCTCTTTGCTTGCCTTCCGTGCATTGCCTAGCCTTGCGTTGTCGTGCCTTAGCCTTGCCTCGCGTAACGGTGCCTTGCCTTGCGTTACCCTTTCCTTTCCTTGCCGTGCATTGGCTAGCCCTGCGTTGTCGTGCCTTAGCCTTGTTTCCCCTTACCGTGCCGTTCCTTTCGTTACCCTTGCCTTCCCCTGCTTTCCCTTCCCTTCCTTGCCTTCCGTTACTCTTTGCTTGCCTTCCGTGCATTGCCTAGCCTTGCGTTGTCGTGCCTTAGCCTTGCCTCGCCTGACCGTGCCTTGCCTTGAGTTACCCTTTCCTTGCCTTGCCGTGCATTGCCTAGCCGTGCGTTGTCGTGCATTTGCCTTGTCTTGCCTCACCGTGCTTTGCCTTGCGTTACCCTTTCCTTGCCTTGCCGTGCATTGCCTAGCCCTGCATTGTCGTGCCTTAGCTTTGTTTCCCCTTACCCTGCCGTTCCTTTCGTTGCCCTTGCCTTCCCTTGCTTTCCCTTGCCTTCCTTGCCTTCCGTTACTCTTTGCTTGCCTTCCGTTCATTGCCTAGCCTTGCGTTGTCGTGCCTTAGCCTTGCCTCGCCTGACCGTGCCTTGCCTTGCGTTACCCTTTCCTTGCCTTGCCGTGCATTGCCTAGCCGTGCGTTGTCGTGCATTTGCCTTGCCTTGCCTCACCGTGCCTTGCCTTGCGTTACCCTTTCCTTGCCTGGCCGTGCATTGCCTAGCCGTGCGTTGTCGTGCATTAGCCTTGTCTTGCCTTACCGTGCCTTGCCTTGCGTTACCCTTTCCTTGCCTGGCCGTGCATTGCGTAGCCGTGCGTTGCCGTTCCTTAGCCTTGTTTCCCCTTGCCGTGCCTTGCCTTTTGTTACACTTGCCTTGCCTTGCTTTGCCTTGCCTTCCTTTCCTTCCGTTACTCTTTCCTTGCCTAGCCGTGCACTGCCTAGCCTTGCGTTGTCGTGCATTAGCTTTGCCTCCCCAAACCGTGCCTTGCCTTGCGTTACCATTTCCTTGCCTTGCCCTGCATTGCCTAGCCCTGTGTTGTCGTGCCTTAGTCTTGTTTGCCCTTACCGTGCCGTTCCTTCCGTTACACTTGCCTTTCCCTGCTTTCCCTAGCCTTCCTTGCCTTCCGTTCCTCTTTGCTTGCCTTCCGTGCATTGCCTAGCCTTGCGTTGTCGTGCCTTAGCCTTGCCTCGCCTGACCGTGCCTTGCCTTGCGTTACCGTTTCCTTGCCTTGCCGTGAATTGCTTGGCCGTGCGTTGTCGTGCATCAGCCTTGCCTTGCCTCTCCGTGCCTTGCCTTGCGTTACCCTTACCTTGCCTTGCTTTCCCTTCCTTTCATTGCCTTCCGTTACTCTTTGCTTTCCTTCCGTGCATTGCCTAGCCTTGCGTTGTCGTGCCTTAGCCTTGCCTCGCCTGACAGTGCCTTGCCTTGCGTTACCCTTTCCTTGCCTTGCCGTGCATTGCCTAGCCGTGCGTTGCCGTGCCTTAGCCTTGCCTCGCCTGACCGTGCCTTGCCTTGATTTACCCTTTCCTTGCCTTGCCGTGCATTGCCTAGCCGTGCGTTGTCGTGCATTTGCCTTGTCTTGCCTCACCGTGCTTTGCCTTGCGTTACCCTTTCCATGCCTTGCCGTGCATTGCCTAGCCCTGCATTGTCGTGCCTTAGCCTTGCCTCGCGTAACGGTGCCTTGCCTTGCGTTACCCTTTCCTTTCCTTGCCGTGCATTGGCTAGCCCTGCGTTGTCGTGCCTTAGCCTTGTTTCCCCTTACCGTGCCGTTCCTTCCGTTACCCTTGCCTTTCCCTGCTTTCCTTCCCTTCCGTTACTCTTTGCTTGACTTCCGTTTATTGCCTGGCCTTGCGTTGTCGTGCCTTAGCCTTGCCGCGCCTTACCGTGCCTTGCCTTGCGTTACCCTTTCCTTGCCTTGCCGTGCATTGCCTAGCCTTGCGTTGTCGTGCCTTAGCCTTGCCTCGCCTGACCGTGCCTTGCCTTGCGTTACCCTTTCCGTGCCTTGCCGTGCATTGCCTAGCCGTGCGTTGTCGTGCATCAGCCTTGCCTTGCCTCACCGTGCCTTGCCTTGCGTTACCCTTTCCTTGCCTTGCCGTGCATTGCCTAGCCGTGCGTTGCCGTGCCTTAGCCTTGTTTCCCCTTGCCGTGCCGTTCCTTCTGTTACCCTTCCCTTGCCTTGCTTTCCCTTGCCTTCCTTGCCTTCCGTTACTCTTTGCTTGCCTTCCGTGCATTGCCTAGCCTTGCGTTGTCGTGCCTTAGCCTTGCCTCGCCTGACCGTGCCTTGCCTTGAGTTACCCTTTCCTTGCCTTGCCGTGCATTGCCTAGCCGTGCGTTGTCGTGCATTTGCCTTGTCTTGCCTCACCGTGCTTTGCCTTGCGTTACCCTTTCCTTGCCTTGCCGTGCATTGCCTAGCCCTGCATTGTCCTGCCTTAGCTTTGTTTCCCCTTACCGTGCCGTTCCTTTCGTTTTCCTTGCCTTCCCTTGCTTTCCCTTGCCTTCCGTGCCTTCCGTTACTCTTTGCTTGCCTTCCGTTCATTGCCTAGCCTTGTGTTGTCGTGCCTTAGCCTTGCCTCGCCTGACCGTGCCTTGCCTTGCGTTACCCTTTCCTTGCCTTGCCGTGCATTGCCTAGCCGTGCGTTGTCGTGCATTTGCCTTGCCTTGCCTCACCGTGCCTTGCCTTGCGTTACCCTTTCCTTGCCTGGCCGTGCATTGCCTAGCCGTGCGTTGTCGTGCATTAGCCTTGTCTTGCCTTACCGTGCCTTGCCTTGCGTTACCCTTTCCTTGCCTGGCCGTGCATTGCGTAGCCGTGCGTTGCCGTTCCTTAGCCTTGTTTCCCCTTGCCGTGCCTTGCCTTTTGTTACACTTGCCTTGCCTTGCTTTGCCTTGCCTTCCTTTCCTTCCGTTACTCTTTCCTTGCCTAGCCGTGCACTGCCTAGCCTTGCGTTGTCGTGCATTAGCTTTGCCTCCCCAAACCGTGCCTTGCCTTGCGTTACCATTTCCTTGCCTTGCCCTGCATTGCCTAGCCCTGTGTTGTCGTGCCTTAGTCTTGTTTGCCCTTACCGTGCCGTTCCTTCCTTTACCCTTGCCTTTCCCTGCTTTCCCTAGCCTTCCTTGCCTTCCGTTACTCTTTGCTTGCCTTCCGTGCATTGCCTAGCCTTGCGTTGTCGTGCCTTAGCCTTGCCTTGCCTGACCGTTCCTTTCCTTGCGTTACCGTTTCCTTCCCTTGCCGTTCTTTGCCTAGCCTTGCGTTGTCGTGCCTTAGCCTTGCCTTGCCTCACCGTGCCTTGCCTTGCGTTACCCTTACCTTGCCTTGCTTTCGCTTCCTTTCATTGCCTTCCGTTACTCTTTGCTTTCCTTCCGTGCATTGCCTAGCCTTGCGTTGTCGTGCCTTAGATTTGCCTCGCGTAACGGTGCCTTGCCTTGCGTTACCCTTTCCTTTCCTTGCCGTGCATTGGCTAGCCCTGCGTTGTCGTGCCTTAGCCTTGTTTCCCCTTACCGTGCCGTTCCTTCCGTTACCCTTGCCTTCCCCTGCTTTCCCTTGCCTTCCTTGCCTTCCGTTACTCTTTGCTTGCCTTCCGTTTATTGCCTAGCCTTGCGTTGTCGTGCCTTAGCCTTGCCTCGCCTGACCGTGCCTTGCCTTGCGTTACCCTTTCCGTGCCTTGCCGTGCACTGCCTAGCCGTGCGTTGTCGTGCATCAGCCTTGCCTTGCCTCACCGTGCCTTGCCTTGCGTTACCCTTTCCTTGCCTGGCCCTGCATTGCCTAGCCGTGCATTGCCGTGCCTTAGCCTTGTTTCCCCTTGCCGTGCCGTTCCTTCTCTTACCCTTGCCTTGCCTTGCTTTCCCTTGCCTTCCTTGCCTTCCGTTACTCTTTGCTTGCCTTCCGTGCATTGCCTAGCCTTGCGTTGTCGTGCCTTAGCCTTGCCTCGCCTGACCGTGCCTTGCCTTGAGTTACCCTTTCCTTGCCTTGCCGTGCATTCCCTAGCCGTGCGTTGTCGTGCATTTGCCTTGTCTTGCCTCACCGTGCTTTGCCTTGCGTTACCCTTTCCTTGCCTTGCCGTGCATTGCCTAGCCCTGCATTGTCGTGCCTTAGCTTTGTTTCCCCTTACCGTGCCGTTCCTTTCGTTGCCCTTGCCTTCCCTTGCTTTCCCTTGCCTTCCTTGCCTTCCGTTACTCTTTGCTTGCCTTCCGTGCATTGCCTAGCCTTGCGTTGTCGTGCCTTAGCCTTGCCTCGCCTGACCGTGCCTTTCCTTGCGTTACCCTTTCCTTGCCTTGCCGTGCATTGCCTAGCCGTGCGTTGTCGTGCATTTGCCTTGCCTTGCCTCACCGTTCCTTGCCTTGCGTTACCCTTTCCTTGCCTGGCCGTGCATTGCCTAGCCGTGCGTTGTCGTGCATTAGCCTTGTCTTGCCTTACCGTGCCTTGCCTTGCGTTACCCTTTCCTTGCCTGGCCGTGCATTGCGTAGCCGTGCGTTGCCGTTCCTTAGCCTTGTTTCCCCTTGCCGTGCCTTGCCTTTTGTTACACTTGCCTTGCCTTGCTTTGCCTTGCCTTCCTCTCCTTCCGTTACTCTTTCCTTGCCTAGCCGTGCACTGCCTAGCCTTGCGTTGTCGTGCATTAGCTTTGCCTCCCCAAACCGTGCCTTGCCTTGCGTTACCATTTCCTTGCCTTGCCCTGCATTGCCTAGCCCTGTGTTGTCGTGCCTTAGTCTTGTTTGCCCTTACCGTGCCGTTCCTTCCGTTACCCTTGCCTTTCCCTGCTTTCCCTAGCCTTCCTTGCCTTCCGTTCCTCTTTGCTTGCCTTCCGTGCATTGCCTAGCCTTGCGTTGTCGTGCCTTAGCCTTGCCTCGCGTAACGGTGCCTTGCCTTGCGTTACCCTTTCCTTGCCTTGCCGTGCATTGCCTAGCCCTGCGTTGTCGTGCCTTAGCCTTGTTTCCCCTTACCGTGCCGTTCCTTCCGTTACCCTTGCCTTTCCCTGCTTTCCCTTGCCTTCCTTGCATTCCGTTACTCTTTGCTTGCCTTCCGTTTATTGCCTGGCCTTGCGTTGTCGTGCCTTAGCCTTGCCGCGCTTTACCGTGCCTTGCCTTGCGTTACCCTTTCCTTGCCTTGCCGTGCATTGCCTAGCCTTGCGTTGTCGTGCCTTAGCCTTGCCTCGCCTGACCGTGCCTTGCCTTGCGTTACCCTTTCCGTGCCTTGCCGTGCATTGCCTAGCCGTGCGTTGTCGTGCATCAGCCTTGCCTTGCCTCACCGTGCCTTGCCTTGCGTTACCCTTTCCTTGCCTTGCCGTGCATTGCCTAGCCGTGCGTTGCCGTGCCTTAGCCTTGTTTCCCCTTGCCGTGCCGTTCCTTCTGTTACCCTTGCCTTGCCTTGCGTTCCCTTGCCTTCCTTGCCTTCCGTTACTCTTTGCTTGCCTTCCGTGCATTGCCTAGCCGTGCGTTGTCGTGCATTTGCCTTGTCTTGCCTCACCGTGCTTTGCCTTGCGTTACCCTTTCCTTGCCTTGCCGTGCATTGCCTAGCCCTGCATTGTCCTGCCTTAGCTTTGTTTCCCCTTACCGTGCCGTTCCTTTCGTTGCCCTTGCCTTCCCTTGCTTTCCCTTGCCTTCCTTGCCTTCCGTTACTCTTTGCTTGCCTTCCGTGCATTGCCTAGCCTTGCGTTGTCGTGCCTTAGCCTTGCCTCGCCTGACCGTGCCTTGCCTTGCGTTACCCTTTCCTTGCCTTGCCGTGCATTGCCTAGCCGTGCGTTGTCGTGCATCAGCCTTGCCTTGCCTCACCATGCCTTGCCTTGCGTTACCCTTACCTTGCCTTGCTTTCCCTTCCTTTCATTGCTTTCCGTTACTCTTTGCTTTCCTTCCGTGCATTGCCTAGCCTTGCGTTGTCGTGCCTTAGCCTTGCCTCGCCTGACCGTGCCTTGCCTTGCGTTACCCTTTCCTTGCCTTGCCGTGCATTGCCTAGCCGTGCGTTGTCGTGCATTTGCCTTGTCTTGCCTCACCGTGCTTTGCCTTGCGTTACCCTTTCCTTGCCTTGCCGTGCATTGCCTAGCCCTGCATTGTCGTGCCTTAGCTTTGTTTCCCCTTACCGTGCCGTTCCTTTCGTTGCCCTTGCCTTCCCTTGCTTTCCCTTGCCTTCCTTGCCTTCCGTTACTCTTTGCTTGCCTTCCGTTCATTGCCTAGCCTTGCGTTGTCGTGCCTTAGCCTTGCCTCGCCTGACCGTGCCTTGCCTTGCGTTACCCTTTCCTTGCCTTGCCGTGCATTGCCTAGCCGTGCGTTGTCGAGCATTTGCCTTGCCTTGCCTCACCGTTCCTTGCCTTGCGTTACCCTTTCCTTGCCTGGCCGTGCATTGCCTAGTCGTGCGTTGTCGTGCATTAGCCTTGTCTTGCCTTACCGTGCCTTGCCTTGCGTTACCCTTTCCTTGCCTGGCCGTGCATTGCGTAGCCTTGCGTTGCCGTTCCTTAGCCTTGTTTCCCCTTGCCGTGCCTTACCTTTTGTTACACTTGCCTTGCCTTGCTTTGCCTTGCCTTACTTTCCTTCCGTTACTCTTTCCTTGCCTAGCCGTGCACTGCCTAGCCTTGCGTTGTCGTGCATTAGCTTTGCCTCCCCAAACCGTGCCTTGCCTTGCGTTACCATTTCCTTGCCTTGCCCTGCATTGCCTAGCCCTGTGTTGTCGTGCCTTAGTCTTGTTTGCCCTTACCGTGCCGTTCCTTCCGTTACCCTTGCCTTTCCCTGCTTTCCCTAGCCTTCCTTGCCTTCCGTTCCTCTTTGCTTGACTTCCGTGCATTGCCTAGCCTTGCGTTGTCGTGCCCTAGCCTTGCCTCGCGTAACGGTGCCTTGCCTTGCGTTACCCTTTCCTTTCCTTGCCGTGCATTGGCTAGCCCTGCGTTGTCGTGCCTTAGCCTTGTTTCCCCTTACCGTGCCGTTCCTTCCGTTACCCTTGCCTTCCCCTGCTTTCCCTTGCCTTCCTTGCCTTCCGTTACTCTTTGCTTGCCTTCCGTTTATTGCCTAGCCTTGCGTTGTCGTGCCTTAGCCTTGCCTCGCCTGACCGTGCCTTGCCTTGCGTTACCCTTTCCGTGCCTTGCCGTGCATTGCCTAGCCGTGCGTTGTCGTGCATCAGCCTTGCCTTGCCTCACCGTGCCTTGCCTTGCGTTACCCTTTCCTTGCCTTGCCGTGCATTGCCTAGCCGTGCGTTGCCTTGCCTTAGCCTTGTTTCCCCTTGCCGTGCCGTTCCTTCTCTTACCCTTGCCTTGCGTTGCTTTCCCTTGCCTTCCTTGCCTTCCGTTACTCTTTGCTTGCCTTCCGTGCATTGCCTAGCCTTGCGTTGTCGTGCATTCGCCTTCCTCCCCAAACCGTGCCTTGATTTGCGTTACCCTTTCCTTGCCTTGCCCTGCATTGCCTAGCCCTGTGTTGTCGTGCCTTAGCCATGTTTCCCCTTACCGTGCCGTTCCTTTCGTTACCCTTGCCTTCCCCTGCTTTCCCTTGCCTTCCTTGCCTTCCGTTACTCTTTGCTTGCCTTCCGTGCATTGCCTAGCCTTGCGTTGTCGTGCCTTAGCCTTGCCTCGCCTGACCGTGCCTTGCCTTGAGTTACCCTTTCCTTGCCTTGCCGTGCATTCCCTAGCCGTGCGTTGTCGTGCATTTGCCTTGTCTTGCCTCACCGTGCTTTGCCTTGCGTTACCCTTTCCTTGCCTTGCCGTGCATTGCCTAGCCCTGCACTGTCGTGCCTTAGCTTTGTTTCCCCTTACCGTGCCGTTCCTTTCGTTGCCCTTGCCTTCCCTTGCTTTCCCTTGCCTTCCTTGCCTTCCGTTACTCTTTGCTTGCCTTCCGTTCATTGCCTAGCCTTGCGTTGTCGTGCCTTAGCCTTGCCTCGCCTGACCGTGCCTTGCCTTGCGTTACCCTTTCCTTGCCTTGCCGTGCATTGCCTAGCCGTGCGTTGTCGTGCATTTGCCTTGCCTTGCCTCACCGTTCCTTGCCTTTCGTTACCCTTTCCTTGCCTGGCCGTGCATTGCCTAGCCGTGCGTTGTCGTGCATTAGCCTTGTCTTGCCTTACCGTGCCCTGCCTTGCGTTACCCTTTCCTTGCCTGGCCGTGCATTGCGTAGCCGTGCGTTGCCGTTCCTTAGCCTTGTTTCCCCTTGCCGTGCCTTGCCTTTTGTTACACTTGCCTTGCCTTGCTTTGCCTTGCCTTCCTTTCCTTCCGTTACTCTTTCCTTGCCTAGCCGTGCACTGCCTAGCCTTGCGTTGTCGTGCATTAGCTTTGCCTCCCCAAACCGTGCCTTGCCTTGCGTTACCATTTCCTTGCCTTGCCCTGCATTGCCTAGCCCTGTGTTGTCGTGCCTTAGTCTTGTTTGCCCTTACCGTGCCGTTCCTTCCGTTACCCTTGCCTTTCCCTGCTTTCCCTAGCCTTCCTTGCCTTCCGTTCCTCTTTGCTTGCCTTCCGTGCATTGCCTAGCCTTGCGTTGTCGTGCCTTAGCCTTGCCTCGCCTGACCGTGCCTTGCCTTGCGTTACCCTTTCCTTGCCTTGCCGTGAATTGCCTAGCCGTGCGTTGTCGTGCATCAGCCTTGCCTAGCCTCACCGTGCCTTGCCTTGCGTTACCCTTACCTTGCCTTGCTTTCCCTTCCTTTCATTGCTTTCCGTTACTCTTTGCTTTCCTTCCGTGCATTGCCTAGCCTTGCGTTGTCGTGCCTTAGCCTTGCCTCGCCTGACAGTGCCTTGCCTTGCGTTACCCTTTCCTTGCCTTGCCGTGCATTGCCTAGCCGTGCGTTGCCGTGCCTTAGCCTTGTTTCCCCTTGCCGTGCCGTTCCTTCCCTTACCCTTGCCTTGCCTTGCTTTCCGTTGCCTTCCTTGCCTTCCGTTACTCTTTGCTTGCCTTCCGTGCATTGCCTAGCCTTGCGTTGTCGTGCCGTAGCCTTGCCTCGCGTAACGGTGCCTTGCCTTGCGTTACCCTTTCCTTTCCTTGCCGTGCATTGGCTAGCCCTGCGTTGTCGTGCCTTAGCCTTGTTTCCCCTTACCGTGCCGTTCCTTCCGTTACCCTTGCCTTCCCCTCCTTTCCCTTGCCTTCCTTGCCTTCCGTTACTCTTTGCTTGCCTTCCGTTTATTGCCTGGCCTTGCGTTGTCGTGCCTTAGCCTTGCCACGCCTTACCGTGCCTTGCTTTGCGTTACCCTTTCCTTGCCTTGCCGTGCATTGCCTAGCCTTGCGTTGTCGTGCATTAGCCTTGCCTTGACTGACCGTGCCTTGCCTTGCGTTACCCTTCCCTTGCCTTGCCGTGCTTTGCCTAGCCGTGCGTTGTCGTGCATCAGCCTTGCCTTGCCTCACCGTGCCTTGCCTTGAGTTACCCTTTCCTTGCCTTGCCGTGCATTGCCTAGCCGTGCGTTGCCGTGCCTTAGCCTTGTTTCCCCTTGCCGTGCCGTTCCTTCCCTTACCCTTGCCTTGCCTTGCTTTCCCTTGCCTTCCTTGCCTTCCGTTACTCTTTGCTTGCCTTCCGTGCATTGCCTAGCCTTGCGTTGTCGTGCATTCGCCTTCCTCCCCAAACCGTGCCTTGATTTGCGTTACCCTTTCCTTGCCTTGCCCTGCATTGCCTAGCCCTGTGTTGTCGTGCCTTAGCCTTGTTTCCCCTTACCGTGCCGTTCCTTTTGTTACCCTTGCCTTCCCCTGCTTTCCCTTGCCTTCCTTGCCTTCCGTTACTCTTTGCTTGCCTTCCGTGCATTGCCTAGCCTTGCGTTGTCGTGCCTTAGCCTTGCCTCGCCTGACCGTGCCTTGCCTTGAGTTACCCTTTCCTTGCCTTGCCGTGCATTCCCTAGCCGTGCGTTGTCGTGCATTTGCCTTGTCTTGCCTCACCGTGCTTTGCCTTGCGTTACCCTTTCCTTGCCTTGCCGTGCATTGCCTAGCCCTGCATTGTCGTGCCTTAGCTTTGTTTCCCCTTACCGTGCCGTTCCTTTCGTTGCCCTTGCCTTCCCTTGCTTTCCCTTGCCTTCCTTGCCTTCCGATACTCTTTGCTTGCCTTCCGTTCATTGCCTAGCCTTGCGTTGTCGTGCCTTAGCCTTGCCTCGCCTGACCGTGCCTTGCCTTGCGTTACCCTTTCCTTGCCTTGCCGTGCATTGCCTAGCCGTGCGTTGTCGTGCATGTGCCTTGCCTTGCCTCACCGTGCCTTGCCTTGCGTTACTCTTTCCAGCCTGGCCGTGCATTGCCTAGCCGTGCGTTGTCGTGCATTAGCCTTGTCTTGCCTTACCGTGCCTTGCCTTGCGTTACCCTTTCCTTGCCTGGCCGTGCATTGCGTAGCCGTGCGTTGCCGTTCCTTAGCCTTGTTTCCCTTTGCCGTGCCTTGCCTTTTGTTACACTTGCCTTGCCTTGCTTTGCCTTGCCTTCCTTTCCTTCCGTTACTCTTTCCTTGCCTAGCCGTGCACTGCCTAGCCTTGCGTTGTCGTGCATTAGCTTTGCCTCCCCAAACCGTGCCTTGCCTTGCGTTACCATTTCCTTGCCTTGCCCTGCATTGCCTAGCCCTGTGTTGTCGTGCCTTAGTCTTGTTTGCCCTTACCGTGCCGTTCCTTCCGTTACCCTTGCCTTTCCCTGCTTTCCCTAGCCTTCCTTGCCTTCCGTTCCTCTTTGCTTGCCTTCCGTGCATTGCCTAGCCTTGCGTTGTCGTGCCTTAGCCTTGCCTCGCGTAACGGTGCCTTGCCTTGCGTTACCCTTTCCTTTCCTTGCCGTGCATTGGCTAGCCCTGCGTTGTCGTGCCTTAGCCTTGTTTCCCCTTACCGTGCCGTTCCTTTCGTTACCCTTGCCTTCCCCTGCTTTCCCTTCCCTTCCTTGCCTTCCGTTACTCTTTGCTTGCCTTCCGGGCATTGCCTAGCCTTGCGTTGTCGTGCCTTAGCCTTGCCTCGCCTGACCGTGCCTTGCCTTGAGTTACCCTTTCCTTGCCTTGCCGTGCATTGCCTAGCCGTGCGTTGCGTTCCTTGCCTTGCCGTGCATTGCCTAGCCCTGCATTGTCGTGCCTTAGCTTTGTTTCCCCATACCGTGCCGTTCCTTTCGTTGCCCTTGCCTTCCCTTGCTTTCCCTTGCCTTCCTTGCCTTCCGTTACTCTTTGCTTGCCTTCCGTTCATTGCCTAGCCTTGCGTTGTCGTGCCTTAGCCTTGCCTCGCCTGACCGTGCCTTGCCTTGCGTTACCCTTTCCTTGCCTTGCCGTGCATTGCCTAGCCGTGCGTTGTCGTGCATTTGCCTTGCCTTGCCTCACCGTGCCTTGCCTTGCGTTACCCTTTCCTTGCCTGGCCGTGCATTGCCTAGCCGTGCGTTGTCGTGCATTAGCCTTGTCTTGCCTTACCGTGCCTTGCCTTGCGTTACCCTTTCCTTGCCTGGCCGTGCATTGCGTAGCCGTGCGTTGCCGTTCCTTAGCCTTGTTTCCCCTTGCCGTGCCTTGCCTTTTGTTACACTTGCCTTGCCTTGCTTTGCCTTGCCTTCCTTTCCTTCCGTTACTCTTTCCTTGCCTAGCCGTGCACTGCCTAGCCTTGCGTTGTCGTGCATTAGCTTTGCCTCCCCAAACCGTGCCTTGCCTTGCGTTACCATTTCCTTGCCTTGCCCTGCATTGCCTAGCCCTGTGTTGTCGTGCCTTAGTCTTGTTTGCCCTTACCGTGCCGTTCCTTCCGTTACACTTGCCTTTCCCTGCTTTCCCTAGCCTTCCTTGCCTTCCGTTCCTCTTTGCTTGCCTTCCGTGCATTGCCTAGCCTTGCGTTGTCGTGCCTTAGCCTTGCCTCGCCTGACCGTGCCTTGCCTTGCGTTACCGTTTCCTTGCCTTGCCGTGAATTGCTTGGCCGTGCGTTGTCGTGCATCAGCCTTGCCTTGCCTCTCCGTGCCTTGCCTTGCGTTACCCTTACCTTGCCTTGCTTTCCCTTCCTTTCATTGCCTTCCGTTACTCTTTGCTTTCCTTCCGTGCATTGCCTAGCCTTGCGTTGTCGTGCCTTAGCCTTGCCTCGCCTGACAGTGCCTTGCCTTGCGTTACCCTTTCCTTGCCTTGCCGTGCATTGCCTAGCCGTGCGTTGCCGTGCCTTAGCCTTGCCTCGCCTGACCGTGCCTTGCCTTGATTTACCCTTTCCTTGCCTTGCCGTGCATTGCCTAGCCGTGCGTTGTCGTGCATTTGCCTTGTCTTGCCTCACCGTGCTTTGCCTTGCGTTACCCTTTCCATGCCTTGCCGTGCATTGCCTAGCCCTGCATTGTCGTGCCTTAGCCTTGCCTCGCGTAACGGTGCCTTGCCTTGCGTTACCCTTTCCTTTCCTTGCCGTGCATTGGCTAGCCCTGCGTTGTCGTGCCTTAGCCTTGTTTCCCCTTACCGTGCCGTTCCTTCCGTTACCCTTGCCTTTCCCTGCTTTCCTTGCCTTCCGTTACTCTTTGCTTGACTTCCGTTTATTGCCTGGCCTTGCGTTGTCGTGCCTTAGCCTTGCCGCGCCTTACCGTGCCTTGCCTTGCGTTACCCTTTCCTTGCCTTGCCGTGCATTGCCTAGCCTTGCGTTGTCGTGCCTTAGCCTTGCCTCGCCTGACCGTGCCTTGCCTTGCGTTACCCTTTCCGTGCCTTGCCGTGCATTGCCTAGCCGTGCGTTGTCGTGCATCAGCCTTGCCTTGCCTCACCGTGCCTTGCCTTGCGTTACCCTTTCCTTGCCTTGCCGTGCATTGCCTAGCCGTGCGTTGCCGTGCCTTAGCCTTGTTTCCCCTTGCCGTGCCGTTCCTTCTGTTACCCTTGCCTTGCCTTGCTTTCCCTTGCCTTCCTTGCCTTCCGTTACTCTTTGCTTGCCTTCCGTGCATTGCCTAGCCTTGCGTTGTCGTGCATTCGCCTTCCTCCCCAAACCGTGCCTTGATTTGCGTTACCCTTTCCTTGCCTTGCCCTGCATTGCCTAGCCCTGTGTTGTCGTGCCTTAGCCTTGTTTCCCCTTACCGTGCCGTTCCTTTCGTTATCCTTGCCTTCCCCTGCTTTCCCTTGCCTTCCTTGCCTTCCGTTACTCTTTGCTTGCCTTCCGTGCATTGCCTAGCCTTGCGTTGTCGTGCCTTAGCCTTGCCTCGCCTGACCGTGCCTTGCCTTCAGTTACCCTTTCCTTGCCTTGCCGTGCATTGCCTAGCCGTGCGTTGTCGTGCATTTGCCTTGTCTTGCCTCACCGTGCTTTGCCTTGCGTTACCCTTTCCTTGCCTTGCCGTGCATTGCCTAGCCCTGCATTGTCCTGCCTTAGCTTTGTTTCCCCATACCGTGCCGTTCCTTTCGTTGCCCTTGCCTTCCCTTGCTTTCCCTTGCCTTCCTTGCCTTCCGTTACTCTTTGCTTGCCTTCCGTTCATTGCCTAGCCTTGCGTTGTCGTGCCTTAGCCTTGCCTCGCCTGACCGTGCCTTGCCTTGCGTTACCCTTTCCTTGCCTTGCAGTGCATTGCCTAGCCGTGCGTTGTCGTGCATTTGCCTTGCCTTGCCTCACCGTGCCTTGCCTTGCGTTACCCTTTCCTTGCCTGGCCGTGCATTGCCTAGCCGTGCGTTGTCGTGCATTAGCCTTGTCTTGCCTTACCGTGCCTTGCCTTGCGTTACCCTTTCCTTGCCTGGCCGTGCATTGCGTAGCCGTGCGTTGCCGTTCCTTAGCCTTGTTTCCCCTTGCCGTGCCTTGCCTTTTGTTACACTTGCCTTGCCTTGCTTTGCCTTGCCTTCCTTTCCTTCCGTTACTCTTTCCATGTCTAGCCGTGCACTGCCTAGCCTTGCGTTGTCGTGCATTTGCTTTGCCTCCCCAAACCGTGCCTTGCCTTGCGTTACCATTTCCTTGCCTTGCCCTGCATTGCCTAGCCCTGTGTTGTCGTGCCTTAGTCTTGTTTGCCCTTACCGTGCCGTTCCTTCCGTTACCCTTGCCTTTCCCTGCTTTCCCTAGCCTTCCTTGCCTTCCGTTCCTCTTTGCTTGCCTTCCGTGCATTGCCTAGCCTTGCGTTGTCGTGCCTTAGCCTTGCCTCGCCTGACCGTGCCTTGCCTTGCGTTACCCTTTCCTTGCCTTGCCGTGAATTTCCTAGCCGTGCGTTGTCGTGCATCAGCCTTGCCTTGCCTCACCGTGCCTTGCCTTGCGTTACCCTTACCTTGCCTTGCTTTCCCTTCCTTTCATTGCCTTCCGTTACTCTTTGCTTTCCTTCCGTGCATTGCCTAGCCTTGCGTTGTCGTGCCTTAGCCTTGCCTCGCCTGACAGTGCCTTGTCTTGCGTTACCCATTCCTTGCCTTGCCGTGCATTGCCTAGCCGTGCGTTCCAGTGCCTTAGCCTTGTTTCCCCTTGCCGTGCCGTTCCTTCTGTTACCGTTGCCTTGCCTTGCTTTCCCTTGCCTTCCTTGCCTTCCGTTACTCTTTGCTTGCCTTCCGTGCATTGCCTAGCCTTGCGTTGTCGTGCATTCGCCTTCCTCCCCAAACCGTGCCTTGCCTTGCGTTACCCTTTCCTTGCCTTGCCCTGCATTTCCTAGCCCTGTGTTGTCGTGCCTTAGCCTTGTTTCCCCTTACCGTGCCGTTCCTTTCGTTACCCTTGCCTTCCCCTGCTGTCCCTTGCCTTCCTTGCCTTCCGTTACTCTTTGCTTGCCTTCCGTGCATTGCCTAGCCTTGCGTTGTCGTGCCTTAGCCTTGCCTCGCCTGACAGTGCCTTGCCTTGAGTTACCCTTTCCTTGCCTTGCCCTGCTTTGCCTAGCCGTGCGTTGTCGTGCCTTAGCCTTGTTTCCCCTTGCTGTGCCGTTCCTTCCGTTACCCTTGCCTTGCCTTGCTTTCCCTTGCCTTCCTTGCCTTCCGTTACTCTTTGCTTGCCTTCCGTGCATTGCCTAGCCTTGCGTTGTCGTGCCTTAGCCTTGTCTCGCGTAACGGTGCCTTGCCTTGCGTTACCCTTTCCTTTCCTTGCCGTGCATTGGCTAGCCCTGCGTTGTCGTGCCTTAGCCTTGTTTCCCTTACCGTGCCGTTCCTTCCGTTACCCTTGCCTTCCCCTGCTTTCCCTTGCCTTCCTTGCCTTCCGTTACTCTTTGCTTGCCTTCCGTTTATTGCCTAGCCTTGCGTTGTCGTGCCTTAGCCTTGGCTCGCCTGACCGTGCCTTGCCTTGCGTTACCCTTTCTGTGCCTTGCCGTGCATTGCCTAGCCGTGCGTTGTCGTGCATCAGCCTTGCCTTGCCTCACCGTGCCTTGCCTTGCGTTACCCTTTCCTTGCCTTGCCGTGCATTGCCTAGCCGTGCGTTGCCGTGCCTTAGCCTTGTTTCCCCTTGCCGTGCCGTTCCTTCTGTTACCCTTGCCTTGCCTTGCTTTCCCTTGCCTTCCTTGCCTTCAGTTACTCTTTGCTTGCCTTCCGTGCATTGCCTAGCCTTGCGTTGTCGTGCATTCGCCTTCCTCCCCAAACCGTGCCTTGATTTGTGTTACCCTTTCCTTGCCTTGCCCTGCATTGCCTAGCCCTGTGTTGTCGTGCCTTAGCCTTGTTTCCCCTTACCGTGCCGTTCCTTTCGTTACCCTTGCCTTCCCCTGCTTTCCCTTGCCTTCCTTGCCTTCCGTTACTCTTTGCTTGCCTTCCGTTCATTGCCTAGCCTTGCGTTGTCGTGCCTTAGCCTTGCCTCGCCTGACCGTGCCTTGCCTTGCGTTACCCTTTCCTTGCCTTGCAGTGCATTGCCTAGCCGTGCGTTGTCGTGCATTTGCCTTGCCTTGCCTCACAGTGCCTTGCCTTGCGTTACCCTTTCCTTGCCTGGCCGTGCATTGCCTAGCCTTGCGTTGTCGTGCATTAGCCTTGTCTTGCCTTACCGTGCCTTGCCTTGCGTTACCCTTTCCTTGCCTGGCCGTGCATTGCGTAGCCGTGCGTTGCCGTTCCTTAGCCTTGTTTCCCCTTGCCGTGCCTTGCCTTTTGTTACACTTGCCTTGCCTTGCTTTGCCTTGCCTTCCTTTCCTTCCGTTACTCTTTCCTTGCCTAGCCGTGCACTGCCTAGCCATGCGTTGTCGTGCATTTGCTTTGCCTCCCCAAACCGTGCCTTGCCTTGCGTTACCATTTCCTTGCCTTCCGTGCATTGCATAGCCTTGCGTTGTCGTGCCTTAGCCTTGCCTCGCCTGACCGTGCCTTGCCTTGCGTTACCCTTTCCTTGCCTTGCCGTGAATTTCCTAGCCGTGCGTTGTCGTGCATCAGCCTTGCCTTGCCTCACCGTGCCTTGCCTTGCGTTACCCTTACCTTGCCTTGCTTTCCCTTCCTTTCATTGCCTTCCGTTACTCTTTGCTTTCCTTCCGTGCATTGCCTAGCCTTGCGTTGTCGTGCCTTAGCCTTGCCTCGCCTGACAGTGCCTTGCCTTGCGTTACCCATTCCTTGCCTTGCCGTGCATTGCCTAGCCGTGCGTTGTCGTGCCTTAGCCTTGTTTCCCCTTACCGTGCCGTTCCTTCCGTTGCCCTTGCCTTCCCCTGCTTTCCCTTGCCTTCCTTGCCTTCCGTTACTCTTTGCTTGCCTTCCGTTTATTGCCTAGCCTTGCGTTGTCGTGCCTTAGCCTTGGCTCGCCTGACCGTGCCTTGCCTTGCGTTACCCTTTCTGTGCCTTGCCGTGCATTGCCTAGCCGTGCGTTGTCGTGCATCAGCCTTGCCTTGCCTCACCGTGCCTTGCCTTGCGTTACCCTTTCCTTCCCTTGCCGTGCATTGCCTAGCCGTGCCTTGCCGTGCCTTAGCCTTGTTTCCCCTTGCCGTGCCGTTCCTTCCGTTACCCTTGCCTTGCCTTGCTTTCCCTTGCCTTCCTTGCCTTCAGTTACTCTTTGCTTGCCTTCCGTGCATTGCCTAGCCTTGCGTTGTCGTGCCTTAGCCTTGCCTCCCCTAACCGTGCCTTGATTTGCGTTACCCTTTCCTTGCCTTGCCCTGCATTGCCTAGCCCTGCATTGTCGTGCCTTAGCTTTGTTTCCCCTTACCGTGCCGTTCCTTTCGTTGCCCTTGCCTTCCCTTGCTTTCCCTTGCCTTCCTTGCCTTCTGTTACTCTTTGCTTGCCTTCCGTTCATTGCCTAGCCTTGCGTTGTCGTGCCTTAGCCTTGCCTCGCCTGACCGTGCCTTGCCTTGCGTTACCCTTTCCTTGCCTTGCCGTGCATTGCCTAGCCGTGCGTTGCCGTGCCTTAGCCTTGTTTCCCCTTGCTGTGCCGTTCCTTCCGTTACCCTTGCCTTGCCTTGCTTTCCCTTGCCTTCCTTGCCTTCCGTTACTCTTTGCTTGCCTTCCGTGCATTGCCTAGCCTTGCGTTGTCGTGCCTTAGCCTTGCCTCGCGTAACGGTGCCTTGCCTTGCGTTACCCTTTCCTTTCCTTGCCGTGCATTGGCTAGCCCTGCGTTGTCGTGCCTTAGCCTTGTTTCCCCTTACCGTGCCGTTCCTTCCGTTACCCTTGCCTTCCCCTGCTTTCCCTTGCCTTCCTTGCCTTCCGTTACTCTTTGCTTGCCTTCCGTTTATTGCCTAGCCTTGCGTTGTCGTGCCTTAGCCTTGCCTCGCCTGACCGTGCCTTGCCTTGCGTTACCCTTTCCGTGCCTTGCCGTGCATTGCCTAGCCGTGCGTTGTCGTGCATCAGCCTTGCCTTGCCTCACCGTGCCTTGCCTTGAGTTACCCTTTCCTTGCCTTGCCGTGCATTGCCTAGCCGTGCGTTGTCGTGCATTTGCCTTGCCTTGCCTCACCGTTCCTTGCCTTGCGTTACCCTTTCCTTGCCTGGCCGTGCATTGCCTAGCCGTGCGTTGCCGTTCCTTAGCCTTGTTTCCCCTTGCCGTGCCTTGCCTTTTGTTACACTTGCCTTGCCTTGCTTTGCCTTGCCTTCCTTTCCTTCCGTTACTCTTTCCTTGCCTAGCCGTGCACTGCCTAGCCTTGCGTTGTCGTGCATTAGCTTTGCCTCCCCAAACCGTGCCTTGCCTTGCGTTACCATTTCCTTGCCTTGCCCTGCATTGCCTAGCCGTGCGTTGCCGTGCCTTAGCCTTGTTTCCCCTTGCCGTGCCGTTCCTTCTCTTACCCTTGCCTTGCCTTGCTTTCCCTTGCCTTCCTTCCCTTCCGTTACTCTTTGCTTGCCTTCCGTGCATTGCCTAACCTTGCTTTGTCGTGCATTCGCCTTCCTCCCCAAACCGTGCCTTGTTTTGCGTTACCCTTTCCTTGCCTTTCCCTGCATTGCCTAGCCCTGTGTTGTCGTGCCTTAGCCTTGTTTCCCCTTACCGTGCCGTTCCTTTCGTTACCCTTGCCTTCCCCTGCTTTCCCTTGCCTTCCTTGCCTTCCGTTACTCTTTGCTTGCCTTCCGTGCATTGCCTAGCCTTGCGTTGTCGTGCCTTAGCCTTGCCTCGCCTGACCGTGCGTTGCCTTGAGTTACCCTTTCCTTGCCTTGCCGTGCATTCCCTAGCCGTGCGTTGTCGTGCATTTGCCTTGTCTTGCCTCACCGTGCTTTGCCTTGCGTTACCCTTTCCTTGCCTTGCCGTGCATTGCCTAGCCCTGCATTGTCGTGACTTAGCTTTGTTTCCCCTTACCGTGCCGTTCCTTTCTTTGCCCTTGCCTTCCCTTGCTTTCCCTTGCCTTCCTTGCCTTCCGTTACTCTTTGCTTGCCTTCCGTTCATTGCCTAGCCTTGCGTTGTCGTGCCTTAGCCTTGCCTCGCCTGACCGTGCCTTGACTTGCGTTACCCTTTCCTTGCCTTGCCGTGCATTGCCTAGCCGTGCGTTGTCGTGCATTTGCCTTGCCTTGCCTCACCGTTCCTTGCCTTGCGTTACCCTTTCCTTGCCTGGCCGTGCATTGCCTAGCCGTGCGTTGTCGTGCATTAGCCTTGTCTTGCCTTACCGTGCCTTGCCTTGCGTTACCCTTTCCTTGCCTGGCCGTGCATTGCGTAGCCGTGCGTTGCCGTTCCTTAGCCTTGTTTCCCCTTGCCGTGCCTTGCCTTTTGTTACACTTGCCTTGCCTTGCTTTGCCTTGCCTTCCTTTCCTTCCGTTACTCTTTCCTTGCCTAGCCGTGCACTGCCTAGCCTTGCGTTGTCGTGCATTAGCTTTGCCTCCCCAAACCGTGCCTTGCCTTGCGTTACCATTTCCTTGCCTTGCCCTGCATTGCCTAGCCCTGTGTTGTCGTGCCTTAGTCTTGTTTGCCCTTACCGTGCCGTTCCTTCCGTTACCCTTGCCTTTCCCTGCTTTCCCTAGTCTTCCTTGCCTTCCGTTCCTCTTTGCTTGCCTTCCGTGCATTGCCTAGCCTTGCGTTGTCGTGCCTTAGCCTTGCCTCGCGTAACGGTGCCTTGCCTTGCGTTACCCTTTCCTTTCCTTGCCGTGCATTGGCTAGCCCTGCGTTGTCGTGCCTTAGCCTTGTTTCACCTTACCGTGCCGTTCCTTTCGTTACCCTTGCCTTCCCCTGCTTTCCCTTGCCTTCCTTGCCTTCCGTTACTCTTTGCTTGCCTTCCGTTTATTGCCTAGCCTTGCGTTGTCGTGCCTTAGCCTTGCCTCGCCTGACCGTGCCTTGCCTTGCGTTACCCTTTCCGTGCCTTGCCGTGCATTGCCTAGCCGTGCGTTGTCGTGCATCAGCCTTGCCTTGCCTCACCGTGCCTTGCCTTGAGTTACCCTTTCCTTGCCTTGCCGTGCATTGCCTAGCCGTGCGTTGCCTTGCCTTAGCCTTGTTTCCCCTTGCCGTGCCGTTCCTTCTCTTACCCTTGCCTTGCCTTGCTTTCCCTTGCCTTCCTTGCCTTCCGTTACTCTTTGCTTGCCTTCCGTGCATTGCCTAGCCTTGCGTTGTCGTGCATTCGCCTTCCTCCCCAAACCGTGCCTTGATTTGCGTTACCCTTTCCTTGCCTTGCCCTGCATTGCCTAGCCCTGTGTTGTCGTGCCTTAGCCATGTTTCCCCTTACCGTGCCGTTCCTTTCGTTACCCTTGCCTTCCCCTGCTTTCCCTTGCCTTCCTTGCCTTCCGTTACTCTTTGCTTGCCTTCCGTGCATTGCCTAGCCTTGCGTTGTCGTGCCTTAGCCTTGCCTCGCCTGACCGTGCCTTGCCTTGAGTTACCCTTTCCTTGCCTTGCCGTGCATTCCCTAGCCGTGCGTTGTCGTGCATTTGCCTTGTCTTGCCTCACCGTGCTTTGCCTTGCGTTACCCTTTCCTTGCCTTGCCGTGCATTGCCTAGCCCTGCACTGTCGTGCCTTAGCTTTGTTTCCCCTTACCGTGCCGTTCCTTTCGTTGCCCTTGCCTTCCCTTGCTTTCCCTTGCCTTCCTTGCCTTCCGTTACTCTTTGCTTGCCTTCCGTTCATTGCCTAGCCTTGCGTTGTCGTGCCTTAGCCTTGCCTCGCCTGACCGTGCCTTGCCTTGCGTTACCCTTTCCTTGCCTTGCCGTGCATTGCCTAGCCGTGCGTTGTCGTGCATTTGCCTTGCCTTGCCTCACCGTTCCTTGCCTTTCGTTACCCTTTCCTTGCCTGGCCGTGCATTGCGTAGCCGTGCGTTGCCGTTCCTTAGCCTTGTTTCCCCTTGCCGTGCCTTGCCTTTTGTTACACTTGCCTTGCCTTGCTTTGCCTTGCCTTCCTTTCCTTCCGTTACTCTTTCCTTGCCTAGCCGTGCACTGCCTAGCCTTGCGTTGTCGTGCATTAGCTTTGCCTCCCCAAACCGTGCCTTGCCTTGCGTTACCATTTCCTTGCCTTGCCCTGCATTGCCTAGCCCTGTGTTGTCGTGCCTTAGTCTTGTTTGCCCTTACCGTGCCGTTCCTTCCGTTACACTTGCCTTTCCCTGCTTTCCCTAGCCTTCCTTGCCTTCCGTTCCTCTTTGCTTGCCTTCCGTGCATTGCCTAGCCTTGCGTTGTCGTGCCTTAGCCTTGCCTCGCCTGACCGTGCCTTGCCTTGCGTTACCGTTTCCTTGCCTTGCCGTGAATTGCTTGGCCGTGCGTTGTCGTGCATCAGCCTTGCCTTGCCTCTCCGTGCCTTGCCTTGCGTTACCCTTACCTTGCCTTGCTTTCCCTTCCTTTCATTGCCTTCCGTTACTCTTTGCTTTCCTTCCGTGCATTGCCTAGCCTTGCGTTGTCGTGCCTTAGCCTTGCCTCGCCTGACAGTGCCTTGCCTTGCGTTACCCTTTCCTTGCCTTGCCGTGCATTGCCTAGCCGTGCGTTGCCGTGCCTTAGCCTTGCCTCGCCTGACCGTGCCTTGCCTTGATTTACCCTTTCCTTGCCTTGCCGTGCATTGCCTAGCCGTGCGTTGTCGTGCATTTGCCTTGTCTTGCCTCACCGTGCTTTGCCTTGCGTTACCCTTTCCATGCCTTGCCGTGCATTGCCTAGCCCTGCATTGTCGTGCCTTAGCCTTGCCTCGCGTAACGGTGCCTTGCCTTGCGTTACCCTTTCCTTTCCTTGCCGTGCATTGGCTAGCCCTGCGTTGTCGTGCCTTAGCCTTGTTTCCCCTTACCGTGCCGTTCCTTCCGTTACCCTTGCCTTTCCCTGCTTTCCTTGCCTTCCGTTACTCTTTGCTTGACTTCCGTTTATTGCCTGGCCTTGCGTTGTCGTGCCTTAGCCTTGCCGCGCCTTACCGTGCCTTGCCTTGCGTTACCCTTTCCTTGCCTTGCCGTGCATTGCCTAGCCTTGCGTTGTCGTGCCTTAGCCTTGCCTCGCCTGACCGTGCCTTGCCTTGCGTTACCCTTTCCGTGCCTTGCCGTGCATTGCCTAGCCGTGCGTTGTCGTGCATCAGCCTTGCCTTGCCTCACCGTGCCTTGCCTTGCGTTACCCTTTCCTTGCCTTGCCGTGCATTGCCTAGCCGTGCGTTGCCGTGCCTTAGCCTTGTTTCCCCTTGCCGTGCCGTTCCTTCTGTTACCCTTGCCTTGCCTTGCTTTCCCTTGCCTTCCTTGCCTTCCGTTACTCTTTGCTTGCCTTCCGTGCATTGCCTAGCCTTGCGTTGTCGTGCATTCGCCTTCCTCCCCAAACCGTGCCTTGATTTGCGTTACCCTTTCCTTGCCTTGCCCTGCATTGCCTAGCCCTGTGTTGTCGTGCCTTAGCCTTGTTTCCCCTTACCGTGCCGTTCCTTTCGTTATCCTTGCCTTCCCCTGCTTTCCCTTGCCTTCCTTGCCTTCCGTTACTCTTTGCTTGCCTTCCGTGCATTGCCTAGCCTTGCGTTGTCGTGCCTTAGCCTTGCCTCGCCTGACCGTGCCTTGCCTTGAGTTACCCTTTCCTTGCCTTGCCGTGCATTGCCTAGCCGTGCGTTGTCGTGCATTTGCCTTGTCTTGCCTCACCGTGCTTTGCCTTGCGTTACCCTTTCCTTGCCTTGCCGTGCATTGCCTAGCCCTGCATTGTCCTGCCTTAGCTTTGTTTCCCCATACCGTGCCGTTCCTTTCGTTGCCCTTGCCTTCCCTTGCTTTCCCTTGCCTTCCTTGCCTTCCGTTACTCTTTGCTTGCCTTCCGTTCATTGCCTAGCCTTGCGTTGTCGTGCCTTAGCCTTGCCTCGCCTGACCGTGCCTTGCCTTGCGTTACCCTTTCCTTGCCTTGCAGTGCATTGCCTAGCCGTGCGTTGTCGTGCATTTGCCTTGCCTTGCCTCACCGTGCCTTGCCTTGCGTTACCCTTTCCTTGCCTGGCCGTGCATTGCCTAGCCGTGCGTTGTCGTGCATTAGCCTTGTCTTGCCTTACCGTGCCTTGCCTTGCGTTACCCTTTCCTTGCCTGGCCGTGCATTGCGTAGCCGTGCGTTGCCGTTCCTTAGCCTTGTTTCCCCTTGCCGTGCCTTGCCTTTTGTTACACTTGCCTTGCCTTGCTTTGCCTTGCCTTCCTTTCCTTCCGTTACTCTTTCCATGTCTAGCCGTGCACTGCCTAGCCTTGCGTTGTCGTGCATTTGCTTTGCCTCCCCAAACCGTGCCTTGCCTTGCGTTACCATTTCCTTGCCTTGCCCTGCATTGCCTAGCCCTGTGTTGTCGTGCCTTAGTCTTGTTTGCCCTTACCGTGCCGTTCCTTCCGTTACCCTTGCCTTTCCCTGCTTTCCCTAGCCTTCCTTGCCTTCCGTTCCTCTTTGCTTGCCTTCCGTGCATTGCCTAGCCTTGCGTTGTCGTGCCTTAGCCTTGCCTCGCCTGACCGTGCCTTGCCTTGCGTTACCCTTTCCTTGCCTTGCCGTGAATTTCCTAGCCGTGCGTTGTCGTGCATCAGCCTTGCCTTGCCTCACCGTGCCTTGCCTTGCGTTACCCTTACCTTGCCTTGCTTTCCCTTCCTTTCATTGCCTTCCGTTACTCTTTGCTTTCCTTCCGTGCATTGCCTAGCCTTGCGTTGTCGTGCCTTAGCCTTGCCTCGCCTGACAGTGCCTTGTCTTGCGTTACCCATTCCTTGCCTTGCCGTGCATTGCCTAGCCGTGCGTTCCAGTGCCTTAGCCTTGTTTCCCCTTGCCGTGCCGTTCCTTCTGTTACCGTTGCCTTGCCTTGCTTTCCCTTGCCTTCCTTGCCTTCCGTTACTCTTTGCTTGCCTTCCGTGCATTGCCTAGCCTTGCGTTGTCGTGCATTCGCCTTCCTCCCCAAACCGTGCCTTGCCTTGCGTTACCCTTTCCTTGCCTTGCCCTGCATTTCCTAGCCCTGTGTTGTCGTGCCTTAGCCTTGTTTCCCCTTACCGTGCCGTTCCTTTCGTTACCCTTGCCTTCCCCTGCTGTCCCTTGCCTTCCTTGCCTTCCGTTACTCTTTGCTTGCCTTCCGTGCATTGCCTAGCCTTGCGTTGTCGTGCCTTAGCCTTGCCTCGCCTGACAGTGCCTTGCCTTGAGTTACCCTTTCCTTGCCTTGCCCTGCTTTGCCTAGCCGTGCGTTGTCGTGCCTTAGCCTTGTTTCCCCTTGCTGTGCCGTTCCTTCCGTTACCCTTGCCTTGCCTTGCTTTCCCTTGCCTTCCTTGCCTTCCGTTACTCTTTGCTTGCCTTCCGTGCATTGCCTAGCCTTGCGTTGTCGTGCCTTAGCCTTGTCTCGCGTAACGGTGCCTTGCCTTGCGTTACCCTTTCCTTTCCTTGCCGTGCATTGGCTAGCCCTGCGTTGTCGTGCCTTAGCCTTGTTTCCCTTACCGTGCCGTTCCTTCCGTTACCCTTGCCTTCCCCTGCTTTCCCTTGCCTTCCTTGCCTTCCGTTACTCTTTGCTTGCCTTCCGTTTATTGCCTAGCCTTGCGTTGTCGTGCCTTAGCCTTGGCTCGCCTGACCGTGCCTTGCCTTGCGTTACCCTTTCTGTGCCTTGCCGTGCATTGCCTAGCCGTGCGTTGTCGTGCATCAGCCTTGCCTTGCCTCACCGTGCCTTGCCTTGCGTTACCCTTTCCTTGCCTTGCCGTGCATTGCCTAGCCGTGCGTTGCCGTGCCTTAGCCTTGTTTCCCCTTGCCGTGCCGTTCCTTCTGTTACCCTTGCCTTGCCTTGCTTTCCCTTGCCTTCCTTGCCTTCAGTTACTCTTTGCTTGCCTTCCGTGCATTGCCTAGCCTTGCGTTGTCGTGCATTCGCCTTCCTCCCCAAACCGTGCCTTGATTTGTGTTACCCTTTCCTTGCCTTGCCCTGCATTGCCTAGCCCTGTGTTGTCGTGCCTTAGCCTTGTTTCCCCTTACCGTGCCGTTCCTTTCGTTACCCTTGCCTTCCCCTGCTTTCCCTTGCCTTCCTTGCCTTCCGTTACTCTTTGCTTGCCTTCCGTTCATTGCCTAGCCTTGCGTTGTCGTGCCTTAGCCTTGCCTCGCCTGACCGTGCCTTGCCTTGCGTTACCCTTTCCTTGCCTTGCAGTGCATTGCCTAGCCGTGCGTTGTCGTGCATTTGCCTTGCCTTGCCTCACAGTGCCTTGCCTTGCGTTACCCTTTCCTTGCCTGGCCGTGCATTGCCTAGCCTTGCGTTGTCGTGCATTAGCCTTGTCTTGCCTTACCGTGCCTTGCCTTGCGTTACCCTTTCCTTGCCTGGCCGTGCATTGCGTAGCCGTGCGTTGCCGTTCCTTAGCCTTGTTTCCCCTTGCCGTGCCTTGCCTTTTGTTACACTTGCCTTGCCTTGCTTTGCCTTGCCTTCCTTTCCTTCCGTTACTCTTTCCTTGCCTAGCCGTGCACTGCCTAGCCATGCGTTGTCGTGCATTTGCTTTGCCTCCCCAAACCGTGCCTTGCCTTGCGTTACCATTTCCTTGCCTTCCGTGCATTGCATAGCCTTGCGTTGTCGTGCCTTAGCCTTGCCTCGCCTGACCGTGCCTTGCCTTGCGTTACCCTTTCCTTGCCTTGCCGTGCATTTCCTAGCCGTGCGTTGTCGTGCATCAGCCTTGCCTTGCCTCACCGTGCCTTGCCTTGCGTTACCCTTACCTTGCCTTGCTTTCCCTTCCTTTCATTGCCTTCCGTTACTCTTTGCTTTCCTTCCGTGCATTGCCTAGCCTTGCGTTGTCGTGCCTTAGCCTTGCCTCGCCTGACAGTGCCTTGTCTTGCGTTACCCATTCCTTGCCTTGCCGTGCATTGCCTAGCCGTGCGTTGCCGTGCCTTAGACTTGTTTCCCTTTACCGTGCCGTTCCTTCCGTTGCCCTTGCCTTCCCCTGCTTTCCCTTGCCTTCCTTGCCTTCCGTTACTCTTTGCTTGCCTTCCGTGCATTGCCTAGCCTTGCGTTGTCGTGCCTTAGCCTTGCCGCGCCTTACCGTGCCTTGCCTTGCGTTACCCTTTCCTTGCCTTGCCGTGCATTGCCTAGCCTTGCGTTGTCGTGCCTTAGCCTTGCCTCGCCTGACCGTGCCTTGGCTTGCGTTACCCTTTCCTTGCCTTGCCGTGCATTGCCTAGCCTTGCGTTGTCGTGCATTAGCCTTGCCTTGCCTCACCGTGCCTTCCCTTGCGTTACCCTTTCCTTGCCTTGCTGTGCATTGCCTAGCCGTGCGTTCCAGTGCCTTAGCCTTGTTTCCCCTTGCCGTGCCGTTCCTTCTGTTACCCTTGCCTTGCCTTGCTTTCCCTTGCCTTCCTTGCCTTCCGTTACTCTTTGCTTGCCTTCCGTGCATTGCCTAGCCTTGCGTTGTCGTGCATTCGCCTTCCTCCCCAAACCGTGCCTTGCCTTGCGTTACCCTTTCCTTGCCTTGCCCTGCATTGCCTAGCCCTGTGTTGTCGTGCCTTAGCCTTGTTTCCCCTTACCGTGCCGGTCCTTTCGTTACCCTTGCCTTCCCCTGCTTTCCCTTGCCTTCCTTGCCTTCCGTTACTCTTTGCTTGCCTTCCGTGCATTGCCTAGCCTTGCGTTGTCGTGCCTTAGCCTTGCCTCGCCTGACCGTGCCTTGCCTTGCGTTACCCTTTCCTTGCCTTGCCGTGGCTTGCCTAGCCGTGCATTGTGGTGCCTTAGCCTTGTTTCCCCTTGCTGTGCCGTTCCTTCGGTTACCCTTGCCTTCCCTTGCTTTCCCTTGCCTTCCTTGCATTCCGTTACTCTTTGCTTGCCTTCCGTGCATTGCCTCGCCTTGCGTTGTCGTGCCTTAGCCTTGTCTCGCGTAACGGTGCCTTGCCTTGCGTTACCCTTTCCTTTCCTTGCCGTGCATTGGCTAGCCCTGCGTTGTCGTGCCTTAGCCTTGTTTCCCTTACCGTGCCGTTCCTTCCGTTACCCTTGCCTTCCCCTGCTTTCCCTTGCCTTCCTTGCCTTCCGTTACTCTTTGCTTGCCTTCCGTTTATTGCCTAGCCTTGCGTTGTCGTGCCTTAGCCTTGGCTCGCCTGACCGTGCCTTGCCTTGCGTTACCCTTTCTGTGCCTTGCCGTGCATTGCCTAGCCGTGCGTTGTCGTGCATCAGCCTTGCCTTGCCTCACCGTGCCTTGCCTTGCGTTACCCTTTCCTTCCCTTGCCGTGCATTGCCTAGCCGTGCGTTGCCGTGCCTTAGCCTTGTTTCCCCTTGCCGTGCCGTTCCTTCTGTTACCCTTGCCTTGCCTTGCTTTCCCTTGCCTTCCTTGCCTTCCGTTACTCTTTGCTTGCCTTCCGTGCATTGCCTAGCCTTGCGTTGTCGTGCATTCGCCTTCCTCCCCAAACCGTGCCTTGATTTGCGTTACCCTTTCCTTGCCTTGCCCTGCATTGCCTAGCCCTGCATTGTCGTGCCTTAGCTTTGTTTCCCCTTACCGTGCCGTTCCTTTCGTTGCCCTTGCCTTCCCTTGCTTTCCCTTGCCTTCCTTGCCTTCGTGCATTGCCTAGCCTTGCGTTGTCGTGCCTTAGCCTTGCCTCGCCTGACAGTGCCTTGCCTTGCGTTACCCTTTCCTTGCCTTGCCGTGCATTGCCTAGCCGTGCGTTGTCGTGCCTTAGCCTTGTTTCCCCTTGCTGTGCCGTTCCTTCCGTTACCCTTGCCTTGCCTTGCTTTCCCTTGCCTTCCTTGCCTTCCGTTACTCTTTGCTTGCCTTCCGTGCATTGCCTAGCCTTGCGTTGTCGTGCCTTAGCCTTGCCTCGCGTAACGGTGCCTTGCCTTGCGTTACCCTTTCCTTTCCTTGCCGTGCATTGGCTAGCCCTGCGTTGTCGTGCCTTAGCCTTGTTTCCCCTTACCGTGCCGTTCCTTCCGTTACCCTTGCCTTCCCCTGCTTTCCCTTGCCTTCCTTGCCTTCCGTTACTCTTTGCTTGCCTTCCGTTTATTGCCTAGCCTTGCGTTGTCGTGCCTTAGCCTTGCCTCGCCTGACCGTGCCTTGCCTTGCGTTACCCTTTCCGTGCCTTGCCGTGCATTGCCTAGCCGTGCGTTGTCGTGCATCAGCCTTGCCTTGCCTCACCGTGCCTTGCCTTGAGTTACCCTTTCCTTGCCTTGCCGTGCATTGCCTAGCCGTGCGTTGTCGTGCATTTGCCTTGCCTTGCCTCACCGTTCCTTGCCTTGCGTTACCCTTTCCTTGCCTGGCCGTGCATTGCCTAGCCGTGCGTTGCCGTTCCTTAGCCTTGTTTCCCCTTGCCGTGCCTTGCCTTTTGTTACACTTGCCTTGCCTTGCTTTGCCTTGCCTTCCTTTCCTTCCGTTACTCTTTCCTTGCCTAGCCGTGCACTGCCTAGCCTTGCGTTGTCGTGCATTAGCTTTGCCTCCCCAAACCGTGCCTTGCCTTGCGTTACCATTTCCTTGCCTTGCCCTGCATTGCCTAGCCGTGCGTTGCCGTGCCTTAGCCTTGTTTCCCCTTGCCGTGCCGTTCCTTCTCTTACCCTTGCCTTGCCTTGCTTTCCCTTGCCTTCCTTCCCTTCCGTTACTCTTTGCTTGCCTTCCGTGCATTGCCTAACCTTGCTTTGTCGTGCATTCGCCTTCCTCCCCAAACCGTGCCTTGTTTTGCGTTACCCTTTCCTTGCCTTTCCCTGCATTGCCTAGCCCTGTGTTGTCGTGCCTTAGCCTTGTTTCCCCTTACCGTGCCGTTCCTTTCGTTACCCTTGCCTTCCCCTGCTTTCCCTTGCCTTCCTTGCCTTCCGTTACTCTTTGCTTGCCTTCCGTGCATTGCCTAGCCTTGCGTTGTCGTGCCTTAGCCTTGCCTCGCCTGACCGTGCGTTGCCTTGAGTTACCCTTTCCTTGCCTTGCCGTGCATTCCCTAGCCGTGCGTTGTCGTGCATTTGCCTTGTCTTGCCTCACCGTGCTTTGCCTTGCGTTACCCTTTCCTTGCCTTGCCGTGCATTGCCTAGCCCTGCATTGTCGTGACTTAGCTTTGTTTCCCCTTACCGTGCCGTTCCTTTCTTTGCCCTTGCCTTCCCTTGCTTTCCCTTGCCTTCCTTGCCTTCCGTTACTCTTTGCTTGCCTTCCGTTCATTGCCTAGCCTTGCGTTGTCGTGCCTTAGCCTTGCCTCGCCTGACCGTGCCTTGACTTGCGTTACCCTTTCCTTGCCTTGCCGTGCATTGCCTAGCCGTGCGTTGTCGTGCATTTGCCTTGCCTTGCCTCACCGTTCCTTGCCTTGCGTTACCCTTTCCTTGCCTGGCCGTGCATTGCCTAGCCGTGCGTTGTCGTGCATTAGCCTTGTCTTGCCTTACCGTGCCTTGCCTTGCGTTACCCTTTCCTTGCCTGGCCGTGCATTGCGTAGCCGTGCGTTGCCGTTCCTTAGCCTTGTTTCCCCTTGCCGTGCCTTGCCTTTTGTTACACTTGCCTTGCCTTGCTTTGCCTTGCCTTCCTTTCCTTCCGTTACTCTTTCCTTGCCTAGCCGTGCACTGCCTAGCCTTGCGTTGTCGTGCATTAGCTTTGCCTCCCCAAACCGTGCCTTGCCTTGCGTTACCATTTCCTTGCCTTGCCCTGCATTGCCTAGCCCTGTGTTGTCGTGCCTTAGTCTTGTTTGCCCTTACCGTGCCGTTCCTTCCGTTACCCTTGCCTTTCCCTGCTTTCCCTAGCCTTCCTTGCCTTCCGTTCCTCTTTGCTTGCCTTCCGTGCATTGCCTAGCCTTGCGTTGTCGTGCCTTAGCCTTGCCTCGCGTAACGGTGCCTTGCCTTGCGTTACCCTTTCCTTTCCTTGCCGTGCATTGGCTAGCCCTGCGTTGTCGTGCCTTAGCCTTGTTTCCCCTTACCGTGCCGTTCCTTTCGTTACCCTTGCCTTCCCCTGCTTTCCCTTGCCTTCCTTGCCTTCCGTTACTCTTTGCTTGCCTTCCGTTTATTGCCTAGCCTTGCGTTGTCGTGCCTTAGCCTTGCCTCGCCTGACCGTGCCTTGCCTTGCGTTACCCTTTCCGTGCCTTGCCGTGCATTGCCTAGCCGTGCGTTGTCGTGCATCAGCCTTGCCTTGCCTCACCGTGCCTTGCCTTGAGTTACCCTTTCCTTGCCTTGCCGTGCATTGCCTAGCCGTGCGTTGCCTTGCCTTAGCCTTGTTTCCCCTTGCCGTGCCGTTCCTTCTCTTACCCTTGCCTTGCCTTGCTTTCCCTTGCCTTCCTTGCCTTCCGTTACTCTTTGCTTGCCTTCCGTGCATTGCCTAGCCTTGCGTTGTCGTGCATTCGCCTTCCTCCCCAAACCGTGCCTTGATTTGCGTTACCCTTTCCTTGCCTTGCCCTGCATTGCCTAGCCCTGTGTTGTCGTGCCTTAGCCATGTTTCCCCTTACCGTGCCGTTCCTTTCGTTACCCTTGCCTTCCCCTGCTTTCCCTTGCCTTCCTTGCCTTCCGTTACTCTTTGCTTGCCTTCCGTGCATTGCCTAGCCTTGCGTTGTCGTGCCTTAGCCTTGCCTCGCCTGACCGTGCCTTGCCTTGAGTTACCCTTTCCTTGCCTTGCCGTGCATTCCCTAGCCGTGCGTTGTCGTGCATTTGCCTTGTCTTGCCTCACCGTGCTTTGCCTTGCGTTACCCTTTCCTTGCCTTGCCGTGCATTGCCTAGCCCTGCACTGTCGTGCCTTAGCTTTGTTTCCCCTTACCGTGCCGTTCCTTTCGTTGCCCTTGCCTTCCCTTGCTTTCCCTTGCCTTCCTTGCCTTCCGTTACTCTTTGCTTGCCTTCCGTTCATTGCCTAGCCTTGCGTTGTCGTGCCTTAGCCTTGCCTCGCCTGACCGTGCCTTGCCTTGCGTTACCCTTTCCTTGCCTTGCCGTGCATTGCCTAGCCGTGCGTTGTCGTGCATTTGCCTTGCCTTGCCTCACCGTTCCTTGCCTTTCGTTACCCTTTCCTTGCCTGGCCGTGCATTGCCTAGCCGTGCGTTGTCGTGCATTAGCCTTGTCTTGCCTTACCGTGCCCTGCCTTGCGTTACCCTTTCCTTGCCTGGCCGTGCATTGCGTAGCCGTGCGTTGCCGTTCCTTAGCCTTGTTTCCCCTTGCCGTGCCTTGCCTTTTGTTACACTTGCCTTGCCTTGCTTTGCCTTGCCTTCCTTTCCTTCCGTTACTCTTTCCTTGCCTAGCCGTGCACTGCCTAGCCTTGCGTTGTCGTGCATTAGCTTTGCCTCCCCAAACCGTGCCTTGCCTTGCGTTACCATTTCCTTGCCTTGCCCTGCATTGCCTAGCCCTGTGTTGTCGTGCCTTAGTCTTGTTTGCCCTTACCGTGCCGTTCCTTCCGTTACCCTTGCCTTTCCCTGCTTTCCCTAGCCTTCCTTGCCTTCCGTTCCTCTTTGCTTGCCTTCCGTGCATTGCCTAGCCTTGCGTTGTCGTGCCTTAGCCTTGCCTCGCCTGACCGTGCCTTGCCTTGCGTTACCCTTTCCTTGCCTTGCCGTGAATTGCCTAGCCGTGCGTTGTCGTGCATCAGCCTTGCCTTGCCTCACCGTGCCTTGCCTTGCGTTACCCTTACCTTGCCTTGCTTTCCCTTCCTTTCATTGCTTTCCGTTACTCTTTGCTTTCCTTCCGTGCATTGCCTAGCCTTGCGTTGTCGTGCCTTAGCCTTGCCTCGCCTGACAGTGCCTTGCCTTGCGTTACCCTGTCCTTGCCTTGCCGTGCATTGCCTAGCCGTGCGTTGTCGTGCCTTAGCCTTGTTTCCCCTTGCCGTGCCGTTCCTTCCGTTACCCTTGCCTTGCCTTGCTTTCCGTTGCCTTCCTTGCCTTCCGTTACTCTTTGCTTGCCTTCCGTGCATTGCCTAGCCTTGCGTTGTCGTGCCGTAGCCTTGCCTCGCGTAACGGTGCCTTGCCTTGCGTTACCCTTTCCTTTCCTTGCCGTGCATTGGCTAGCCCTGCGTTGTCGTGCCTTAGCCTTGTTTCCCCTTACCGTGCCGTTCCTTCCGTTACCCTTGCCTTCCCCTCCTTTCCCTTGCCTTCCTTGCCTTCCGTTACTCTTTGCTTGCCTTCCGTTTATTGCCTGGCCTTGCGTTGTCGTGCCTTAGCCTTGCCGCGCCTTACCGTGCCTTGCCTTGCGTTACCCTTTCCTTGCCTTGCCGTGCATTGCCTAGCCTTGTGTTGTCGTGCCTTAGCCTTGCCTCGCCTCACCGTGCCTTGCCTTGCGTTACCCTTTCCGTGCCTTGCCGTGCATTGCCTAGCCGTGCGTTGTCGTGCATCAGCCTTGCCTTGCCTCACCGTGCCTTGCCTTGAGTTACCCTTTCCTTGCCTTGCCGTGCATTGCCTAGCCGTGCGTTGCCTTGCCTTAGCCTTGTTTCCCCTTACCGTGCCGTTCCTTCTCTTACCCTTGCCTTGCCTTGCTTTCCCTTGCCTTCCTTGCCTTCCGTTACTCTTTGCTTGCCTTCCGTGCATTGCCTAGCCTTGCGTTGTCGTGCATTCGCCTTCCTCCCCAAACCGTGCCTTGCTTTGCGTTACCCTTTCCTTGCCTTGCCCTGCATTGCCTAGCCCTGTGTTGTCGTGCCTTAGCCATGTTTCCCCTTACCGTGCCGTTCCTTTCGTTACCCTTGCCTTCCCCTGCTTTCCCTTGCCTTCCTTGCCTTCCGTTACTCTTTGCTTGCCTTCCGTGCATTGCCTAGCCTTGCGTTGTCGTGCCTTAGCCTTGCCTCGCCTGACCGTGCCTTGCCTTGAGTTACCCTTTCCTTGCCTTGCCGTGCATTCCCTAGCCGTGCGTTGTCGTGCATTTGCCTTGTCTTGCCTCACCGTGCTTTGCCTTGCGTTACCCTTTCCTTGCCTTGCCGTGCATTGCCTAGCCCTGCACTGTCGTGCCTTAGCTTTGTTTCCCCTTACCGTGCCGTTCCTTTCGTTGCCCTTGCCTTCCCTTGCTTTCCCTTGCCTTCCTTGCCTTCCGTTACTCTTTGCTTGCCTTCCGTTCATTGCCTAGCCTTGCGTTGTCGTGCCTTAGCCTTGCCTCGCCTGACCGTGCCTTGCCTTGCGTTACCCTTTCCTTGCCTTGCCGTGCATTGCCTAGCCGTGCGTTGTCGTGCATTTGCCTTGCCTTGCCTCACCGTTCCTTGCCTTTCGTTACCCTTTCCTTGCCTGGCCGTGCATTGCCTAGCCGTGCGTTGTCGTGCATTAGCCTTGTCTTGCCTTACCGTGCCCTGCCTTGCGTTACCCTTTCCTTGCCTGGCCGTGCATTGCGTAGCCGTGCGTTGCCGTTCCTTAGCCTTGTTTCCCCTTGCCGTGCCTTGCCTTTTGTTACACTTGCCTTGCCTTGCTTTGCCTTGCCTTCCTTTCCTTCCGTTACTCTTTCCTTGCCTAGCCGTGCACTGCCTAGCCTTGCGTTGTCGTGCATTAGCTTTGCCTCCCCAAACCGTGCCTTGCCTTGCGTTACCATTTCCTTGCCTTGCCCTGCATTGCCTAGCCCTGTGTTGTCGTGCCTTAGTCTTGTTTGCCCTTACCGTGCCGTTCCTTCCGTTACCCTTGCCTTTCCCTGCTTTCCCTAGCCTTCCTTGCCTTCCGTTCCTCTTTGCTTGCCTTCCGTGCATTGCCTAGCCTTGCGTTGTCGTGCCTTAGCCTTGCCTCGCCTGACCGTGCCTTGCCTTGCGTTACCCTTTCCTTGCCTTGCCGTGAATTGCCTAGCCGTGCGTTGTCGTGCATCAGCCTTGCCTTGCCTCACCGTGCCTTGCCTTGCGTTACCCTTACCTTGCCTTGCTTTCCCTTCCTTTCATTGCTTTCCGTTACTCTTTGCTTTCCTTCCGTGCATTGCCTAGCCTTGCGTTGTCGTGCCTTAGCCTTGCCTCGCCTGACAGTGCCTTGCCTTGCGTTACCCTTTCCTTGCCTTGCCGTGCATTGCCTAGCCGTGCGTTGCCGTGCCTTAGCCTTGTTTCCCCTTGCCGTGCCGTTCCTTCCCTTACCCTTGCCTTGCCTTGCTTTCCGTTGCCTTCCTTGCCTTCCGTTACTCTTTGCTTGCCTTCCGTGCATTGCCTAGCCTTGCGTTGTCGTGCCGTAGCCTTGCCTCGCGTAACGGTGCCTTGCCTTGCGTTACCCTTTCCTTTCCTTGCCGTGCATTGGCTAGCCCTGCGTTGTCGTGCCTTAGCCTTGTTTCCCCTTACCGTGCCGTTCCTTCCGTTACCCTTGCCTTCCCCTCCTTTCCCTTGCCTTCCTTGCCTTCCGTTACTCTTTGCTTGCCTTCCGTTTATTGCCTGGCCTTGCGTTGTCGTGCCTTAGCCTTGCCGCGCCTTACCGTGCCTTGCCTTGCGTTACCCTTTCCTTGCCTTGCCGTGCATTGCCTAGCCTTGCGTTGTCGTGCCTTAGCCTTGCCTCGCCTGACCGTGCCTTGCCTTGCGTTACCCTTTCCGTGCCTTGCCGTGCATTGCCTAGCCGTGCGTTGTCGTGCATCAGCCTTGCCTTGCCTCACCGTGCCTTGCCTTGAGTTACCCTTTCCTTGCCTTGCCGTGCATTGCCTAGCCGTGCGTTGCCGTGCCTTCGCCTTGTTTCCCCTTGCCGTGCCGTTCCTTCTCTTACCCTTGCCTTGCCTTGCTTTCCCTTGCCTTCCTTGCCTTCCGTTACTCTTTGCTTGCCTTCCGTGCATTGCCTAGCCTTGCGTTGTCGTGCATTCGCCTTCCTCCCCAAACCGTGCCTTGATTTGCGTTACCCTTTCCTTGCCTTACCCTGCATTGCCTAGCCCTGTGTTGTCGTGCCTTAGCCTTGTTTCCCCTTACCGTGCCGTTCCTTTCGTTACCCTTGCCTTCCCCTGCTTTCCCTTGCCTTCCTTGCCTTCCGTTACTCTTTGCTTGCCTTCCGTGCATTGCCTAGCCTTGCGTTGTCGTGCCTTAGCCTTGCCTCGCCTGACCGTGCCTTGCCTTGAGTTACCCTTTCCTTGCCTTGCCGTGCATTCCCTAGCCGTGCGTTGTCGTGCATTTGCCTTGTCTTGCCTCACCGTGCTTTGCCTTGCGTTACCCTTTCCTTGCCTTGCCGTGCATTGCCTAGCCCTGCATTGTCGTGACTTAGCTTTGTTTCCCCTTACCGTGCCGTTCCTTTCGTTGCCCTTGCCTTCCCTTGCTTTCCCTTGCCTTCCTTGCCTTCCGTTACTCTTTGCTTGCCTTCCGTTCATTGCCTAGCCTTGCGTTGTCGTGCCTTAGCCTTGCCTCGCCTGACCGTGCCTTGCCTTGCGTTACCCTTTCCTTGCCTTGCCGTGCATTGCCTAGCCGTGCGTTGTCGTGCATTTCCCTTGCCTTGCCTCACCGTTCCTTGCCTTGCGTTACCCTTTCCTTGCCTGGCCGTGCATTGCCTAGCCGTGCGTTGTCGTGCATTAGCCTTGTCTTGCCTTACCGTGCCTTGCCTTGCGTTACCCTTTCCTTGCCTGGCCGTGCATTGCGTAGCCGTGCGTTGCCGTTCCTTAGCCTTGTTTCCCCTTGCCGTGCCTTGCCTTTTGTTACACTTGCCTTGCCTTGCTTTGCCTTGCCTTCCTTTCCTTCCGTTACTCTTTCCTTGCCTAGCCGTGCACTGCCTAGCCTTGCGTTGTCGTGCATTAGCTTTGCCTCCCCAAACCGTGCCTTGCCTTGCGTTACCATTTACTTGCCTTGCCCTGCATTGCCTAGCCCTGTGTTGTCGTGCCTTAGTCTTGTTTGCCCTTACCGTGCCGTTCCTTCCGTTACCCTTGCCTTTCCCTGCTTTCCCTAGCCTTCCTTGCCTTCCGTTCCTCTTTGCTTGCCTTCCGTGCATTGCCTAGCCTTGCGTTGTCGTGCCTTAGCCTTGCCTCGCGTAACGGTGCCTTGCCTTGCGTTACCCTTTCCTTTCCTTGCCGTGCATTGGCTAGCCCTGCGTTGTCGTGCCTTAGCCTTGTTTCCCCTTACCGTGCCGTTCCTTTCGTTACCCTTGCCTTCCCCTGCTTTCCCTTGCCTTCCTTGCCTTCCGTTACTCTTTGCTTGCCTTCCGTTCATTGCCTAGCCTTGCGTTGTCGTGCCTTAGCCTTGCCTCGCCTGACCGTGCCTTGCCTTCCGTTACTCTTTGCTTGCCTTGCCGTGCATTGCCTAGCCGTGCGTTGTCGTGCATTTGCCTTGTCTTGCCTCACCGTGCTTTGCCTTGCGTTACCCTTTCCTTGCCTTGCCGTGCATTGCCTAGCCCTGCATTGTCGTGCCTTAGCTTTGTTTCCCCTTACCGTGCCGTTCCTTTCGTTGCCCTTGCCTTCCCTTGCTTTCCCTTGCCTTCCTTGCCTTCCGTTACTCTTTGCTTGCCTTCCGTTCATTGCCTAGCCTTGCGTTGTCGTGCCTTAGCCTTGCCTCGCCTGACCGTGCCTTGCCTTGAGTTACCCTTTCCCTGCCTTGCCGTGCATTGCCTAGCCGTGCGTTGTCGTGCATTTGCCTTGCCTTGCCTCACCGTGCCTTGCCTTGCGTTACCCTTTCCTTGCCTTGCCGTGCATTGCCTAGCCGTGCGTTGTCGTGCATTTGCCTTGCCTTGCCTCACCGTGCCTTGCCTTGCGTTACCCTTTCCTTGCCTAGCCGTGCATTGCGTAGCCGTGCGTTGCCGTTCCTTAGCCTTGTTTCCCCTTGCCGTGCCTTGCCTTTCGTTACCCTTGCCTTCCCCTGCTTTCCCTTGCCTTCCTTTCCTTCCGTTACTCTTTCCTTGCCTAGCCGTGCACTGCCTAGCCTTGCGTTGTCGTGCATTAGCTTTGCCTCCCCAAACCGTGCCTTGCCTTGCGTTACCATTTCCTTGCCTTGCCCTGCATTGCCTAGCCCTGTGTTGTCGTGCCTTAGTCTTGTTTGCCCTTACCGTGCCGTTCCTTCCGTTACCCTTGCCTTTCCCTGCTTTCCCTAGCCTTCCTTGCCTTCCGTTCCTCTTTGCTTGCCTTCCGTGCATTGCCTAGCCTTGCGTTGTCGTGCCTTAGCCTTGCCTCGCCTGACCGTGCCTTGCCTTGCGTTACCGTTTCCTTGCCTTGCCGTGAATTGCTTGGCCGTGCGTTGTCGTGCATCAGCCTTGCCTTGCCTCTCCGTGCCTTGCCTTGCGTTACCCTTACCTTGCCTTGCTTTCCCTTCCTTTCATTGCCTTCCGTTACTCTTTGCTTTCCTTCCGTGCATTGCCTAGCCTTGCGTTGTCGTGCCTTAGCCTTGCCTCGCCTGACAGTGCCTTGCCTTGCGTTACCCTTTCCTTGCCTTGCCGTGCATTGCCTAGCCGTGCGTTGCCGTGCCTTAGCCTTGCCTCGCCTGACCGTGCCTTGCCTTGATTTACCCTTTCCTTGCCTTGCCGTGCATTGCCTAGCCGTGCGTTGTCGTGCATTTGCCTTGTCTTGCCTCACCGTGCTTTGCCTTGCGTTACCCTTTCCATGCCTTGCCGTGCATTGCCTAGCCCTGCATTGTCGTGCCTTAGCCTTGCCTCGCGTAACGGTGCCTTGCCTTGCGTTACCCTTTCCTTTCCTTGCCGTGCATTGGCTAGCCCTGCGTTGTCGTGCCTTAGCCTTGTTTCCCCTTACCGTGCCGTTCCTTCCGTTACCCTTGCCTTTCCCTGCTTTCCTTGCCTTCCGTTACTCTTTGCTTGACTTCCGTTTATTGCCTGGCCTTGCGTTGTCGTGCCTTAGCCTTGCCGCGCCTTACCGTGCCTTGCCTTGCGTTACCCTTTCCTTGCCTTGCCGTGCATTGCCTAGCCTTGCGTTGTCGTGCCTTAGCCTTGCCTCGCCTGACCGTGCCTTGCCTTGCGTTACCCTTTCCGTGCCTTGCCGTGCATTGCCTAGCCGTGCGTTGTCGTGCATCAGCCTTGCCTTGCCTCACCGTGCCTTGCCTTGCGTTACCCTTTCCTTGCCTTGCCGTGCATTGCCTAGCCGTGCGTTGCCGTGCCTTAGCCTTGTTTCCCCTTGCCGTGCCGTTCCTTCTGTTACCCTTGCCTTGCCTTGCTTTCCCTTGCCTTCCTTGCCTTCCGTTACTCTTTGCTTGCCTTCCGTGCATTGCCTAGCCTTCCGTTGTCGTGCATTCGCCTTCCTCCCCAAACCGTGCCTTGATTTGCGTTACCCTTTCCTTGCCTTGCCCTGCATTGCCTAGCCCTGTGTTGTCGTGCCTTAGCCTTGTTTCCCCTTACCGTGCCGTTCCTTTCGTTACCCTTGCCTTCCCCTGCTTTCCCTTGCCTTCCTTGCCTTCCGTTACTCTTTGCTTGCCTTCCGTGCATTGCCTAGCCTTGCGTTGTCGTGCCTTAGCCTTGCCTCGCCTGACCGTGCCTTGCCTTGAGTTACCCTTTCCTTGCCTTGCCGTGCATTGCCTAGCCGTGCGTTGTCGTGCATTTGCCTTGTCTTGCCTCACCGTGCTTTGCCTTGCGTTACCCTTTCCTTGCCTTGCCGTGCATTGCCTAGCCCTGCACTGTCGTGCCTTAGCTTTGTTTCCCCTTACCGTGCCGTTCCTTTCGTTGCCCTTGCCTTCCCTTGCTTTCCCTTGCCTTCCTTGCCTTCCGTTACTCTTTGCTTGCCTTCCGTTCATTGCCTAGCCTTGCGTTGTCGTGCCTTAGCCTTGCCTCGCCTGACCGTGCCTTGCCTTGCGTTACCCTTTCCTTGCCTTGCCGTGCATTGCCTAGCCGTGCGTTGTCGTGCATTTGCCTTGCCTTGCCTCACCGTTCCTTGCCTTTCGTTACCCTTTCCTTGCCTGGCCGTGCATTGCCTAGCCGTGCGTTGTCGTGCATTAGCCTTGTCTTGCCTTACCGTGCCTTGCCTTGCGTTACCCTTTCCTTGCCTGGCCGTGCATTGCGTAGCCGTGCGTTGCCGTTCCTTAGCCTTGTTTCCCCTTGCCGTGCCTTGCCTTTTGTTACACTTGCCTTGCCTTGCTTTGCCTTGCCTTCCTTTCCTTCCGTTACTCTTTCCTTGCCTAGCCGTGCACTGCCTAGCCTTGCGTTGTCGTGCATTAGCTTTGCCTCCCCAAACCGTGCCTTGCCTTGCGTTACCATTTCCTTGCCTTGCCCTGCATTGCCTAGCCCTGTGTTGTCGTGCCTTAGTCTTGTTTGCCCTTACCGTGCCGTTCCTTCCGTTACCCTTGCCTTTCCCTGCTTTCCCTAGCCTTCCTTGCCTTCCGTTCCTCTTTGCTTGCCTTCCGTGCATTGCCTAGCCTTGCGTTGTCGTGCCGTAGCCTTGCCTCGCGTAACGGTGCCTTGCCTTGCGTTACCCTTTCCTTTCCTTGCCGTGCATTGGCTAGCCCTGCGTTGTCGTGCCTTAGCCTTGTTTCCCCTTACCGTGCCGTTCCTTCCGTTACCCTTGCCTTCCCCTCCTTTCCCTTGCCTTCCTTGCCTTCCGTTACTCTTTGCTTGCCTTCCGTTTATTGCCTGGCCTTGCGTTGTCGTGCCTTAGCCTTGCCGCGCCTTACCGTGCCTTGCCTTGCGTTACCCTTTCCTTGCCTTGCCGTGCATTGCCTAGCCTTGCGTTGTCGTGCCTTAGCCTTGCCTCGCCTGACCGTGCCTTGCCTTGCGTTACCCTTTCCGTGCCTTGCCGTGCATTGCCTAGCCGTGCGTTGTCGTGCATCAGCCTTGCCTTGCCTCACCGTGCCTTGCCTTGAGTTACCCTTTCCTTGCCTTGCCGTGCATTGCCTAGCCGTGCGTTGCCTTGCCTTAGCCTTGTTTCCCCTTACCGTGCCGTTCCTTCTCTTACCCTTGCCTTGCCTTGCTTTCCCTTGCCTTCCTTGCCTTCCGTTACTCTTTGCTTGCCTTCCGTGCATTGCCTAGCCTTGCGTTGTCGTGCATTCGCCTTCCTCCCCAAACCGTGCCTTGCTTTGCGTTACCCTTTCCTTGCCTTGCCCTGCATTGCCTAGCCGTGCGTTGCCGTGCCTTAGCCTTGTTTCCCCTTACCGTGCCGTTCCTTTCGTTACCCTTGCCTTCCCCTGCTTTCCCTTGCCTTCCTTGCCTTCCGTTACTCTTTGCTTGCCTTCCGTGCATTGCCTAGCCTTGCGTTGTCGTGCCTTAGCCTTGCCTCGCCTGACCGTGCCTTGCCTTGAGTTACCCTTTCCTTGCCTTGCCGTGCATTCCCTAGCCGTGCGTTGTCGTGCATTTGCCTTGTCTTGCCTCACCGTGCTTTGCCTTGCGTTACCCTTTCCTTGCCTTGCCGTGCATTGCCTAGCCCTGCACTGTCGTGCCTTAGCTTTGTTTCCCCTTACCGTGCCGTTCCTTTCGTTGCCCTTGCCTTCCCTTGCTTTCCCTTGCCTTCCTTGCCTTCCGTTACTCTTTGCTTGCCTTCCGTTCATTGCCTAGCCTTGCGTTGTCGTGCCTTAGCCTTGCCTCGCCTGACCGTGCCTTGCCTTGCGTTACCCTTTCCTTGCCTTGCCGTGCATTGCCTAGCCGTGCGTTGTCGTGCATTTGCCTTGCCTTGCCTCACCGTTCCTTGCCTTTCGTTACCCTTTCCTTGCCTGGCCGTGCATTGCCTAGCCGTGCGTTGTCGTGCATTAGCCTTGTCTTGCCTTACCGTGCCCTGCCTTGCGTTACCCTTTCCTTGCCTGGCCGTGCATTGCGTAGCCGTGCGTTGCCGTTCCTTAGCCTTGTTTCCCCTTGCCGTGCCTTGCCTTTTGTTACACTTGCCTTGCCTTGCTTTGCCTTGCCTTCCTTTCCTTCCGTTACTCTTTCCTTGCCTAGCCGTGCACTGCCTAGCCTTGCGTTGTCGTGCATTAGCTTTGCCTCCCCAAACCGTGCCTTGCCTTGCGTTACCATTTCCTTGCCTTGCCCTGCATTGCCTAGCCCTGTGTTGTCGTGCCTTAGTCTTGTTTGCCCTTACCGTGCCGTTCCTTCCGTTACCCTTGCCTTTCCCTGCTTTTCTAGCCTTCCTTGCCTTCCGTTCCTCTTTGCTTGCCTTCCGTGCATTGCCTAGCCTTGCGTTGTCGTGCCTTAGCCTTGCCTCGCCTGACCGTGCCTTGCCTTGCGTTACCCTTTCCTTGCCTTGCCGTGCATTGCCTAGCCGTGCGTTGCCGTGCCTTAGCCTTGTTTCCCCTTGCCGTGCCGTTCCTTCCCTTACCCTTGCCTTGCCTTGCTTTCCCTTGCCTTCCTTGCCTTCCGTTACTCTTTGCTTGCCTTCCGTGCATTGCCTAGCCTTGCGTTGTCGTGCCTTAGCCTTGCCTCGCGTAACGGTGCCTTGCCTTGCGTTACCCTTTCCTTTCCTTGCCGTGCATTGGCTAGCCTTGCGTTGTCGTGCCTTAGCCTTGTTTCCCCTTACCGTGCCGTTCCTTCCGTTACCCTTGCCTTCCCCTCCTTTCCCTTGCCTTCCTTGCCTTCCGTTACTCTTTGCTTGCCTTCCGTTTATTGCCTGGCCTTGCGTTGTCGTGCCTTAGCCTTGCCGCGCCTTACCGTGCCTTGCCTTGCGTTACCCTTTCCTTGCCTTGCCGTGCATTGCCTAGCCTTGCGTTGTCGTGCCTTAGCCTTGCCTCGCCTGACCGTGCCTTGCCTTGCGTTACCCTTTCCGTGCCTTGCCGTGCATTGCCTAGCCGTGCGTTGTCGTGCATCAGCCTTGCCTTGCCTCACCGTGCCTTGCCTTGAGTTACCCTTTCCTTGCCTTGCCGTGCATTGCCTAGCCGTGCGTTGCCGTGCCTTCGCCTTGTTTCCCCTTGCCGTGCCGTTCCTTCTCTTACCCTTGCCTTGCCTTGCTTTCCCTTGCCTTCCTTGCCTTCCGTTACTCTTTGCTTGCCTTCCGTGCATTGCCTAGCCTTGCGTTGTCGTGCATTCGCCTTCCTCCCCAAACCGTGCCTTGATTTGCGTTACCCTTTCCTTGCCTTACCCTGCATTGCCTAGCCCTGTGTTGTCGTGCCTTAGCCTTGTTTCCCCTTACCGTGCCGTTCCTTTCGTTACCCTTGCCTTCCCCTGCTTTCCCTTGCCTTCCTTGCCTTCCGTTACTCTTTGCTTGCCTTCCGTGCATTGCCTAGCCTTGCGTTGTCGTGCCTTAGCCTTGCCTCGCCTGACCGTGCCTTGCCTTGAGTTACCCTTTCCTTGCCTTGCCGTGCATTCCCTAGCCGTGCGTTGTCGTGCATTTGCCTTGTCTTGCCTCACCGTGCTTTGCCTTGCGTTACCCTTTCCTTGCCTTGCCGTGCATTGCCTAGCCCTGCATTGTCGTGACTTAGCTTTGTTTCCCCTTACCGTGCCGTTCCTTTCGTTGCCCTTGCCTTCCCTTGCTTTCCCTTGCCTTCCTTGCCTTCCGTTACTCTTTGCTTGCCTTCCGTTCATTGCCTAGCCTTGCGTTGTCGTGCCTTAGCCTTGCCTCGCCTGACCGTGCCTTGCCTTGCGTTACCCTTTCCTTGCCTTGCCGTGCATTGCCTAGCCGTGCGTTGTCGTGCATTTGCCTTGCCTTGCCTCACCGTTCCTTGCCTTGCGTTACCCTTTCCTTGCCTGGCCGTGCATTGCCTAGCCGTGCGTTGTCGTGCATTAGCCTTGTCTTGCCTTACCGTGCCTTGCCTTGCGTTACCCTTTCCTTGCCTGGCCGTGCATTGCGTAGCCGTGCGTTGCCGTTCCTTAGCCTTGTTTCCCCTTGCCGTGCCTTGCCTTTTGTTACACTTGCCTTGCCTTGCTTTGCCTTGCCTTCCTTTCCTTCCGTTACTCTTTCCTTGCCTAGCCGTGCACTGCCTAGCCTTGCGTTGTCGTGCATTAGCTTTGCCTCCCCAAACCGTGCCTTGCCTTGCGTTACCATTTCCTTGCCTTGCCCTGCATTGCCTAGCCCTGTGTTGTCGTGCCTTAGTCTTGTTTGCCCTTACCGTGCCGTTCCTTCCGTTACCCTTGCCTTTCCCTGCTTTCCCTAGCCTTCCTTGCCTTCCGTTCCTCTTTGCTTGCCTTCCGTGCATTGCCTAGCCTTGCGTTGTCGTGCCTTAGCCTTGCCTCGCGTAACGGTGCCTTGCCTTGCGTTACCCTTTCCTTTCCTTGCCGTGCATTGGCTAGCCCTGCGTTGTCGTGCCTTAGCCTTGTTTCCCCTTACCGTGCCGTTCCTTTCGTTACCCTTGCCTTCCCCTGCTTTCCCTTCCCTTCCTTGCCTTCCGTTACTCTTTGCTTGCCTTCCGGGCATTGCCTAGCCTTGCGTTGTCGTGCCTTAGACTTGCCTCGCCTGACCGTGCCTTGCCTTGAGTTACCCTTTCCTTGCCTTGCCGTGCATTGCCTAGCCGTGCGTTGTCGTGCATTTGCCTTGTCTTGCCTCACCGTGCTTTGCCTTGCGTTACCCTTTCCTTGCCTTGCCGTGCATTGCCTAGCCCTGCATTGTCCTGCCTTAGCTTTGTTTCCCCTTACCGTGCCGTTCCTTTCGTTGCCCTTGCCTTCCCTTGCTTTCCCTTGCCTTCCTTGCCTTCCGTTACTCTTTGCTTGCCTTCCGTTCATTGCCTAGCCTTGCGTTGTCGTGCCTTAGCCTTGCCTCGCCTGACCGTGCCTTGCCTTGAGTTACCCTTTCCTTGCCTTGCCGTGCATTGCCTAGCCGTGCGTTGTCGTGCATTTGCCTTGTCTTGCCTCACCGTGCCTTGCCTTGCGTTACCCTTTCCTTGCCTGGCCGTGCATTGCCTAGCCGTGCGTTGTCGTGCATTAGCCTTGTCTTGCCTTACCGTGCCTTGCCTTGCGTTACCCTTTCCTTGCCTGGCCGTGCATTGCGTAGCCGTGCGTTGCCGTTCCTTAGCCTTGTTTCCCCTTGCCGTGCCTTGCCTTTTGTTACACTTGCCTTGCCTTGCTTTGCCTTGCCTTCCTTTCCTTCCGTTACTCTTTCCTTGCCTAGCCGTGCATTGCCTAGCCTTGCGTTGTCGTGCATTAGCTTTGCCTCCCCAAACCGTGCCTTGCCTTGCGTTACCATTTCCTTGCCTTGCCCTGCATTGCCTAGCCCTGTGTTGTCGTGCCTTAGTCTTGTTTGCCCTTACCGTGCCGTTCCTTCCGTTACACTTGCCTTTCCCTGCTTTCCCTAGCCTTCCTTGCCTTCCGTTCCTCTTTGCTTGCCTTCCGTGCATTGCCTAGCCTTGCGTTGTCGTGCCTTAGCCTTGCCTCGCCTGACCGTGCCTTGCCTTGCGTTACCGTTTCCTTGCCTTGCCGTGAATTGCTTGGCCGTGCGTTGTCGTGCATCAGCCTTGCCTTGCCTCTCCGTGCCTTGCCTTGCGTTACCCTTACCTTGCCTTGCTTTCCCTTCCTTTCATTGCCTTCCGTTACTCTTTGCTTTCCTTCCGTGCATTGCCTAGCCTTGCGTTGTCGTGCCTTAGCCTTGCCTCGCCTGACAGTGCCTTGCCTTGCGTTACCCTTTCCTTGCCTTGCCGTGCATTGCCTAGCCGTGCGTTGCCGTGCCTTAGCCTTGCCTCGCCTGACCGTGCCTTGCCTTGATTTACCCTTTCCTTGCCTTGCCGTGCATTGCCTAGCCTTGCGTTGTCGTGCATCACCCTTGCCTTGCCTCACCGTGCCTTGCCTTGCGTTACCCTTTCCATGCCTTGCCGTGCATTGCCTAGCCCTGCATTGTCGTGCCTTAGCCTTGCCTCGCGTAACGGTGCCTTGCCTTGCGTTACCCTTTCCTTTCCTTGCCGTGCATTGGCTAGCCCTGCGTTGTCGTGCCTTAGCCTTGTTTCCCCTTACCGTGCCGTTCCTTCCGTTACCCTTGCCTTTCCCTGCTTTCCTTGCCTTCCGTTACTCTTTGCTTGACTTCCGTTTATTGCCTGGCCTTGCGTTGTCGTGCCTTAGCCTTGCCGCGCCTTACCGTGCCTTGCCTTGCGTTACCCTTTCCTTGCCTTGCCGTGCATTGCCTAGCCTTGCGTTGTCGTGCCTTAGCCTTGCCTCGCCTGACCGTGCCTTGCCTTGCGTTACCCTTTCCGTGCCTTGCCGTGCATTGCCTAGCCGTGCGTTGTCGTGCATCAGCCATGCCTTGCCTCACCGTGCCTTGCCTTGCGTTACCCTTTCCTTGCCTTGCCGTGCATTGCCTAGCCGTGCGTTGCCGTGCCTTAGCCTTGTTTCCCCTTGCCGTGCCGTTCCTTCCGTTACCCTTGCCTTGCCTTGCTTTCCCTTGCCTTCCTTGCCTTCCGTTACTCTTTGCTTGCCTTCCGTGCATTGCCTAGCCTTGCGTTGTCGTGCATTCGCCTTCCTCCCCAAACCGTGCCTTGATTTGCGTTACCCTTTCCTTGCCTTGCCCTGCATTGCCTAGCCCTGTGTTGTCGTGCCTTAGCCTTGTTTCCCCTTACCGTGCCGTTCCTTTCGTTACCCTTGCCTTCCCCTGCTTTCCCTTGCCTTCCTTGCCTTCCGTTACTCTTTGCTTGCCTTCCGTGCATTGCCTAGCCTTGCGTTGTCGTGCCTTAGCCTTGCCTCGCCTGACCGTGCCTTGCCTTGAGTTACCCTTTCCTTGCCTTGCCGTGCATTGCCTAGCCGTGCGTTGTCGTGCATTTGCCTTGTCTTGCCTCACCGTGCTTTGCCTTGCGTTACCCTTTCCTTGCCTTGCCGTGCATTGCCTAGCCCTGCATTGTCCTGCCTTAGCTTTGTTTCCCCTTACCGTGCCGTTCCTTTCGTTTTCCTTGCCTTCCCTTGCTTTCCCTTGCCTTCCGTGCCTTCCGTTACTCTTTGCTTGCCTTCCGTTCATTGCCTAGCCTTGCGTTGTCGTGCCTTAGCCTTGCCTCGCCTGACCGTGCCTTGCCTTGCGTTACCCTTTCCTTGCCTTGCCGTGCATTGCCTAGCCTTGCGTTGTCGTGCATTTGCCTTGCCTTGCCTCACCGTGCCTTGCCTTGCGTTACCCTTTCCTTGCCTGGCCGTGCATTGCCTAGCCGTGCGTTGTCGTGCATTAGCCTTGTCTTGCCTTACCGTGCCTTGCCTTGCGTTACCCTTTCCTTGCCTGGCCGTGCATTGCGTAGCCGTGCGTTGCCGTTCCTTAGCCTTGTTTCCCCTTGCCGTGCCTTGCCTTTTGTTACACTTGCCTTGCCTTGCTTTGCCTTGCCTTCCTTTCCTTCCGTTACTCTTTCCTTGCCTAGCCGTGCACTGCCTAGCCTTGCGTTGTCGTGCATTAGCTTTGCCTCCCCAAACCGTGCCTTGCCTTGCGTTACCCTTTCCTTGCCTTGCCCTGCATTGCCTAGCCCTGTGTTGTCGTGCCTTAGCCTTCTTTCCCCTTACCGTGCCGTTCCTTTCGTTACCCTTGCCTTCCCCTGCTTTCCCTTGCCTTCCTTGCCTTCCGTTACTCTTTGCTTGCCTTCCGTGCATTGCCTAGCCTTGCGTTGTCGTGCCTTAGCCTTGCCTCGCCTGACCGTGCCTTGCCTTGAGTTACCCTTTCCTTGCCTTGCCGTGCATTCCCTAGCCGTGCGTTGTCGTGCATTTGCCTTGTCTTGCCTCACCGTGCTTTGCCTTGCGTTACCCTTTCCTTGCCTTGCCGTGCATTGCCTAGCCCTGCATTGTCGTGCCTTAGCTTTGTTTCCCCTTACCGTGCCGTTCCTTTCGTTGCCCTTGCCTTCCCTTGCTTTCCCTTGCCTTCCTTGCCTTCCGTTACTCTTTGCTTGCCTTCCGTTCATTGCCTAGCCTTGCGTTGTCGTGCCTTAGCCTTGCCTCGCCTGACCGTGCCTTTCCTTGCGTTACCCTTTCCTTGCCTTGCCGTGCATTGCCTAGCCGTGCGTTGTCGTGCATTTGCCTTGCCTTGCCTCACCGTTCCTTGCCTTGCGTTACCCTTTCCTTGCCTGGCCGTGCATTGCCTAGCCGTGCGTTGTCGTGCATTAGCCTTGTCTTGCCTTACCGTGCCTTGCCTTGCGTTACCCTTTCCTTGCCTGGCCGTGCATTGCGTAGCCGTGCGTTGCCGTTCCTTAGCCTTGTTTCCCCTTGCCGTGCCTTGCCTTTTGTTACACTTGCCTTGCCTTGCTTTGCCTTGCCTTCCTCTCCTTCCGTTACTCTTTCCTTGCCTAGCCGTGCACTGCCTAGCCTTGCGTTGTCGTGCATTAGCTTTGCCTCCCCAAACCGTGCCTTGCCTTGCGTTACCATTTCCTTGCCTTGCCCTGCATTGCCTAGCCCTGTGTTGTCGTGCCTTAGTCTTGTTTGCCCTTACCGTGCCGTTCCTTCCGTTACCCTTGCCTTTCCCTGCTTTCCCTAGCCTTCCTTGCCTTCCGTTCCTCTTTGCTTGCCTTCCGTGCATTGCCTAGCCTTGCGTTGTCGTGCCTTAGCCTTGCCTCGCCTGACCGTGCCTTGCCTTGCGTTACCCTTTCCTTGCCTTGCCGTGAATTTCCTAGCCGTGCGTTGTCGTGCATCAGCCTTGCCTTGCCTCACCGTGCCTTGCCTTGCGTTACCCTTACCTTGCCTTGCTTTCCCTTCCTTTCATTGCCTTCCGTTACTCTTTGCTTTCCTTCCGTGCATTGCCTAGCCTTGCGTTGTCGTGCCTTAGCCTTGCCTCGCCTGACAGTGCCTTGTCTTGCGTTACCCATTCCTTGCCTTGCCGTGCATTGCCTAGCCGTGCGTTGCCGTGCCTTAGACTTGTTTCCCCTTACCGTGCCGTTCCTTCCGTTACCCTTGCCTTCCCCTGCTTTCCCTTGCCTTCCTTGCCTTCCGTTACTCTTTGCTTGCCTTCCGTTTATTGCCTAGCCTTGCGTTGTCGTGCCTTAGCCTTTCCGCGCCTTACCGTGCCTTGCCTTGCGTTACCCTTTCCTTGCCTTGCCGTGCATTGCCTAGCCTTGCGTTGTCGTGCCTTAGCCTTGCCTCGCCTGACCGTGCCTTGGCTTGCGTTACCCTTTCCTTGCCTTGCTGTGCATTGCCTAGCCGTGCGTTCCAGTGCCTTAGCCTTGTTTCCCCTTGCCGTGCCGTTCCTTCTGTTACCGTTGCCTTGCCTTGCTTTCCCTTGCCTTCCTTGCCTTCCGTTACTCTTTGCTTGCCTTCCGTGCATTGCCTAGCCTTGCGTTGTCGTGCATTCGCCTTCCTCCCCAAACCGTGCCTTGCCTTGCGTTACCCTTTCCTTGCCTTGCCCTGCATTTCCTAGCCCTGTGTTGTCGTGCCTTAGCCTTGTTTCCCCTTACCGTGCCGTTCCTTTCGTTACCCTTGCCTTCCCCTGCTTTCCCTTGCCTTCCTTGCCTTCCGTTACTCTTTGCTTGCCTTCCGTGCATTGCCTAGCCTTGCGTTGTCGTGCCTTAGCCTTGCCTCGCCTGACAGTGCCTTGCCTTGAGTTACCCTTTCCTTGCCTTGCCCTGCTTTGCCTAGCCGTGCGTTGTCGTGCCTTAGCCTTGTTTCCCCTTGCTGTGCCGTTCCTTCCGTTACCCTTGCCTTGCCTTGCTTTCCCTTGCCTTCCTTGCCTTCCGTTACTCTTTGCTTGCCTTCCGTGCATTGCCTAGCCTTGCGTTGTCGTGCCTTAGCCTTGTCTCGCGTAACGGTGCCTTGCCTTGCGTTACCCTTTCCTTTCCTTGCCGTGCATTGGCTAGCCCTGCGTTGTCGTGCCTTAGCCTTGTTTCCCTTACCGTGCCGTTCCTTCCGTTACCCTTGCCTTCCCCTGCTTTCCCTTGCCTTCCTTGCCTTCCGTTACTCTTTGCTTGCCTTCCGTTTATTGCCTAGCCTTGCGTTGTCGTGCCTTAGCCTTGGCTCGCCTGACCGTGCCTTGCCTTGCGTTACCCTTTCTGTGCATTGCCGTGCATTGCCTAGCCGTGCGTTGTCGTGCATCAGCCTTGCCTTGCCTCACCGTGCCTTGCCTTGCGTTACCCTTTCCTTGCCTTGCCGTGCATTGCCTAGCCGTGCGTTGCCGTGCCTTAGCCTTGTTTCCCCTTGCCGTGCCGTTCCTTCTGTTACCCTTGCCTTGCCTTGCTTTCCCTTGCCTTCCTTGCCTTCAGTTACTCTTTGCTTGCCTTCCGTGCATTGCCTAGCCTTGCGTTGTCGTGCATTCGCCTTCCTCCCCAAACCGTGCCTTGATTTGTGTTACCCTTTCCTTGCCTTGCCCTGCATTGCCTAGCCCTGTGTTGTCGTGCCTTAGCCTTGTTTCCCCTTACCGTGCCGTTCCTTTCGTTACCCTTGCCTTCCCCTGCTTTCCCTTGCCTTCCTTGCCTTCCGTTACTCTTTGCTTGCCTTCCGTTCATTGCCTAGCCTTGCGTTGTCGTGCCTTAGCCTTGCCTCGCCTGACCGTGCCTTGCCTTGCGTTACCCTTTCCTTGCCTTGCAGTGCATTGCCTAGCCGTGCGTTGTCGTGCATTTGCCTTGCCTTGCCTCACAGTGCCTTGCCTTGCGTTACCCTTTCCTTGCCTGGCCGTGCATTGCCTAGCCTTGCGTTGTCGTGCATTAGCCTTGTCTTGCCTTACCGTGCCTTGCCTTGCGTTACCCTTTCCTTGCCTGGCCGTGCATTGCGTAGCCGTGCGTTGCCGTTCCTTAGCCTTGTTTCCCCTTGCCGTGCCTTGCCTTTTGTTACACTTGCCTTGCCTTGCTTTGCCTTGCCTTCCTTTCCTTCCGTTACTCTTTCCTTGCCTAGCCGTGCACTGCCTAGCCATGCGTTGTCGTGCATTTGCTTTGCCTCCCCAAACCGTGCCTTGCCTTGCGTTACCATTTCCTTGCCTTCCGTGCATTGCCTAGCCTTGCGTTGTCGTGCCTTAGCCTTGCCTCGCCTGACCGTGCCTTGCCTTGCGTTTCCCTTTCCTTGCCTTGCCGTGAATTTCCTAGCCGTGCGTTGTCGTGCATCAGCCTTGCCTTGCCTCACCGTGCCTTGCCTTGCGTTACCCTTACCTTGCCTTGCTTTCCCTTCCTTTCATTGCCTTCCGTTACTCTTTGCTTTCCTTCCGTGCATTGCCTAGCCTTGCGTTGTCGTGCCTTAGCCTTGCCTCGCCTGACAGTGCCTTGTCTTGCGTTACCCATTCCTTGCCTTGCCGTGCATTGCCTAGCCGTGCGTTGCCGTGCCTTAGACTTGTTTCCCCTTACCGTGCCGTTCCTTCCGTTGCCCTTGCCTTCCCCTGCTTTCCCTTGCCTTCCTTGCCTTCCGTTACTCTTTGCTTGCCTTCCGTTTATTGCCTAGCCTTGCGTTGTCGTGCCTTAGCCTTTCCGCGCCTTACCGTGCCTTGCCTTGCGTTACCCTTTCCTTGCCTTGCCGTGCATTGCCTAGCCTTGCGTTGTCGTGCCTTAGCCTTGCCTCGCCTGACCGTGCCTTGGCTTGCGTTACCCTTTCCTTGCCTTGCCGTGCATTGCCTAGCCGTGCGTTGTCGTGCATCAGCCTTGCCTTGCCTCACCGTGCCTTGCCTGGCGTTACCCTTTCCTTGCCTTGCTGTGCATTGCCTAGCCGTGCGTTCCAGTGCCTTAGCCTTGTTTCCCCTTGCCGTGCCGTTCCTTCTGTTACCCTTGCCTTGCCTTGCTTTCCCTTGCCTTCCTTGCCTTCCGTTACTCTTTGCTTGCCTTCCGTGCATTGCCTAGCCTTGCGTTGTCGTGCATTCGCCTTCCTCCCCAAACCGTGCCTTGCCTTGCGTTACCCTTTCCTTGCCTTGCCCTGCATTGCCTAGCCCTGTGTTGTCGTGCCTTAGCCTTGTTTCCCCTTACCGTGCCGGTCCTTTCGTTACCCTTGCCTTCCCCTGCTTTCCCTTGCCTTCCTTGCCTTCCGTTACTCTTTGCTTGCCTTCCGTGCATTGCCTAGCCTTGCGTTGTCGTGCCTTAGCCTTGCCTCGCCTGACAGTGCCTTGCCTTGAGTTACCCTTTCCTTGCCTTGCCCTGCTTTGCGTAGCCGTGCGTTGTCGTGCCTTAGCCTTGTTTCCCCTTGCTGTGCCGTTCCTTCCGTTACCCTTGCCTTGCCTTGCTTTCCCTTGCCTTCCTTGCCTTCCGTTACTCTTTGCTTGCCTTCCGTGCATTGCCTCGCCTTGCGTTGTCGTGCCTTAGCCTTGTCTCGCGTAACGGTGCCTTGCCTTGCGTTACCCTTTCCTTTCCTTGCCGTGCATTGGCTAGCCCTGCGTTGTCGTGCCTTAGCCTTGTTTCCCTTACCGTGCCGTTCCTTCCGTTATCCTTGCCTTCCCCTGCTTTCCCTTGCCTTCCTTGCCTTCCGTTACTCTTTGCTTGCCTTCCGTTTATTGCCTAGCCTTGCGTTGTCGTGCCTTAGCCTTGGCTCGCCTGACCGTGCCTTGCCTTGCGTTACCCTTTCTGTGCCTTGCCGTGCATTGCCTAGCCGTGCGTTGTCGTGCATCAGCCTTGCCTTGCCTCACCGTGCCTTGCCTTGCGTTACCCTTTCCTTCCCTTGCCGTGCATTGCCTAGCCGTGCGTTGCCGTGCCTTAGCCTTGTTGCCCCTTGCCGTGCCGTTCCTTCTGTTACCCTTGCCTTGCCTTGCTTTCCCTTGCCTTCCTTGCCTTCAGTTACTCTTTGCTTGCCTTCCGTGCATTGCCTAGCCTTGCGTTGTCGTGCATTCGCCTTCCTCCCCAAACCGTGCCTTGATTTGCGTTACCCTTTCCTTGCCTTGCCCTGCATTGCCTAGCCCTGCATTGTCGTGCCTTAGCTTTGTTTCCCCTTACCGTGCCGTTCCTTTCGTTGCCCTTGCCTTCCCTTGCTTTCCCTTGCCTTCCTTGCCTTCTGTTACTCTTTGCTTGCCTTCCGTTCATTGCCTAGCCTTGCGTTGTCGTGCCTTAGCCTTGCCTCGCCTGACAGTGCCTTGCCTTGCGTTACCCTTTCCTTGCCTTGCCGTGCATTGCCTAGCCGTGCGTTGCCGTGCCTTAGCCTTGTTTCCCCTTGCTGTGCCGTTCCTTCCGTTACCCTTGCCTTGCCTTGCTTTCCCTTGCCTTCCTTGCCTTCCGTTACTCTTTGCTTGCCTTCCGTGCATTGCCTAGCCTTGCGTTGTCGTGCCTTAGCCTTGCCTCGCGTAACGGTGCCTTGCCTTGCGTTACCCTTTCCTTTCCTTGCCGTGCATTGGCTAGCCCTGCGTTGTCGTGCCTTAGCCTTGTTTCCCCTTACCGTGCCGTTCCTTCCGTTACCCTTGCCTTCCCCTGCTTTCCCTTGCCTTCCTTGCCTTCCGTTACTCTTTGCTTGCCTTCCGTTTATTGCCTAGCCTTGCGTTGTCGTGCCTTAGCCTTGCCTCGCCTGACCGTGCCTTGCCTTGCGTTACCCTTTCCGTGCCTTGCCGTGCATTGCCTAGCCGTGCGTTGTCGTGCATCAGCCTTGCCTTGCCTCACCGTGCCTTGCCTTGAGTTACCCTTTCCTTGCCTTGCCGTGCATTGCCTAGCCGTGCGTTGCCGTGCCTTAGCCTTGTTTCCCCTTGCCGTGCCGTTCCTTCTCTTACCCTTGCCTTGCCTTGCTTTCCCTTGCCTTCCTTGCCTTCCGTTACTCTTTGCTTGCCTTCCGTGCATTGCCTAGCCTTGCGTTGTCGTGCATTCGCCTTCCTCCCCAAACCGTGCCTTGATTTGCGTTACCCTTTCCTTGCCTTGCCCTGCATTGCCTAGCCCTGTGTTGTCGTGCCTTAGCCATGTTTCCCTTTACCGTGCCGTTCCTTTCGTTACCCTTGCCTTCCCCTGCTTTCCCTTGCCTTCCTTGCCTTCCGTTACTCTTTGCTTGCCTTCCGTGCATTGCCTAGACTTGCGTTGTCGTGCCTTAGCCTTGCCTCGCCTGACCGTGCCTTGCCTTGAGTTACCCTTTCCTTGCCTTGCCGTGCATTCCCTAGCCGTGCGTTGTCGTGCATTTGCCTTGTCTTGCCTCACCGTGCTTTGCCTTGCGTTACCCTTGCCTTGCCTTGCCGTGCATTGCCTAGCCCTGCATTGTCGTGCCTTAGCTTTGTTTCCCCTTACCGTGCCGTTCCTTTCGTTGCCCTTGCCTTCCCTTGCTTTCCCTTGCCTTCCTTGCCTTCCGTTACTCTTTGCTTGCCTTCTGTTCATTGCCTAGCCTTGCGTTGTCGTGCCTTAGCCTTGCCTCGCCTGACCGTGCCTTGCCTTGCGTTACCCTTTCCTTGCCTTGCCGTGCATTGCCTAGCCGTGCGTTGTCGTGCATTTGCCTTGCCTTGCCTCACCGTTCCTTGCCTTGCGTTACCCTTTCCTTGCCTGGCCGTGCATTGCCTAGCCGTGCGTTGTCGTGCATTAGCCTTGTCTTGCCTTACCGTGCCTTGCCTTGCGTTACCCTTTCCTTGCCTGGCCGTGCATTGCGTAGCCGTGCGTTGCCGTTCCTTAGCCTTGTTTCCCCTTGCCGTGCCTTGCCTTTTGTTACACTTGCCTTGCCTTGCTTTGCCTTGCCTTCCTTTCCTTCCGTTACTCTTTCCTTGCCTAGCCGTGTACTGCCTAGCCTTGCGTTGTCGTGCATTAGCTTTGCCTCCCCAAACCGTGCCTTGCCTTGCGTTACCATTTCCTTGCCTTGCCCTGCATTGCCTAGCCGTGCGTTGCCGTGCCTTAGCCTTGTTTCCCCTTGCCGTGCCGTTCCTTCTCTTACCCTTGCCTTGCCTTGCTTTCCCTTGCCTTCCTTCCCTTCCGTTACTCTTTGCTTGCCTTCCGTGCATTGCGTAACCTTGCGTTGTCGTGCATTCGCCTTCCTCCCCAAACCGTGCCTTGTTTTGCGTTACCCTTTCCTTGCCTTGCCCTGCATTGCCTAGCCCTGTGTTGTCGTGCCTTAGCCTTGTTTCCCCTTACCGTGCCGTTCCTTTCGTTACCCTTGCCTTCCCCTGCTTTCCCTTGCCTTCCTTGCCTTCCGTTACTCTTTGCTTGCCTTCCGTGCATTGCCTAGCCTTGCGTTGTCGTGCCTTAGCCTTGCCTCGCCTGACCGTGCGTTGCCTTGAGTTACCCTTTCCTTGCCTTGCCGTGCATTCCCTAGCCGTGCGTTGTCGTGCATTTGCCTTGTCTTGCCTCACCGTGCTTTGCCTTGCGTTACCCTTTCCTTGCCTTGCCGTGCATTGCCTAGCCCTGCATTGTCGTGACTTAGCTTTGTTTCCCCTTACCCCGCCGTTCCTTTCGTTGCCCTTGCCTTCCCTTGCTTTCCCTTGCCTTCCTTGCCTTCCGTTACTCTTTGCTTGCCTTCCGTTCATTGCCTAGCCTTGCGTTGTCGTGCCTTAGCCTTGCCTCGCCTGACCGTGCCTTGCCTTGCGTTACCCTTTCCTTGCCTTGCCGTGCATTGCCTAGCCGTGCGTTGTCGTGCATTTGCCTTGCCTTGCCTCACCGTTCCTTGCCTTGCGTTACCCTTTCCTTGCCTGGCCGTGCATTGCCTAGCCGTGCGTTGTCGTGCATTAGCCTTGTCTTGCCTTACCGTGCCTTGCCTTGCGTTACCCTTTCCTTGCCTGGCCGTGCATTGCGTAGCCGTGCGTTGCCGTTCCTTAGCCTTGTTTCCCCTTGCCGTGCCTTGCCTTTTGTTACACTTGCCTTGCCTTGCTTTGCCTTGCCTTCCTTTCCTTCCGTTACTCTTTCCTTGCCTAGCCGTGCACTGCCTAGCCTTGCGTTGTCGTGCATTAGCTTTGCCTCCCCAAACCGTGCCTTGCCTTGCGTTACCATTTCCTTGCCTTGCCCTGCATTGCCTAGCCCTGTGTTGTCGTGCCTTAGTCTTGTTTGCCCTTACCGTGCCGTTCCTTCCGTTACCCTTGCCTTTCCCTGCTTTCCCTAGCCTTCCTTGCCTTCCGTTACTCTTTGCTTGCCTTCCGTGCATTGCCTAGCCTTGCGTTGTCGTGCCTTAGCCTTGCCTCGAGTAACGGTGCCTTGCCTTGCGTTACCCTTTCCTTTCCTTGCCGTGCATTGGCTAGCCCTGCGTTGTCGTGCCTTAGCCTTGTTTCCCCTTACCGTGCCGTTCCTTTCGTTACCCTTGCCTTCCCCTGCTTTCCCTTGCCTTCCTTGCCTTCCGTCACTCTTTGCTTGCCTTCCGTGCATTGCCTAGCCTTGCGTTGTCGTGCCTTAGCCTTGCCTCGCCTGACCGTGCCTTGCCTTGAGTTACCCTTTCCTTGCCTTGCCGTGCATTGCCTAGCCGTGCGTTGTCGTGCATTTGCCTTGTCTTGCCTCACCGTGCTTTGCCTTGCGTTACCCTTTCCTTGCCTTGCCGTGCATTGCCTAGCCCTGCATTGTCCTGCCTTAGCTTTGTTTCCCCTTTCCGTGCCGTTCCTTTCGTTGCCCTTGCCTTCCCTTGCTTTCCCTTGCCTTCCTTGCCTTCCGTTACTCTTTGCTTGCCTTCCGTGCATTGCCTAGCCTTGCGTTGTCGTGCCTTAGCCTTGCCTCGCCTGACCGTGCCTTGCCTTGCGTTACCCTTTCCTTGCCTTGCCGTGAATTGCCTAGCCGTGCGTTGTCGTGCATCAGCCTTGCCTTGCCTCACCGTGCCTTGCCTTGCGTTACCCTTACCTTGCCTTGCTTTCCCTTCCTTTCATTGCTTTCCGTTACTCTTTGCTTTCCTTCCGTGCATTGCCTAGCCTTGCGTTGTCGTGCCTTAGCCTTGCCTCGCCTGACAGTGCCTTGCCTTGCGTTACCCTTTCCTTGCCTTGCCGTGCATTGCCTAGGCGTGCGTTGCCGTGCCTTAGCCTTGTTTCCCCTTGCCGTGCTGTTCCTTCCGTTACCCTTGCCTTCCCTTGCTTTCCGTTGCCTTCCTTGCCTTCCGTTACTCTTTGCTTGCCTTCCGTGCATTGCCTAGCCTTGCGTTGTCGTGCCTTAGCCTTGCCTCGCGTAACGGTGCCTTGCCTTGCGTTACCCTTTCCTTTCCTTGCCGTGCATTGGCTAGCCCTGCGTTGTCGTGCCTTAGCCTTGTTTCCCCTTACCGTGCCGTTCCTTCCGTTACCCTTGCCTTCCCCTGCTTTCCCTTGCCTTCCTTGCCTTCCGTTACTCTTTGCTTGCCTTCCGTTTATTGCCTAGCCTTGCGTTGTCGTGCCTTAGCCTTGCCGCGCCTTACCGTGCCTTGCCTTGCGTTACCCTTTCCCTGCCTTGCCGTGCATTGCCTAGCCTTGCGTTGTCGTGCCTTAGCCTTGCCTCGCCTGACCGTGCCTTGCCTTGCGTTACCCTTTCCGTGCCTTGCCGTGCATTGCCTAGCCGTGCGTTGTCGTGCATTAGCCTTGCCTTGCCTCACCGTGCCTTGCCTTGCGTTACCCTTTCCTTGCCTTGCCCTGCATTGCCTAGCCGTGCGTTGCCGTGCCTTAGCCTTGTTTCCCCTTGCCGTGCCGTTCCTTCTGTTACCCTTGCCTTGCCTTGCTTTCCCTTGCCTTCCTTGCCTTCCGTTACTCTTTGCTTGCCTTCCGTGCATTGCCTAGCCTTGCGTTGTCGTGCATTCGCCTTCCTCCCCAAACCGTGCCTTGATTTGCGTTACCCTTTCCTTGCCTTGCCGTGCATTGCCTAGCCCTGTGTTGTCGTGCCTTAGCCTTGTTTCCCCTTACCGTGCCGTTCCTTTCGTTACCCTTGCCTTCCCCTGCTTTCCCTAGCCTTCCTTGCCTTCCGTTCCTCTTTGCTTGCCTTCCGTGCATTGCCTAGCCTTGCGTTGTCGTGCCGTAGCCTTGCCTCGCCTGACCGTGCCTTGCCTTGCGTTACCCTTTCCTTGCCTTGCCGTGAATTGCCTAGCCGTGCGTTGTCGTGCATCAGCCTTGCCTTGCCTCACCGTGCCTTGCCTTGCGTTACCCTTACCTTGCCTTGCTTTCCCTTCCTTTCATTGCCTTCCGTTACTCTTTGCTTTCCTTCCGTGCATTGCCTAGCCTTGCGTTGTCGTGCCTTAGCCTTACCTCGCCTGACAGTGCCTTGCCTTGCGTTACGCTTTCCTTGCGTTGCCGTGCATTGCCTAGCCGTGCGTTGCCGTGCCTTAGCCTTGCCTCGCCTGACCGTGCCTTGCCTTGCGTTACCCTTTCCTTGCCTTGCCGTGCATTGCCTAGCCGTGCGTTGTCGTGCATTTGCCTTGTCTTGCCTCACCGTGCTTTGCCTTGCGTTACCCTTTCCTTGCCTTGCCGTGCATTGCCTAGCCCTGCATTGTCGTGCCTTAGCTTTGTTTCCCCTTACCGTGCCGTTCCTTTCGTTGCCCTTGCCTTCCCTTGCTTTCCCTTGCCTTCCTTGCCTTCCGTTACTCTTTGCTTGCCTTCCGTTCATTGCCTAGCCTTGCGTTGTCGTGCCTTAGCCTTGCCTCGCCTGACCGTGCCTTGCCTTGCGTTACCCTTTCCTGGCCTTGCCGTGCATTGCCTAGCCGTGCGTTGTCGTGCATTTGCCTTGCCTTGCCTCACCGTTCCTTGCCTTGCGTTACCCTTTCCTTGCCTGGCCGTGCATTGCCTAGCCGTGCGTTGCCGTTCCTTAGCCTTGTTTCCCCTTGCCGTGCCTTGCCTTTTGTTACACTTGCCTTGCCTTGCTTTGCCTTGCCTTCCTTTCCTTCCGTTACTCTTTCCTTGCCTAGCCGTGCACTGCCTAGCCTTGCGTTGTCGTGCATTAGCTTTGCCTCCCCAAACCGTGCCTTGCCTTGCGTTACCATTTCCTTGCCTTGCCCTGCATTGCCTAGCCCTGTGTTGTCGTGCCTTAGTCTTGTTTGCCCTTACCGTGCCGTTCCTTCAGTTACCCTTGCCTTTCCCTGCTTTCCCTAGCCTTCCTTGCCTTCCGTTCCTCTTTGCTTGCCTTCCGTGCATTGCCTAGCCTTGCGTTGTCGTGCCTTAGCCTTGCCTCGCCTGACCGTGCCTTGCCTTGCGTTACCCTTTCCTTGCCTTGCCGTGAATTGCCTAGCCGTGCGTTGTCGTGCATTAGCCTTGTCTTGCCTTAAAGTGCCTTGCCTTGCGTTACCCTTACCTTGCTTTGCTTTCCCTTACTTTCATTGCCTTCCGTTACTCTTTGCTTTCCCTCCGTGCATTGCCTAGCCTTGCGTTGTCGTGTCTTAGCCTTGCCTCGCCTGACAGTGCCTTGCCTTGCGTTACCCTTTCCTTGCCTTGCCGTGCATTGCCTAGCCGTGCGTTGCCGTGCCTTAGCCTTGTTTCCCCTTGCTGTGCCGTTCCTTCCGTTACCCTTGCCTTGCCTTGCTTTCCCTTGCCTTCCTTGCCTTCCGTTACTCTTTGCTTGCCTTCCGTGCATTGCCTAGCCTTGCGTTGTCGTGCCTTAGCCTTGCCTCGCGTAACGGTGCCTTGCCTTGCGTTACCCTTTCCTTTCCTTGCCGTGCATTGGCTAGCCCTGCGTTGTCGTGCCTTAGCCTTGTTTCCCCTTACCGTGCCGTTCCTTCCGTTACCCTTGCCTTCCCCTGCTTTCCCTTGCCTTCCTTGCCTTCCGTTACTCTTTGCTTGCCTTCCGTTTATTGCCTAGACTTGCGTTGTCGTGCCTTAGCCTTGGCTCGCCTGACCGTTCCTTGCCTTGCGTTACCCTTTCCGTGCCTTGCCGTGCATTTCCTAGCCGTGCGTTGTCGTGCATCAGCCTTGACTTGCCTCACCGTGCCTTGCCTTGCGTTACCCTTTCCTTGCCTTGCCGTGCATTGCCTAGCCGTGCGTTGCCGTGCCTTAGCCTTGTTTCCCCTTGCCGTGCCGTTCCTTCTCTTACCCTTGACTTGCCTTGCTTTCCCTTGCCTTCCTTGCCTTGCGTTACCCTTTCCTTGCCTTGCCGTGCATTGCCTAACCTTGCGTTGTCGTGCATTCGCCTTCCTCCCCAAACCGTGCCTTGTTTTGCGTTACCCTTTCCTTGCCTTGCCCTGCATTGCCTAGCCCTGTGTTGTCGTGCCTTAGCCTTGTTTCCCCTTACCGTGCCGTTCCTTTCGTTACCCTTGCCTTCCCCTGCTTTCCCTTGCCTTCCTTGCCTTCCGTTACTCTTTGCTTGCCTTCCGTGCATTGCCTAGCCTTGCGTTGTCGTGCCTTAGCCTTGCCTCGCCTGACCGTGCCTTGCCTTGAGTTACCCTTTCCTTGCCTTGCCGTGCATTCCCTAGCCGTGCGTTGTCGTGCATTTGCCTTGTCTTGCCTCACCGTGCTTTGCCTTGCGTTACCCTTTCCTTGCCTTGCCGTGCATTGCCTAGCCCTGCATTGTCGTGACTTAGCTTTGTTTCCCCTTACCGTGCCGTTCCTTTCGTTGCCCTTGCCTTCCCTTGCTTTCCCTTGCCTTCCTTGCCTTCCGTTACTCTTTGCTTGCCTTCCGTTCATTGCCTAGCCTTGCGTTGTCGTGCCTTAGCCTTGCCTCGCCTGACCGTGCCTTGCCTTGCGTTACCCTTTCCTTGCCTTGCCGTGCATTGCCTAGCCGTGCGTTGTCGTGCATTTGCCTTGCCTTGCCTCACCGTTCCTTGCCTTGCGTTACCCTTTCCTTGCCTGGCCGTGCATTGCCTAGCCGTGCGTTGTCGTGCATTAGCCTTGTCTTGCCTTACCGTGCCTTGCCTTGCGTTACCCTTTCCTTGCCTGGCCGTGCATTGCGTAGCCGTGCGTTGCCGTTCCTTAGCCTTGTTTCCCCTTGCCGTGCCTTGCCTTTTGTTACACTTGCCTTGCCTTGCTTTGCCTTGCCTTCCTTTCCTTCCGTTACTCTTTCCTTGCCTAGCCGTGCACTGCCTAGCCTTGCGTTGTCGTGCATTAGCTTTGCCTCCCCAAACCGTGCCTTGCCTTGCGTTACCATTTCCTTGCCTTGCCCTGCATTGCCTAGCCCTGTGTTGTCGTGCCTTAGTCTTGTTTGCCCTTACCGTGCCGTTCCTTCCGTTACCCTTGCCTTTCCCTGCTTTCCCTAGCCTTCCTTGCCTTCCGTTCCTCTTTGCTTGCCTTCCGTGCATTGCCTAGCCTTGCGTTGTCGTGCCTTAGCCTTGCCTCGCCTGACCGTGCCTTGCCTTGCGTTACCCTTTCCTTGCCTTGCCGTGAATTGCCTAGCCGTGCGTTGTCGTGCATCAGCCTTGCCTCCCCAAACCGTGCCTTGCCTTGCGTTACCCTTTCCTTGCCTTCCGTGCATTGCCTAGCCTTGCGTTGTCGTGCCTTAGCCTTGCCTCGCCTGACCGTGCCTTGCCTTGCGTTACCCTTTCCTTGCCTTGCCGTGCATTACCTAGCCGTGCGTTGCCGTGCCTTAGCCTTGTTTCCCCTTGCCGTACCGTTCCTTCCGTTACCCTTGCCTTCCTTGCCTTCCGTTACTCTTTGCTTGCCTTCCGTTACTCTTTGCTTGCCTTCCGTGCATTGCCTAGCCTTGCGTTGTCGTGCCTTAGCATTGCCTCGCGTAACGGTGCCTTGCCTTGCGTTACCCTTTCCTTTCCTTGCCGTGCATTGGCTAGCCCTGCGTTGTCGTGCCTTAGCCTTGTTTCCCCTTACCGTGCCGTTCCTTCCCTTACCCTTGCCTTCCCCTGCTTTCCCTTGCCTTCCTTGCCTTCCGTTACTCTTTGCTTGCCTTCCGTTTATTGCCTGGCCTTGCGTTGTCGTGCCTTAGCCTTGCCGCGCCTTATCGTGCCTTGCCTTGCGTTACCCTTTCCTTGCCTTGCCGTGCATTGCCTAGACTTGCGTTGTCGTGATTTAGCCTTGCCTCGCCTGACCGTGCCTTGCCTTGCGTTACCCTTGCCTTGCCGTGCATTGCCTAGCCGTGCGTTGTCGTGCATCAGCCTTGCCTTGCCTCACCGTGCCTTGCCTTGCGTTACCCTTTCCTTGCCTTGCCGTGCATTGCCTAGCCGTGCGTTGCCGTGCCTTAGCCTTGTTTCCCCTTGCCGTGCCGTTCCTTCTGTTACCCTTGCCTTGCCTTGCTTTCCCTTGCCTTCCTTGCCTTCCGTTACTCTTTGCTTGCCTTCCGTGCATTGCCTAGCCTTGCGTTGTCGTGCATTCGCCTTCCTCCCCAAACCGTGCCTTGATTTGCGTTACCCTTTCCTTGCCTTGCCCTGCATTGCCTAGCCCTGTGTTGTCGTGCCTTAGCCTTGTTTCCCCTTACCGTGCCGTTCCTTTCGTTACCCTTGCCTTCCCCTGCTTTCCCTTGCCTTCCTTGCCTTCCGTTACTCTTTGCTTGCCTTCCGTGCATTGCCTAGCCTTGCGTTGTCGTGCCTTAGCCTTGCCTCGCCTGACCGTGCCTTGCCTTCAGTTACCCTTTCCTTGCCTTGCCGTGCATTGCCTAGCCGTGCGTTGTCGTGCATTTGCCTTGTCTCGCCTCACCGTGCCTTGCCTTGCGTTACCCTTTCCTTGCCTTGCCGTGCATTGCCTAGCCCTGCATTGTCGTGCCTTAGCTTTGTTTCCCCTTACCGTGCCGTTCCTTTCGTTGCCCTTGCCTTCCCTTGCTTTCCCTTGCCTTCCTTGCCTTCCGTTACTCTTTGCTTGCCTTCCGTGCATTGCCTAGCCTTGCGTTGTCGTGCCTTAGCCTTGCCTCGCCTGACAGTGCCTTGCCTTGAGTTACCCTTTCCTTGCCTTGCCCTGCTTTGCCTAGCCGTGCGTTGTCGTGCCTTAGCCTTGTTTCCCCTTGCTGTGCCGTTCCTTTCGTTACCCTTCCCTTGCCTTGCTTTCCCTTGCCTTCCTTGCCTTCCGTTACTCTTTGCTTGCCTTCCGTGCATTGCCTAGCCTTGCTTTGTCGTGCCTTAGCCTTGTCTCGTGTAACGGTGCCTTGCCTTGCGTTACCCTTTCCTTTCCTTGCCGTGCATTGGCTAGCCCTGCGTTGTCGTGCCTTAGCCTTGTTTCCCTTACCGTGCCGTTCCTTCCGTTACCCTTGCCTTCCCCTGCTTTCCCTTGCCTTCCTTGCCTTCCGTTACTCGTTGCTTGCCTACCGTTTATTGCCTAGCCTTGCGTTGTCGTGCCTTAGCCTTGGCTCGCCTGACCGTGCCTTGCCTTGCGTTACCCTTTCTGTGCCTTGCCGTGCATTGCCTAGCCGTGCGTTGTCGTGCATCAGCCTTGCCTTGCCTCACCGTGCCTTGCCTTGCGTTACCCTTTCCTTGCCTTGCCGTGCATTGCCTAGCCGTGCGTTGCCGTGCCTTAGCCTTGTTTCCCCTTGCCGTGCCGTTCCTTCTGTTACCCTTGCCTTGCCTTGCTTTCCCTTGCCTTCCTTGCCTTCAGTTACTCTTTGCTTGCCTTCCGTGCATTGCCTAGCCTTGCGTTGTCGTGCATTCGCCTTCCTCCCCAAACCGTGCCTTGATTTGTGTTACCCTTTCCTTGCCTTGCCCTGCATTGCCTAGCCCTGTGTTGTCGTGCCTTAGCCTTGTTTCCCCTTACCGTGCCGTTCCTTTCCTTACCCTTGCCTTCCCCTGCTTTCCCTTGCCTTCCTTGCCTTCCGTTACTCTTTGCTTGCCTTCCGTTCATTGCCTAGCCTTGCCTTGTCGTGCCTTAGCCTTGCCTCGCCTGACCGTGCCTTGCCTTGCGTTACCCTTTCCTTGCCTTGCCGTGCATTGCCTAGCCGTGCGTTGTCGTGCTCGCCTCACCGTGCTTTGCCTTGTTACCCTTTCCTTGCCTTGCCGTGCATTGCCTAGCCCTGCTCGTGCCTTAGCTTTGTTTCCCTTACCGTTTCCTTTCGTTGCCCTTGCCTTGCTTTCCCTTGCCTTCCTTGCCTTCCGTTACTCTTTGCTTGCCTTCCGTGCATTGCCTAGCCGTGCGTTGTCGTGCATTAGCCTTGTCTTGCCTTACCGTGCCTTGCCTTGCGTTACCCTTTCCTTGCCTGGCCGTGCATTGCCTAGCCGTGCGTTGCCGTGCCTTAGCCTTGTTTCCCCTTGCCGTGCCGTTCCTTCTGTTACCCTTGCCTTGCCTTGCTTTGCCTTGCCTTCCTTTCCTTCCGTTACTCTTTCCTTGCCTAGCCGTGCACTGCCTAGCCATGCGTTGTCGTGCATTTGCTTTGCCTCCCCAAACCGTGCCTTGCCTTGCGTTACCATTTCCTTGCCTTCCGTGCATTGCCTAGCCGTGCGTTGTCGTGCCTTAGCCTTGCCTCGCCTGACCGTGCCTTGCCTTGCGTTACCCTTTCCTTGCCTTGCCGTGAATTTCCTAGCCGTGCGTTGCCGTGCCTTAGCCTTGTTTCCCCTTGCCGTGCCGTTCCTTCTGTTACCCTTGCCTTGCCTTGCTTTCCCTTGCCTTCATTGCCTTCCGTTACTCTTTGCTTTCCTTCCGTGCATTGCCTAGCCTTGCGTTGTCGTGCCTTAGCCTTGCCTCGCCTGACAGTGCCTTGCCTTGCGTTACCCATTCCTTGCCTTGCCGTGCATTGCCTAGCCGTGCGTTGCCGTGCCTTAGACTTGTTTCCCCTTACCGTGCCGTTCCTTCCGTTGCCCTTGCCTTCCCCTGCTTTCCCTTGCCTTCCTTGCCTTCCGTTACACTTTGCTTGCCTTCCGTTTATTGCCTAGCCTTGCGTTGTCGTGCCTTAGCCTTGCCGCGCCTTACCGTGCCTTGCCTTGCGTTACCCTTTCCTTGCCTTGCCGTGCATTGCCTAGCCTTGCGTTGTCGTGCCTTAGCCTTGCCTCGCCTGACCGTGCCTTGGCTTGCGTTACCCTTTCCTTGCCTTGCCGTGCATTGCCTAGCCGTGCGTTGTCGTGCATCAGCCTTGCCTTGCCTCACCGTGCCTTGCCTGGCGTTACCCTTTCCTTGCCTTGCTGTGCATTGCCTAGCCGTGCGTTCCAGTGCCTTAGCCTTGTTTCCCCTTGCCGTGCCGTTCCTTCTGTTACCCTTGCCTTCCTTGCCTTCCGTTACTCTTTGCTTGCCTTCCGTGCATTGCCTAGCCTTGCGTTGTCGTGCATTCGCCTTCCTCCCCAAACCGTGCCTTGCCTTGCGTTACCCTTTCCTTGCCTTGCCCTGCATTGCCTAGCCCTGTGTTGTCGTGCCTTAGCCTTGTTTCCCCTTACCGTGCCGTTCCTTTCGTTGCCCTTGCCTTCCCTTGCTTTCCCTTGCCTTCCTTGCCTTCTGTTACTCTTTGCTTGCCTTCCGTTCATTGCCTAGCCTTGCGTTGTCGTGTCTTTGCCTTGCCTCGCCTGACAGTGCCTTGCCTTGCGTTACCCTTTCCTTGCCTTGCCGTGCATTGCCTAGCCGTGCGTTGCCGTGCCTTAGCCTTGTTTCCCCTTGCTGTGCCGTTCCTTCCGTTACCCTTGCCTTGCCTTGCTTTCCCTTGCCTTCCTTGCCTTCCGTTACTCTTTGCTTGCCTTCCGTGCATTGCCTAGCCTTGCGTTGTCGTGCCTTAGCCTTGCCTCGCGTAACGGTGCCTTGCCTTGCGTTACCCTTTCCTTGCCTTGCCGTGCATTGCCTAGCCGTGCGTTGCCGTGCCTTAGCCTTGTTTCCCCTTGCTGTGCCGTTCCTTCCGTTACCCTTGCCTTGCCTTGCTTTCCCTTGCCTTCCTTGCCTTCCGTTACTCTTTGCTTGCCTTCCGTTTATTGCCTAGCCTTGCGTTGTCGTGCCTTAGCCTTGCCTCGCCTGACCGTGCCTTGCCTTGCGTTACCCTTTCCGTGCCTTGCCGTGCATTGCCTAGCCGTGCGTTGTCGTGCATCAGCCTTGCCTTGCCTCACCGTGCCTTGCCTTGAGTTACCCTTTCCTTGCCTTGCCGTGCATTGCCTAGCCGTGCGTTGCCGTGCCTTAGCCTTGTTTCCCCTTGCCGTGCCGTTCCTTCTCTTCCCCTTGCCTTGCCTTGCTTTCCCTTGCCTTCCTTGCCTTCCGTTACTCTTTGCTTGCCTTCCGTGCATTGCCTAGCCTTGCGTTGTCGTGCATTCGCCTTCCTCCCCAAACCGTGCCTTGATTTGCGTTACCCTTTCCTTGCCTTGCCCTGCATTGCCTAGCCCTGTGTTGTCGTGCCTTAGCCATGTTTCCCTTTACCGTGCCGTTCCTTTCGTTACCCTTGCCTTCCCCTGCTTTCCCTTGCCTTCCTTGCCTTCCGTTACTCTTTGCTTGCCTTCCGTGCATTGCCTAGCCTTGCGTTGTCGTGCCTTAGCCTTGCCTCGCCTGACCGTGCCTTGCCTTGAGTTACCCTTTCCTTTCCTTGCCGTGCATTGGCTAGCCCGGCGTTGTCGTGCCTTAGCCTTGTTTCCCCTTACCGTGCCGTTCCTTCCGTTACCCTTGCCTTCCCCTGCTTTCCCTTGCCTTCCTTGCCTTCCGTTACTCTTTGCTTGCCTTCCGTTTATTGCCTGGCCTTGCGTTGTCGTGCCTTAGCCTTGCCGCGCCTTATCGTGCCTTGCCTTGCGTTACCCTTTCCTTGCCTTGCCGTGCATTGCCTAGCCTTGCGTTGTCGTGCCTTAGCCTTGCCTCGCCTGACCGTGCCTTGCCTTGCCGTGCATTGCCTAGCCGTGCGTTGTCGTGCATCAGCCTTGCCTTGCCTCACCGTGCCTTGCCTTGCGTTACCCTTTCCTTGCCTTGCCGTGCATTGCCTAGCCGTGCGTTGCCGTCCCTTAGCATTGTTTCCCCTTGCCGAGACGTTCCTTCTGTTACCCTTGCCTTGCCTTGCTTTCCCTTGCCTTCCTTGCCTTCCGTTACTCTTTGCTTGCCTTCCGTGCATTGCCTAGCCTTGCGTTGTCGTGCATTCGCCTTCCTCCCCAAACCGTGCCTTGCCTTGCGTTACCCTTTCCTTGCCTTGCCCTGCATTGCCTAGCCCTGTGTTGTCGTGCCTTAGCCTTCTTTCCCCTTACCGTGCCGTTCCTTTCGTTACCCTTGCCTTCCCCTGCTTTCCCTTGCCTTCCTTGCCTTCCGTTACTCTTTGCTTGCCTTCCGTGCATTGCCTAGCCTTGCGTTGTCGTGCCTTAGCCTTGCCTCGCCTGACCGTGCCTTGCCTTCGTTACCCTTTCCTTGCCTTGCCGTGCATTGCCTAGCCGTGCGTTGTCGCTTGCCTTGTTTCCCCTTCGTTGTTTCCCCTACCGTGCCGTTCCTTTCGTTCCCTTGCCTTCCCTTGCTTTCCCTTGCCTTCCTTGCCTTCCGTTACTCTTTGCTTGCCTTCCGTTCATTGCCTAGCCTTGCGTTGTCGTGCCTTAGCCTTGCCTCGCCTGACCGTGCCTTGCCTTGCGTTACCCTTTCCTTGCCTTGCCGTGCATTGCCTAGCCGTGCGTTGTCGTGCATTTGCCTTGCCTTGCCTCACCGTGCCTTGCCTTGCGTTACCCTTTCCTTGCCTGGCCGTGCATTGCCTAGCCGTGCGTTGTCGTGCATTAGCCTTGTCTTGCCTTACCGTGCCTTGCCTTGCGTTACCCTTTCCTTGCCTGGCCGTGCATTGCGTAGCCGTGCGTTGCCGTTCCTTAGCCTTGTTTCCCCTTGCCGTGCCTTGCCTTTTGTTACACTTGCCTTGCCTTGCTTTGCCTTCCCTTCCTTTCCTTCCGTTACTCTTTCCTTGCCTAGCCGTGCACTGCCTAGCCTTGCGTTGTCGTGCATTAGCTTTGCCTCCCCAAATCGTGCCTTGCCTTGCGTTACCATTTCCTTGCCTTGCCCTGCATTGCCTAGCCCTGTGTTGTCGTGCCTTAGTCTTGTTTGCCCTTACCGTGCCGTTCCTTCCGTTACCCTTGCCTTTCCCTGCTTTCCCTAGCCTTCCTTGCCTTCCGTTCCTCTTTGCTTGCCTTCCGTGCATTGCCTAGCCTTGCGTTGTCGTGCCTTAGCCTTGCCTCGCCTGACCGTGCCTTGCCTTGCGTTACCCTTTCCTTGCCTTGCCGTGCATTGCCTAGCCGTGCGTTGCCGTGCCTTAGCCTTGCCTCGCCTGACCGTGCCTTGCCTTGAGTTACTCTTTCCTTGCCTTGCCGTGCATTGCCTAGCCGTGCGTTGTCGTGCATTTGCCTTGTCTTGCCTCACCGTGCTTTGCCTTGCGTTACCCTTTCCTTGCCTTGCCGTGCATTGCCTAGCCCTGCATTGTCGTGCCTTAGCTTTGTTTCCCCTTACCGTGCCGTTCCTTTCGTTGCCCTTGCCTTCCCTTGCTTTCCCTTGCCTTCCTTGCCTTCCGTTACTCTTTGCTTGCCTTCCGTTCATTGCCTAGCCTTGCGTTGTCGTGCCTTAGCCTTGCCTCGCCTGTCCGTGCCTTGCCTTGCGTTACCCTTTCCTTGCCTTGCCGTGCATTGCCTAGCCGTGCGTTGCCGTGCCTTAGACTTGTTTCCCCTTACCGTGCCGTTCCTTCCGTTACCCTTGCCTTCCCCTGCTTTCCCTTGCCTTCCTTGCCTTCCGTTACTCTTTGCTTGCCTTCCGTTTATTGCCTAGCCTTGCGTTGTCGTGCCTTAGCCTTGCCGCGCCTTACCGTGCCTTGCCTTGCGTTACCCTTTCCTTGCCTTGCCGTGCATTGCCTAGCCTTGCGTTGTCGTGCCTTAGCCTTGCCTCGCCTGACCGTGCCTTGGCTTGCGTTACCCTTTCCTTGCCTTGCCGTGCATTGCCTAGCCGTGCGTTGTCGTGCATCAGCCTTGCCTTGCCTCACCGTGCCTTGCCTTGCGTTACCCTTTCCTTGCCTTGCCGTGCATTGCCTAGCCGTGCGTTGCCGTGCCTTAGCCTTGTTTCCCCTTGCCGTGCCGTTCCTTCTGTTACCCTTGCCTTGCCTTGCTTTCCCTTGCCTTCCTTGCCTTCCGTTACTCTTTGCTTGCCTTCCGTGCATTGCCTAGCCTTGCGTTGTCGTGCATTCGCCTTGCCTTCCCAAACCGTGCCTTGCCTTGCGTTACCCTTTCCTTGCCTTGCGCTTCATTGCCTAGCCCTGTGTTGTCGTGCCTTAGCCTTGTTTCCCCTTACCGTGCCGTTCCTTTCGTTACCCTTGCCTTCCCTTGCTTTCCCTTGCCTTCCTTGCCTTCCGTTACTCTTTGCTTGCCTTCCGTTCATTGCCAAGCCTTCCGTTGTCGTGCCTTAGCCTTGCCTCGCCTGACCGTGCCTTGCCTTGCGTTACCCTTTCCTTGCCTTGCCGTGCATTGCCTAGCCGTGCGTTGTCGTGCATTTGCCTTGCCTTGCCTCACCGTGCCTTGCCTTGCGTTACCCTTTCCTTGCCTTGCCGTGCATTGCCTAGCCGTGCGTTGTCGTGCATTTGCCTTGCCTTGCCTCACCGTTCCTTGCCTTGCGTTACCCTTTCCTTGCCTGGCCGTGCATTGCCTAGCCGTGGGTTGCCGTTCCTTAGCCTTGTTTCCCCTTGCCGTGCCTTGCCTTTTGTTACACTTGCCTTGCCTTGCTTTGCCTTGCCTTCCTTTCCTTCCGTTACTCTTTCCTTGCCTAGCCGTGCACTGCCTAGCCTTGCGTTGTCGTGCATTAGCTTTGCCTCCCCAAACCGTGCCTTGCCTTGCGTTACCATTTCCTTGCCTTGCCCTGCATTGCCTAGCCCTGTGTTGTCGTGCCTTAGTCTTGTTTGCCCTTACCGTGCCGTTCCTTCCGTTACCCTTGCCTTTCCCTGCTTTCCCTAGCCTTCCTTGCCTTCCATTCCTCTTTGCTTGCCTTCCGTGCATTGCCTAGCCTTGCGTTGTCGTGCCTTAGCCTTGCCTCGCCTGACCGTGCCTTGCCTTGCGTTACCCTTTCCTTGCCTTGCCGTGAATTGCCTAGCCGTGCGTTGTCGTGCATTAGCCTTGTCTTGCCTTACCGTGCCTTGCCTTGCGTTACCCTTACCTTGCTTTGCTTTCCCTTACTTTCATTGCCTTCCGTTACTCTTTGCTTTCCTTCCGTGCATTGCCTAGCCTTGCGTTGTCGTGCCTTAGCCTTGCCTCGCCTGACCGTGCCTTGCCTTGCGTTACCCTTTCCTTGCCTTGCCGTGCATTGCCTAGCCGTGCGTTGCCGTGCCTTAGCCTTGTTTCCCCTTGCTGTGCCGTTCCTTCCGTTACCCTTGCCTTGCCTTGCTTTCCCTTGCCTTCCTTGCCTTCCGTTACTCTTTGCTTGCCTTCCGTGCATTGCCTAGCCGTGCGTTGCCGTGCCTTAGCCTTGTTTCCCCTTGCTGTGCCGTTCCTTCCGTTACCCTTGCCTTGCCTTGCTTTCCCTTGCCTTCCTTGCCTTCCGTTACTCTTTGCTTGCCTTCCGTGCATTGCCTAGCCTTGCGTTGTCGTGCCTTAGCCTTGCCTCGCGTAACGGTGCCTTGCCTTGCGTTACCCTGTCCTTTCCTTGCCGTGCATTGGCTAGCCCTGCGTTGTCGTGCCTTAGCCTTGTTTCCCCTTACCGTGCCGTTCCTTCCGTTACCCTTGCCTTCCCCTGCTTTCCCTTGCCTTCCTTGCCTTCCGTTACTCTTTGCTTGCCTTCCGTTTATTGCCTAGACTTGCGTTGTCGTGCCTTAGCCTTGGCTCGCCTGACCGTGCCTTGCCTTGCGTTACCCTTTCCGTGCCTTGCCGTGCATTGCCTAGCCGTGCGTTGTCGTGCATCAGCCTTGCCTTGCCTCACCGTGCCTTGCCTTGAGTTACCCTTTCCTTGCCTGTCCGTGCATTGCCTAGCCGTGCGTTGCCGTGCCTTAGCCTTGTTTCCCCTTGCCGTGCCGTTCCTTCTCTTACCCTTGCCTTGCCTTGCTTTCCCTTGCCTTCTTTGCCTTCCGTTACTCTTTGCTTGCCTTCCGTGCATTGCCTAACCTTGCGGTGTCGTGCATTCGCCTTCCTCCCCAAACCGTGCCTTGTTTTGCGTTACCCTTTCCTTGCCTTGCCCTGCATTGCCTAGCCCTGTGTTGTCGTGCCTTAGCCTTGTTTCCCCTTACCGTGCCGTTCCTTTCGTTACCCTTGCCTTCCCCTGCTTTCCCTTGCCTTCCTTGCCTTCCGTTACTCTTTGCTTGCCTTCCGTGCATTGCCTAGCCTTGCGTTGTCGTGCCTTAGCCTTGCCTCGCCTGACCGTGCCTTGCCTTGAGTTACCCTTTCCTTGCCTTGCCGTGCATTCCCTAGCCGTGCGTTGTCGTGCATTTGCCTTGTCTCGCCTCACCGTGCTTTGCCTTGCGTTACCCTTTCCTTGCCTTGCCGTGCATTGCCTAGCCCTGCATTGTCGTGCCTTAGCTTTGTTTCCCCTTACCGTGCCGTTCCTTTCGTTGCCCTTGCCTTCCCTTGCTTTCCCTTGCCTTCCTTGCCTTCCGTTACTCTTTGCTTGCCTTCCGTGCATTGCCTAGCCTTGCGTTGTCGTGCCTTAGCCTTGCCTCGCCTGACAGTGCCTTGCCTTGAGGTACCCTTTCCTTGCCTTGCCCTGCTTTGCCTAGCCGTGCGTTGTGGTGCCTTAGCCTTGTTTCCCCTTGCTGTGCCGTTCCTTTCGTTACCCTTGCCTTGCCTTGCTTTCCCTTGCCTTCCTTGCCTTCCGTTACTCTTTGCTTGCCTTCCGTGCATTGCCTAGCCTTGCGTTGTCGTGCCTTAGCCTTGTCTCGCGTAACGGTGCCTTGCCTTGCGTTACCCTTTCCTTTCCTTGCCGTGCATTGGCTAGCCCTGCGTTGTCGTGCCTTAGCCTTGTTTCCCTTACCGTGCCGTTCCTTCCGTTGCCCTTGCCTTCCCCTGCTTTCCCTTGCCTTCCTTGCCTTCCGTTACTCTTTGCTTGCCTTCCGTTTATTGCCTAGCCTTGCGTTGTCGTGCCTTTGCCTTGGCTCGCCTGACCGTGCCTTGCCTTGCGTTACCCTTTCCTTGCCTTGCCGTGCATTGCCTAGCCGTGCGTTGTCGTGCATCAGCCTTGCCTTGCCTCACCGTGCCTTGCCTTGCGTTACCCTTTCCTTGCCTTGCCGTGCATTGCCTAGCCGTGCGTTGCCGTGCCTTAGCCTTGTTTCCCCTTGCCGTGCCGTTCCTTCTGTTACCCTTGCCTTGCCTTGCTTTCCCTTGCCTTCCTTGCCTTCAGTTACTCTTTGCTTGCCTTCCGTGCATTGCCTAGCCTTGCGTTGTCGTGCATTCGCCTTCCTCCCCAAACCGTGCCTTGATTTGTGTTACCCTTTCCTTGCCTTGCCCTGCATTGCCTAGCCCTGTGTTGTCGTGCCTTAGCCTTGTTTCCCCTTACCGTGCCGTTCCTTTCGTTACCCTTGCCTTCCCCTGCTTTCCCTTGCCTTCCTTGCCTTCCGTTACTCTTTGCTTGCCTTCCGTTCATTGCCTAGCCTTGCGTTGTCGTGCCTTAGCCTTGCCTCGCCTGACCGTGCCTTGCCTTGCGTTACCCTTTCCTTGCCTTGCAGTGCATTGCCTAGCCGTGCGTTGTCGTGCATTTGCCTTGCCTTGCCTCACAGTGCCTTGCCTTGCGTTACCCTTTCCTTGCCTGGCCGTGCATTGCCTAGCCGTGCGTTGTCGTGCATTAGCCTTGTCTTGCCTTACCGTGCCTTGCCTTGCGTTACCCTTTCCTTGCCTGGCCGTGCATTGCGTAGCCGTGCGTTGCCGTTCCTTAGCCTTGTTTCCCCTTGCCGTGCCTTGCCTTTTGTTACACTTGCCTTGCCTTGCTTTGCCTTGCCTTCCTTTCCTTCCGTTACTCTTTCCTTGCCTAGCCGTGCACTGCCTAGCCATGCGTTGTCGTGCATTTGCTTTGCCTCCCCAAACCGTGCCTTGCCTTGCGTTACCATTTCCTTGACTTCCGTGCATTGCCTAGCCTTGCGTTGTCGTGCCTTAGCCTTGCCTCGCCTGACCGTGCCTTGCCTTGCGTTACCCTTTCCTTGCCTTGCCGTGAATTTCCTAGCCGTGCGTTGTCGTGCATCAGCCTTGCCTTGCCTCACCGTACCTTGCCTTGCGTTACCCTTACCTTGCCTTGCTTTCCCTTCCTTTCATTGCCTTCCGTTACTCTTTGCTTTCCTTCCGTGCATTGCCTAGCCTTGCGTTGTCGTGCCTTAGCCTTGCCTCGCCTGACAGTGCCTTGTCTTGCGTTACCCATTCCTTGCCTTGCCGTGCATTGCCTAGCCGTGCGTTGCCGTGCCTTAGACTTGTTTCCCCTTACCGTGCCGTTCCTTCCGTTGCCCTTGCCTTCCCCTGCTTTCCCTTGCCTTCCTTGCCTTCCGTTACTCTTTGCTTGCCTTCCGTTTATTGCCTAGCCTTGCGTTGTCGTGCCTTAGCCTTTCCGCGCCTTACCGTGCCTTGCCTTGCGTTACCCTTTCCTTGCCTTGCCGTGCATTGCCTAGCCTTGCGTTGTCGTGCCTTAGCCTTGCCTCGCCTGACCGTGCCTTGGCTTGCGTTACCCTTTCCTTGCCTTGCCGTGCATTGCCTAGCCGTGCGTTGTCGTGCATCAGCCTTGCCTTGCCTCACCGTGCCTTGCCTTGCGTTACCCTTTCCTTGCCTTGCCGTGCATTGCCTAGCCGTGCGTTGCCGTGCCTTAGCCTTGTTTCCCCTTGCCGTGCCGTTCCTTCTGTTACCCTTGCCTTCCTTGCCTTCCGTTACTCTTTGCTTGCCTTCCGTGCATTGCCTAGCCTTGCGTTGTCGTGCATTCGCCTTCCTCCCCAAACCGTGCCTTGCCTTGCGTTACCCTTTCCTTGCCTTGCCCTGCATTGCATAACCCTGTGTTGCCGTGCCTTAGCCTTGTTTCCCCTTACCGTGCCGTTCCTTTCGTTGCCCTTGCCTTCCCTTGCTTTCCCTTGCCTTCCTTGCCTTCCGTTACTCTTTGCTTGCCTTCCGTGCATTGCCTAGCCTTGCGTTGTCGTGCCTTAGCCTTGCCTCGCCTGACAGTGCCTTGCCTTGCGTTACCCTTTCCTTGCCTTGCCGTGCATTGCCTAGCCGTGCGTTGCCGTGCCTTAGCCTTGTTTCCCCTTGCTGTGCCGTTCCTTCCGTTACCCTTGCCTTGCCTTGCTTTCCCTTGCCTTCCTTGCCTTCCGTTACTCTTTGCTTGCCTTCCGTGCATTGCCTAGCCTTGCGTTGTCGTGCCTTAGCCTTGCCTCGCGTAACGGTGCCTTGCCTTGCGTTACCCTTTCCTTTCCTTGCCGTGCATTGGCTAGCCCTGCGTTGTCGTGCCTTAGCCTTGTTTCCCCTTACCGTGCCGTTCCTTCCGTTACCCTTGCCTTCCCCTGCTTTCCCTTGCCTTCCTTGCCTTCCGTTACTCTTTGCTTGCCTTCCGTTTATTGCCTAGCCTTGCGTGGTCGTGCCTTAGCCTTGCCTCGCCTGACCGTGCCTTGCCTTGCGTTACCCTTTCCGTGCCTTGCCGTGCATTGCCTAGCCGTGCGTTGTCGTGCATTAGCCTTGTCTTGCCTTACCGTGCCTTGCCTTGCGTTACCCTTTCCTTGCCTTGCCGTGCATTTACTAGCCGTGCGTTGCCGTGCCTTAGCCTTGTTTCCCCTTGCCGTGCCGTTCCTTCTCTTACCCTTGCCTTGCCTTGCTTTCCCTTGCCTTCCTTGCCTTCCGTTACTCTTTGCTTGCCTTCCGTGCATTGCCTAGCCTTGCGTTGTCGTGCATTCGCCTTCCTCCCCAAACCGTGCCTTGATTTGCGTTACCCTTTCCTTGCCTTGCCCTGCATTGCCTAGCCCTGTGTTGTCGTGCCTTAGCCATGTTTCCCTTTACCGTGCCGTTCCTTTCGTTACCCTTGCCTTCCCCTGCTTTCCCTTGCCTTCCTTGCCTTCCGTTACTCTTTGCTTGCCTTCCGTGCATTGCCTAGACTTGCGTTGTCGTGCCTTAGCCTTGCCTCGCCTGACCGTGCCTTGCCTTGAGTTACCCTTTCCTTGCCTTGCCGTGCATTCCCTAGCCGTGCGTTGTCGTGCATTTGCCTTGTCTTGCCTCACCGTGCTTTGCCTTGCGTTACCCTTGCCTTGCCTTGCCGTGCATTGCCTAGCCCTGCATTGTCGTGCCTTAGCTTTGTTTCCCCTTACCGTGCCGTTCCTTTCGTTGCCCTTGCCTTCCCTTGCTTTCCCTTGCCTTCCTTGCCTTCCGTTACTCTTTGCTTGCCTTCTGTTCATTGCCTAGCCTTGCGTTGTCGTGCCTTAGCCTTGCCTCGCCTGACCGTGCCTTGCCTTGCGTTACCCTTTCCTTGCCTTGCCGTGCATTGCCTAGCCGTGCGTTGTCGTGCATTTGCCTTGCCTTGCCTCACCGTTCCTTGCCTTGCGTTACCCTTTCCTTGCCTGGCCGTGCATTGCCTAGCCGTGCGTTGTCGTGCATTAGCCTTGTCTTGCCTTACCGTGCCCTGCCTTGCGTTACCCTTTCCTTGCCTGGCCGTGCATTGCGTAGCCGTGCGTTGCCGTTCCTTAGCCTTGTTTCCCCTTGCCGTGCCTTGCCTTTTGTTACACTTGCCTTGCCTTGCTTTGCCTTGCCTTCCTTTCCTTCCGTTACTCTTTCCTTGCCTAGCCGTGCACTGCCTAGCCTTGCGTTGTCGTGCATTAGCTTTGCCTCCCCAAACCGTGCCTTGCCTTGCGTTACCATTTCCTTGCCTTGCCCTGCATTGCCTAGCCGTGCGTTGCCGTGCCTTAGCCTTGTTTCCCCTTGCCGTGCCGTTCCTTCTCTTACCCTTGCCTTGCCTTGCTTTCCCTTGCCTTCCTTCCCTTCCGTTACTCTTTGCTTGCCTTCCGTGCATTGCCTAACCTTGCGTTGTCGTGCATTCGCCTTCCTCCCCAAACCGTGCCTTGTTTTGCGTTACCCTTTCCTTGCCTTGCCCTGCATTGCCTAGCCCTGTGTTGTCGTGCCTTAGCCTTGTTTCCCCTTACCGTGCCGTTCCTTTCGTTACCCTTGCCTTCCCCTGCTTTCCCTTGCCTTCCTTGCCTTCCGTTACTCTTTGCTTGCCTTCCGTGCATTGCCTAGCCTTGCGTTGTCGTGCCTTAGCCTTGCCTCGCCTGACCGTGCGTTGCCTTGAGTTACCCTTTCCTTGCCTTGCCGTGCATTCCCTAGCCGTGCGTTGTCGTGCATTTGCCTTGTCTTGCCTCACCGTGCTTTGCCTTGCGTTACCCTTTCCTTGCCTTGCCGTGCATTGCCTAGCCCTGCATTGTCGTGACTTAGCTTTGTTTCCCCTTACCGTGCCGTTCCTTTCGTTGCCCTTGCGTTCCCTTGCTTTCCCTTGCCTTCCTTGCCTTCCGTTACTCTTTGCTTGCCTTCCGTTCATTGCCTAGCCTTGCGTTGTCGTGCCTTAGCCTTGCCTCGCCTGACCGTGCCTTGCCTTGCGTTACCCTTTCCTTGCCTTGCCGTGCATTGCCTAGCCGTGCGTTGTCGTGCATTTGCCTTGCCTTGCCTCACCGTTCCTTGCCTTGCGTTACCCTTTCCTTGCCTGGCCGTGCATTGCCTAGCCGTGCGTTGTCGTGCATTAGCCTTGTCTTGCCTTACCGTGCCTTGCCTTGCGTTACCCTTTCCTTGCCTGGCCGTGCATTGCGTAGCCGTGCGTTGCCGTTCCTTAGCCTTGTTTCCCCTTGCCGTGCCTTGCCTTTTGTTACACTTGCCTTGCCTTGCTTTGCCTTGCCTTCCTTTCCTTCCGTTACTCTTTCCTTGCCTAGCCGTGCACTGCCTAGCCTTGCGTTGTCGTGCATTAGCTTTGCCTCCCCAAACCGTGCCTTGCCTTGCGTTACCATTTCCTTGCCTTGCCCTGCATTGCCTAGCCCTGTGTTGTCGTGCCTTAGTCTTGTTTGCCCTTACCGTGCCGTTCCTTCCGTTACCCTTGCCTTTCCCTGCTTTCCCTAGCCTTCCTTGCCTTCCGTTCCTCTTTGCTTGCCTTCCGTGCATTGCCTAGCCTTGCGTTGTCGTGCCTTAGCCTTGCCTCGCGTAACCGTGCCTTGCCTTGCGTTACCCTTTCCTTGCCTTGCCGTGCATTGCCTAGCCCTGCGTTGTCGTGCCTTAGCCTTGTTTCCCCTTACCGTGCCGTTCCTTTCGTTACCCTTGCCTTCCCCTGCTTTCCCTTGCCTTCCTTGCCTTCCGTTACTCTTTGCTTGCCTTCCGTGCATTGCCTAGCCTTGCGTTGTCGTGCCTTAGCCTTGCCTCGCCTGACCGTGCCTTGCCTTGAGTTACCCTTTCCTTGCCTTGCCGTGCATTGCCTAGCCGTGCGTTGTCGTGCATTTGCCTTGTCTTGCCTCACCGTGCTTTGCCTTGCGTTACCCTTTCCTTGCCTTGCCGTGCATTGCCTAGCCCTGCATTGTCGTGCCTTAGCCTTGCCTCGCCTTGTTTCCCCTTACCGTGCCGTTCCTTTCGCCTTGCGTTGTCGTGCATCAGCCTTGCCTTGCCTCACCGTGCCTTGCCTTGGGTTACCCTTACCTTGCCTTGCTTTCCCTTCCTTTCATTGCCTTCCGTTACTCTTTGCTTTCCTTCCGTGCATTGCCTAGCCTTGCGTTGTCGTGCCTTAGCCTTGCCTCGCCTGGCAGTGCCTTGCCTTGCGTTACGTTGTCTAGCCTTAGCCTTGTTTCCCCTTACCGTGCCGTTCCTTCCGTTACCCTTGCCTTCCCCTGCTTTCCCTTGCCTTCCTTGCCTTCCGTTACTCTTTGCTTGCCTTCCGTTATTGCCTGCCTTGCGTTGTCGTGCCTTAGCCTTGCGTTACCCTTTCCTTGCCTTGCCGTGCATTGCCTAGCCTTGCGTTGTCGTGCCTTAGCCTTGCCTCGCCTGACCGTGCCTTGCCTTGCGTTACCCTTTCCGTGCCTTGCCGTGCATTGCCTAGCCGTGCGTTGTCGTGCATCAGCCTTGCCTTGCCTCACCGTGCCTTGCCTTGCGTTACCCTTTCCTTGCCTTGCCGTGCATTGCCTAGCCGTGCGTTGCCGTGCCTTAGCCTTGTTTCCCCTTGCCGTGCCGTTCCTTCTGTTACCCTTGCCTTGCCTTGCTTTCCCTTGCCTTCCTTGCCTTCCGTTACTCTTTGCTTGCCTTCCGTGCATTGCCTAGCCTTGCGTTGTCGTGCATTCGCCTTCCTCCCCAAACCGTGCCTTGATTTGCGTTACCCTTTCCTTGCCTTGCCCTGCATTGCCTAGCCCTGTGTTGTCGTGCCTTAGCCTTGTTTCCCCTTACCGTGCCGTTCCTTTCGTTACCCTTGCCTTCCCCTGCTTTCCCTAGCCTTCCTTGCCTTCCGTTCCTCTTTGCTTGCCTTCCGTGCATTGCCTAGCCTTGCGTTGTCGTGCCGTAGCCTTGCCTCGCCTGACCGTGCCTTGCCTTGCATTACCCTTTCCTTGCCTTGCCGTGAATTGCCTAGCCGTGCGTTGTCGTGCATCAGCCTTGCCTTGCCTCACCGTGCCTTGCCTTGCGTTACCCTTACCTTGCCTTGCTTTCCCTTCCTTTCCTTGCCTTCCGTTACTCTTTGCTTGCCTTCCGTGCATTGCCTAGCCTTGCGTTGTCGTGCCTTAGCCTTACCTCGCCTGACAGTGCCTTGCCTTGCGTTACCCTTTCCTTGCCTTGCCGTGCATTGCCTAGCCGTGCGTTGCCGTGCCTTAGCCTTGCCTCGCCTGACCGTGCCTTGCCTTGAGTTACCCTTTCCTTGCCTTGCCGTGCATTGCCTAGCCGTGCGTTGTCGTGCATTTGCCTTTTCTTGCCTCACCGTGCTTTGCCTTGCGTTACCCTTTCCATGCCTTGCCGTGCATTGCCTAGCCCTGCATTGTCGTGCCTTAGCTTTGTTTCCCCTTACCGTGCCGTTCCTTTCGTTGCCCTTGCCTTCCCTTGCTTTCCCTTGCCTTCCTTGCCTTCCGTTACTCTTTGCTTGCCTTCCGTTCATTGCCTAGCCTTGCGTTGTCGTGCCTTAGCCTTGCCTCGCCTGACCGTGCCTTGCCTTGCGTTACCCTTTCCTGGCCTTGCCGTGCATTGCCTAGCCGTGCGTTGTCGTGCATTTGCCTTGCCTTGCCTCACCGTTCCTTGCCTTGCGTTACCCTTTCCTTGCCTGGCCGTGCATTGCCTAGCCGTGCGTTGCCGTTCCTTAGCCTTGTTTCCCCTTGCCGTGCCTTGCCTTTTGTTACACTTGCCTTGCCTTGCTTTGCCTTGCCTTCCTTTCCTTCCGTTACTCTTTCCTTGCCTAGCCGTGCACTGCCTAGCCTTGCGTTGTCGTGCATTAGCTTTGCCTCCCCAAACCGTGCCTTGCCTTGCGTTACCATTTCCTTGCCTTGCCCTGCATTGCCTAGCCCTGTGTTGTCGTGCCTTAGTCTTGTTTGCCCTTACCGTGCCGTTCCTTCCGTTACCCTTGCCTTTCCCTGCTTTCCCTAGCCTTCCTTGCCTTCCGTTCCTCTTTGCTTGCCTTCCGTGCATTGCCTAGCCTTGCGTTGTCGTGCCTTAGCCTTGCCTCGCCTGACCGTGCCTTGCCTTGCGTTACCCTTTCCTTGCCTTGCCGTGAATTGCCTAGCCGTGCGTTGTCGTGCATTAGCCTTGTCTTGCCTTAAAGTGCCTTGCCTTGCGTTACCCTTACCTTGCTTTGCTTTCCCTTACTTTCATTGCCTTCCGTTACTCTTTGCTTTCCTTCCGTGCATTGCCTAGCCTTGCGTTGTCGTGTCTTAGCCTTGCCTCGCCTGACCGTGCCTTGCCTTGCGTTACCCTTTCCTGGCCTTGCCGTGGCTTGCCTAGCCGTGCATTGTGGTGCCTTAGCCTTGTTTCCCCTTGCTGTGCCGTTCCTTCGGTTACCCTTGCCTTCCCTTGCGTTCCCTTCCCTTCTTTGCCTTCCGTTACTCTTTGCTTGCCTTCCGTGCATTGCCTAGCCTTGCGTTGTCGTGCCTTAGCCTTGCCTCGCGTAACGGTGCCTTGCCTTGCGTTACCCTTTCCTTTCCTTGCCGTGCATTGGCTAGCCCTGCGTTGTCGTGCCTTAGCCTTGTTTCCCCTTACCGTGCCGTTCCTTCCGTTACCCTTGCCTTCCCCTGCTTTCCCTTGCCTTCCTTGCCTTCCGTTACTCTTTGCTTGCCTTCCGTTTATTGCCTAGACTTGCGTTGTCGTGCCTTAGCCTTGGCTCGCCTGACCGTTCCTTGCCTTGCGTTACCCTTTCCTTGCCTTGCCGTGCATTTCCTAGCCGTGCGTTGTCGTGCATTAGCCTTGCCTTGCCTCACCGTGCCTTCCCTTGCTTTACCCTTTCCTTGCCTTGCCGTGCATTGCCTAACCGTGCGTTGTCGTGCCTTAGCCTTGTTTCCCCTTGCCGTGCCGTTCCTTCCGTTACCCTTGCCTTGCCTTGCTTTCCCTTGCCTTCCTTGCCTTCCGTTACTCTTTGCTTGCCTTCCGTGCATTGCCTAACCTTGCGTTGTCGTGCATTCGCCTTCCTCCCCAAACCGTGCCTTGTTTTGCGTTACCCTTTCCTTGCCTTGCCCTGCATTGCCTAGCCCTGTGTTGTCGTGCCTTAGCCTTGTTTCCCCTTACCGTGCCGTTCCTTTCGTTACCCTTGCCTTCCCCTGCTTTCCCTTGCCTTCCTTGCCTTCCGTTACTCTTTGCTTGCCTTCCGTGCATTGCCCAGCCTTGCGTTGTCGTGCCTTAGCCTTGCCTCGCCTGACCGTGCCTTGCCTTGAGTTACCCTTTCCTTGCCTTGCCGTGCATTCCCTAGCCGTGCGTTGTCGTGCATTTGCCTTGTCTTGCCTCACCGTGCTTTGCCTTGCGTTACCCTTTCCTTGCCTTGCCGTGCATTGCCTAGCCCTGCATTGTCGTGACTTAGCTTTGTTTCCCCTTACCGTGCCGTTCCTTTCGTTGCCCTTGCCTTCCCTTGCTTTCCCTTGCCTTCCTTGCCTTCCGTTACTCTTTGCTTGCCTTCCGTTCATTGCCTAGCCTTGCGTTGTCGTGCCTTAGCCTTGCCTCGCCTGACCGTGCCTTGCCTTGCGTTACCCTTTCCTTGCCTTGCCGTGCATTGCCTAGCCGTGCGTTGTCGTGCATTTGCCTTGCCTTGCCTCACCGTTCCTTGCCTTGCGTTACCCTTTCCTTGCCTGGCCGTGCATTGCCTAGCCGTGCGTTGTCGTGCATTAGCCTTGTCTTGCCTTACCGTGCCTTGCCTTGCGTTACCCTTTCCTTGCCTGGCCGTGCATTGCGTAGCCGTGCGTTGCCGTTCCTTAGCCTTGTTTCCCCTTGCCGTGCCTTGCCTTTTGTTACACTTGCCTTGCCTTGCTTTGCCTTGCCTTCCTTTCCTTCCGTTACTCTTTCCTTGCCTAGCCGTGCACTGCCTAGCCTTGCGTTGTCGTGCATTAGCTTTGCCTCCCCAAACCGTGCCTTGCCTTGCGTTACCATTTCCTTGCCTTGCCCTGCATTGCCTAGCCCTGTGTTGTCGTGCCTTAGTCTTGTTTGCCCTTACCGTGCCGTTCCTTCCGTTACCCTTGCCTTTCCCTGCTTTCCCTAGCCTTCCTTGCCTTCCGTTCCTCTTTGCTTGCCTTCCGTGCATTGCCTAGCCTTGCGTTGTCGTGCCTTAGCCTTGCCTCGCCTGACCGTGCCTTGCCTTGCGTTACCCTTTCCTTGCCTTGCCGTGAATTGCCTAGCCGTGCGTTGTCGTACATCAGCCTTGCCTTGCCTCACCGTGCCTTGCCTTGCGTTACCCTTACCTTGCCTTGCTTTCCCTTCCTTTCATTGCTTTCCGTTACTCTTTGCTTGCCTTCCGTGCATTACCTAGCCTTGCGTTGTCGTGCCTTAGCCTTGCCTCGCCTGACCGTGCCTTGCCTTCCGTTACTCTTTTCTTGCCTTCCGTGCATTACCTAGCCGTGCGTTGTCGTGCATTAGCCTTGCCTTGCCTTACCCTTTCCTTCCCTCGCTTTCCCTTGCCTTCCTTGCATTCCGTTACTCTTTGCTTGCCTTCCGTTACTCTTTGCTTGCCTTCCGTGCATTGCCTAGCCTTGCGTTGTCGTGCCTTAGCCTTGCCTCGCGTAACGGTGCCTTGCCTTGCGTTACCCTTTCCTTTCCTTGCCGTGCATTGGCTAGCCCTGCGTTGTCGTGCCTTAGCCTTGTTTCCCCTTACCGTGCCGTTCCTTCCGTTACCCTTGCCTTCCCCTGCTTTCCCTTGCCTTCCTTGCCTTCCGTTACTCTTTGCTTGCCTTCCGTTTATTGCATAGCGTTGCGTTGTCGTGCCTTAGCCTTGCCGCGCCTTAACGTGCCTTGCCTTGCGTTACCCTTTCCTTGCCTTGCCGTGCATTGCCTAGACTTGCGTTGTCGTGATTTAGCCTTGCCTCGCCTGACCGTGCCTTGCCTTGCCGTGCATTGCCTAGCCGTGCGTTGTCGTGCATCAGCCTTGCCTTGCCTCACCGTGCCTTGCCTTGCGTTACCCTTTCCTTGCCTTGCCGTGCATTGCCTAGCCGTGCGTTGCCGTGTCTTAGCCTTGTTTCCCCTTGCCGTGCCGTTCCTTCTGTTACCCTTGCCTTGCCTTGCTTTCCCTTGCCTTCCTTGCCTTCCGTTACTCTTTGCTTGCCTTCCGTGCATTGCCTAGCCTTGCGTTGTCGTGCATTCGCCTTCCTCCCCAAACCGTGCCTTGATTTGCGTTACCCTTTCCTTGCCTTGCCCTGCATTGCCTAGCCCTGTGTTGTCGTGCCTTAGCCTTGTTTCCCCTTGCCGTGCCGTTCCTTTCGTTACCCTTGCCTTCCCCTGCTTTCCCTTGCCTTCCTTGCCTTCCGTTACTCTTTGCTTGCCTTCCGTGCATTGCCTAGCCTTGCGTTGTCGTGCCTTAGCCTTGCCTCGCCTGACCGTGCCTTGCCTTCAGTTACCCTTTCCTTGCCTTGCCGTGCATTGCCTAGCCGTGCGTTGTCGTGCATTTGCCTTGTCTTGCCTCACCGTGCTTTGCCTTGCGTTACCCTTTCCTTGCCTTGCCGTGCATTGCCTAGCCCTGCATTGTCCTGCCTTAGCTTTGTTTCCCCATACCGTGCCGTTCCTTTCGTTGCCCTTGCCTTCCCTTGCTTTCCCTTGCCTTCCTTGCCTTCCGTTACTCTTTGCTTGCCTTCCGTTCATTGCCTAGCCTTGCGTTGTCGTGCCTTAGCCTTGCCTCGCCTGACCGTGCCTTGCCTTGCGTTACCCTTTCCTTGCCTTGCCGTGCATTGCCTAGCCGTGCGTTGTCGTGCATTTGCCTTGCCTTGCCTCACCGTGCCTTGCCTTGCGTTACCCTTTCCTTGCCTGGCCGTGCATTGCCTAGCCGTGCGTTGTCGTGCATTAGCCTTGTCTTGCCTTACCGTGCCTTGCCTTGCGTTACCCTTTCCTTGCCTGGCCGTGCATTGCGTAGCCGTGCGTTGCCGTTCCTTAGCCTTGTTTCCCCTTGCCGTGCCTTGCCTTTTGTTACACTTGCCTTGCCTTGCTTTGCCTTCCCTTCCTTTCCTTCCGTTACTCTTTCCTTGCCTAGCCGTGCACTGCCTAGCCTTGCGTTGTCGTGCATTAGCTTTGCCTCCCCAAATCGTGCCTTGCCTTGCGTTACCATTTCCTTGCCTTGCCCTGCATTGCCTAGCCCTGTGTTGTCGTGCCTTAGTCTTGTTTGCCCTTACCGTGCCGTTCCTTCCGTTACCCTTGCCTTTCCCTGCTTTCCCTAGCCTTCCTTGCCTTCCGTTCCTCTTTGCTTGCCTTCCGTGCATTGCCTAGCCTTGCGTTGTCGTGCCTTAGCCTTGCCTCGCCTGACCGTGCCTTGCCTTGCGTTACCCTTTCCCCTTTCCTTGCCTTGCCGTGCATTGCCTAGCCGTGCGTTGCCGTGCCTTAGCCTTGCCTCGCCTGACCGTGCCTTGCCTTGAGTTACCCTTTCCTTGCCTTGCCGTGCATTGCCTAGCCGTGCGTTGTCGTGCATTTGCCTTGTCTTGCCTCACCGTGCTTTGCCTTGCGTTACCCTTTCCATGCCTTGCCGTGCATTGCCTAGCCCTGCATTGTCGTGCCTTAGCTTTGTTTCCCCTTACCGTGCCGTTCCTTTCGTTGCCCTTGCCTTCCCTTGCTTTCCCTTGCCTTCCTTGCCTTCCGTTACTCTTTGCTTGCCTTCCTTTCATTGCCTAGCCTTGCGTTGTCGTGCCTTAGCCTTGCCTCGCCTGTCCGTGCCTTGCCTTGCGTTACCCTTTCCTTGCCTTGCCGTGCATTGCCTAGCCGTGCGTTGCCGTGCCTTAGACTTGTTTCCCCTTACCGTGCCGTTCCTTCCGTTACCCTTGCCTTCCCCTGCTTTCCCTTGCCTTCCTTGCCTTCCGTTACTCTTTGCTTGCCTTCCGTTTATTGCCTAGCCTTGCGTTGTCGTGCCTTAGCCTTGCCGCGCCTTACCGTGCCTTGCCTTGCGTTACCCTTTCCTTGCCTTGCCGTGCATTGCCTAGCCTTGCGTTGTCGTGCCTTAGCCTTGCCTCGCCTGACCGTGCCTTGGCTTGCGTTACCCTTTCCTTGCCTTGCCGTGCATTGCCTAGCCGTGCGTTGTCGTGCATCAGCCTTGCCTTGCCTCACCGTGCCTTGCCTTGCGTTACCCTTTCCTTGCCTTGCCGTGCATTGCCTAGCCGTGCGTTGCAGTGCCTTAGCCTTGTTTCCCCTTGCCGTGCCGTTCCTTCTGTTACCCTTGCCTTGCCTTGCTTTCCCTTGCCTTCCTTGCCTTCCGTTACTCTTTGCTTGCCTTCCGTGCATTGCCTAGCCTTGCGTTGTCGTGCATTCGCCTTCCTCCCCAAACCGTGCCTTGCCTTGCGTTACCCTTTCCTTGCCTTGCCCTGCATTGCCTAGCCCTGTGTTGTCGTGCCTTAGCCTTGTTTCCCCTTACCGTGCCGTTCCTTTCGTTACCCTTGCCTTCCCCTGCTTTCCCTTGCCTTCCTTGCCTTCCGTTACTCTTTGCTTGCCTTCCGTGCATTGCCTAGCCTTGCGTTGTCGTGCCTTAGCCTTGCCTCGCCTGACCGTGCCTTGCCTTGCGTTACCCTTTCCTTGCCTTGCCGTGCATTGCCTAGCCGTGCGTTGTCGTGCATTTGCCTTGTCTCGCCTCACCGTGCTTTGCCTTGCGTTACCCTTTCCTTGCCTTGCCGTGCATTGCCTAGCCGTGCGTTGTCGTGCATTTGCCTTGCTTGCTCACCGTTCCTTTTGCGTTACCCTTTCCTTGCCTGGCCGTGCATTGCCTAGCCGTGGGTTGCCGTTCCTTAGCCTTGTTTCCCCTTGCCGTGCCTTGCCTTTTGTTACACTTGCCTTGCCTTGCTTTCCTTGCCTTCCGTTACTCTTTGCTTGCCTTCCGTGCATTGCCTAGCCTTGCGTTGTCGTGCCTTAGCCTTGCCTCGCGTAACGGTGCCTTGCCTTGCGTTACCCTTTCCTTTCCTTGCCGTGCATTGGCTAGCCCTGCGTTGTCGTGCCTTAGCCTTGTTTCCCCTTACCGTGCCGTTCCTTCCGTTACCCTTGCCTTCCCCTGCTTTCCCTTGCCTTCCTTGCCTTCCGTTACTCTTTGCTTGCCTTCCGTTTATTGCCTAGCCTTGCGTTGTCGTGCCTTAGCCTTGGCTCGCCTGACCGTGCCTTGCCTTGCGTTACCCTTTCTGTGCCTTGCCGTGCATTGCCTAGCCGTGCGTTGTCGTGCATCAGCCTTGCCTTGCCTCACCGTGCCTTGCTTTGCGTTACCCTTTCCTTGCCTTGCCGTGCATTGCCTAGCCGTGCGTTGCCGTGCCTTAGCCTTGTTTCCCCTTGCCGTGCCGTTCCTTCCGTTACCCTTGCCTTGCCTTGCTTTCCCTTGCCTTCCTTGCCTTCCGTTACTCTTTGCTTGCCTTCCGTGCATTGCCTAGCCTTGCGTTGTCGTGCATTCGCCTTCCTCCCCAAACCGTGCCTTGATTTGCGTTACCCTTTCCTTGCCTTGCCCTGCATTGCCTAGCCCTGTGTTGTCGTGCCTTAGCCTTGTTTCCCCTTACCGTGCCGTTCCTTTCGTTACCCTTGCCTTCCCCTGCTTTCCCTTGCCTTCCTTGCCTTCCGTTACTCTTTGCTTGCCTTCCGTGCATTGCCTAGCCTTGCGTTGTCGTGCCTTAGCCTTGCCTCGCCTGACCGTGCCTTGCCTTGAGTTACCCTTTCCTTGCCTTGCCGTGCATTGCCTAGCCGTGCGTTGTCGTGCATTTGCCTTGTCTTGCCTCACCGTGCTTTGCCTTGCGTTACCCTTTCCTTGCCTTGCCGTGCATTGCCTAGCCCTGCATTGTCGTGCCTTAGCTTTGTTTCCCCTTACCGTGCCGTTCCTTTCGTTGCCCTTGCCTTCCCTTGCTTTCCCTTGCCTTCCTTGCCTTCCGTTACTCTTTGCTTGCCTTCCGTTCATTGCCTAGCCTTGCGTTGTCGTGCCTTAGCCTTGCCTCGCCTGACCGTGCCTTGCCTTGCGTTACCCTTTCCTTGCCTTGCCGTGCATTGCCTAGCCGTGCGTTGTCGTGCATTTGCCTTGCCTTGCCTCACCGTGCCTTGCCTTGCGTTACCCTTTCCTTGCCTGGCCGTGCATTGCCTAGCCGTGCGTTGTCGTGCATTAGCCTTGTCTTGCCTTACCGTGCCTTGCCTTGCGTTACCCTTTCCTTGCCTGGCCGTGCATTGCGTAGCCGTGCGTTGCCGTTCCTTAGCCTTGTTTCCCCTTGCCGTGCCTTGCCTTTTGTTACACTTGCCTTGCCTTGCTTTGCCTTGCCTTCCTTTCCTTCCGTTACTCTTTCCTTGCCTAGCCGTGCACTGCCTAGCCTTGCGTTGTCGTGCATTAGCTTTGCCTCCCCAAACCGTGCCTTGCCTTGCGTTACCATTTCCTTGCCTTGCCCTGCATTGCCTAGCCCTGTGTTGTCGTGCCTTAGTCTTGTTTGCCCTTACCGTGCCGTTCCTTCCGTTACCCTTGCCTTTCCCTGCTTTCCCTAGCCTTCCTTGCCTTCCGTTCCTCTTTGCTTGCCTTCCGTGCATTGCCTAGCCTTGCGTTGTCGTGCCTTAGCCTTGCCTCGCCTGACCGTGCCTTGCCTTGCGTTACCCTTTCCTTGCCTTGCCGTGAATTGCCTAGCCGTGCGTTGTCGTGCATCAGCCTTGCCTTGCCTCACCGTGCCTTGCCTTGCGTTACCCTTACCTTGCCTTGCTTTCCCTTCCTTTCATTGCCTTCCGTTACTCTTTGCTTTCCTTCCGTGCATTGCCTAGCCTTGCGTTGTCGTGCCTTAGCCTTGCCTCGCGTAACGGTGCCTTGCCTTGCGTTACCCTTTCCTTGCCTTGCCGTGCATTGCCTAGCCGTGCGTTGTCGTGCCTTAGCCTTGTTTCCCCTTGCCGTACCGTTCCTTCCGTTACCCTTGCCTTGCCTTGCTTTCCCTTGCATTCCTTGCCTTCCGTTACTCTTTGCTTGCCTTCCGTGCATTGCCTAGCCTTGCGTTGTCGTGCCTTAGCCTTGCCTCGCCTGACCGTGCCTTGCCTTGCGTTACCCTTTCCTTGCCTTGCCGTGCATTGCCTAGCCTTGCGTTGTCGTGCCTTAGCCTTGCCTCGCCTGACCGTGCCTTGCCTTGCGTTACCCTTTCCTTGCCTTGCCGTGCATTGCCTAGCCGTGCGTTGTCGTGCATCAGCCTTGCCTTGCCTCACCGTGCCTTGCCTTGCGTTACCCTTTCCTTGCCTTGCCGTGCATTGCCTAGCCGTGCGTTGCCGTGCCTTAGCCTTGTTTCCCCTTGCCGTGCCGTTCCTTCTGTTACCCTTGCCTTGCCTTGCTTTCCCTTGCCTTCCTTGCCTTCCGTTACTCTTTGCTTGCCTTCCGTGCATTGCCTAGCCTTGCGTTGTCGTGCATTCGCCTTCCTCCCCAAACCGTGCCTTGATTTGCGTTACCCTTTCCTTGCCTTGCCCTGCATTGCCTAGCCCTGTGTTGTCGTGCCTTAGCCTTGTTTCCCCTTACCGTGCCGTTCCTTTCGTTACCCTTGCCTTCCCCTGCTTTCCCTTGCCTTCCTTGCCTTCCGTTACTCTTTGCTTGCCTTCCGTGCATTGCCTAGCCTTGCGTTGTCGTGCCTTAGCCTTCCCTCGCCTGACCGTGCCTTGCCTTGAGTTACCCTTTCCTTGCCTTGCCGTGCATTGCCTAGCCGTGCGTTGTCGTGCATTTGCCTTGTCTTGCCTCACTGTGCTTTGCCTTGCGTTACCCTTTCCTTGCCTTGCCATGCATTGCCTAGCCCTGCATTGTCCTGCCTTAGCTTTCTTTCCCCATACCGTGCCGTTCCTTTCGTTGCCCTTGCCTTCCCTTGCTTTCCCTTGCCTTCCTTGCCTTCCGTTACTCTTTGCTTGCCTTCCGTTCATTGCCTAGCCTTGCGTTGTCGTGCCTTAGCCTTGCCTCGCCTGACCGTGCCTTGCCTTGCGTTACCCTTTCCTTGCCTTGCCGTGCATTGCCTAGCCGTGCGTTGTCGTGCATTTGCCTTGCCTTGCCTCACCGTGCCTTGCCTTGCGTTACCCTTTCCTTGCCTGGCCGTGCATTGCCTAGCCGTGCGTTGTCGTGCATTACCCTTGTCTTGCCTTACCGTGCCTTGCCTTGCGTTACCCTTTCCTTGCCTGGCCGTGCATTGCGTAGCCGTGCGTTGCCGTTCCTTAGCCTTGTTTCCCCTTGCCGTGCCTTGCCTTTTGTTACACTTGCCTTGCCTTGCTTTGCCTTGCCTTCCTTTCCTTCCGTTACTCTTTCCTTGCCTAGCCGTGCACTGCCTAGCCTTGCGTTGTCGTGCATTAGCTTTGCCTCCCCAAACCGTGCCTTGCCTTGCGTTACCATTTCCTTGCCTTGCCCTGCATTGCCTAGCCCTGTGTTGTCGTGCCTTAGTCTTGTTTGCCCTTACCGTGCCGTTCCTTCCGTTACCCTTGCCTTTCCCTGCTTTCCCTAGCCTTCCTTGCCTTCCGTTCCTCTTTGCTTGCCTTCCGTGCATTGCCTAGCCTTGCGTTGTCGTGCCTTAGCCTTGCCTCGCCTGACCGTGCCTTGCCTTGCGTTACCCTTTCCTTGCCTTGCCGTGAATTGCCTAGCCGTGCGTTGTCGTGCATCAGCCTTGCCTTGCCTCACCGTGCCTTGCCTTGCGTTACCCTTACCTTGCCTTGCTTTCCCTTCCTTTCATTGCTTTCCGTTACTCTTTGCTTTCCTTCCGTGCATTGCCTAGCCTCGCGTTGTCGTGCCTTAGCCTTGCCTCGCCTGACAGTGCCTTGCCTTGCGTTACCCTTTCCTTGCCTTGCCGTGCATTACCTAGCCGTTGCCTTCCTTGCATTCCGTTACTCTTTTCTTGCCTTCCGTTACTCTTTGCTTGCCTTCCGTGCATTGCCTAGCCTTGCGTTGTCGTGCCTTAGCCTTGCCTCGCGTATCGGTGCCTTGCCTTGCGTTACCCTTTCCTTTCCTTGCCGTGCATTGGCTAGCCCTGCGTTGTCGTGCCTTAGCCTTGTTTCCCCTTACCGTGCCGTTCCTTCCGTTACCCTTGCCTTCCCCTGCTTTCCCTTGCCTTCCTTGCCTTCCGTTACTCTTTGCTTGCCTTCCGTTTATTGCCTGGCCTTGCGTTGTCGTGCCTTAGCCTTGCCGCGCCTTATCGTGCCTTGCCTTGCGTTACCCTTTCCTTGCCTTGCCGTGCATTGCCTAGACTTGCGTTGTCGTGATTTAGCCTTGCCTCGCCTGACCGTGCCTTGCCTTGCCGTGCATTGCCTAGCCGTGCGTTGTCGTGCATCAGCCTTGCCTTGCCTCACCGTGCCTTGCCTTGCGTTACCCTTTCCTTGCCTTGCCGTGCATTGCCTAGCCGTGCGTTGCCGTGCCTTAGCCTTGTTTCCCCTTGCCGTGCCGTTCCTTCTGTTACCCTTGCCTTGCCTTGCTTTCCCTTGCCTTCCTTGCCTTCCGTTACTCTTTGCTTGCCTTCCGTGCATTGCCTAGCCTTGCGTTGTCGTGCATTCGCCTTCCTCCCCAAACCGTGCCTTGATTTGCGTTACCCTTTCCTTGCCTTGCCCTGCATTGCCTAGCCCTGTGTTGTCGTGCCTTAGCCTTGTTTCCCCTTACCTTGCCGTTCCTTTCGTTACCCTTGCCTTCCCCTGCTTTCCCTTGCCTTCCTTGCCTTCCGTTACTCTTTGCTTGCCTTCCGTGCATTGCCTAGCCTTGCGTTGTCGTGCCTTAGCCTTGCCTCGCCTGACCGTGCCTTGCCTTCAGTTACCCTTTCCTTGCCTTGCCGTGCATTGCCTAGCCGTGCGTTGTCGTGCATTTGCCTTGTCTTGCCTCACCGTGCTTTGCCTTGCGTTACCCTTTCCTTGCCTTGCCGTGCATTGCCTAGCCCTGCATTGTCCTGCCTTAGCTTTGTTTCCCCATACCGTGCCGTTCCTTTCGTTGCCCTTGCCTTCCCTTGCTTTCCCTTGCCTTCCTTGCCTTCCGTTACTCTTTGCTTGCCTTCCGTTCATTGCCTAGCCTTGCGTTGTCGTGCCTTAGCCTTGCCTCGCCTGACCGTGCCTTGCCTTGCGTTACCCTTTCCTTGCCTTGCCGTGCATTGCCTAGCCGTGCGTTGTCGTGCATTTGCCTTGCCTTGCCTCACCGTGCCTTGCCTTGCGTTACCCTTTCCTTGCCTGGCCGTGCATTGCCTAGCCGTGCGTTGTCGTGCATTAGCCTTGTCTTGCCTTACCGTGCCTTGCCTTGCGTTACCCTTTCCTTGCCTGGCCGTGCATTGCGTAGCCGTGCGTTGCCGTTCCTTAGCCTTGTTTCCCCTTGCCGTGCCTTGCCTTTTGTTACACTTGCCTTGCCTTGCTTTGCCTTGCCTTCCTTTCCTTCCGTTACTCTTTCCTTGCCTAGCCGTGCACTGCCTAGCCTTGCGTTGTCGTGCATTAGCTTTGCCTCCCCAAACCGTGCCTTGCCTTGCGTTACCATTTCCTTGCCTTGCCCTGCATTGCCTAGCCCTGTGTTGTCGTGCCTTAGTCTTGTTTGCCCTTACCGTGCCGTTCCTTCCGTTACCCTTGCCTTTCCCTGCTTTCCCTAGCCTTCCTTGCCTTCCGTTCCTCTTTGCTTGCCTTCCGTGCATTGCCTAGCCTTGCGTTGTCGTGCCTTAGCCTTGCCTCGCCTGACCGTGCCTTGCCTTGCGTTACCCTTTCCTTGCCTTGCCGTGAATTGCCTAGCCGTGCGTTGTCGTGCATCAGCCTTGCCTTGCCTCACCGTGCCTTGCCTTGCGTTACCCTTACCTTGCCTTGCTTTCGCTTCCTTTCATTGCCTTCCGTTACTCTTTGCTTTCCTTCCATGCATTGCCTAGCCTTGCGTTGTAGTGCCTTAGCCTTGCCTCGCCTGACAGTGCCTTGCCTTGCGTTACCCTTTCCTTGCCTTGCCGTGCATTGCCTAGCCGTGCGTTGCCGTGCCTCAGCCTTGCCTCGCCTGACCGTGCCTTGCCTTGAGTTACCCTTTCCTTGCCTTGCCGTGCATTGCCTAGCCGTGCGTTGTCGTGCATTTGCCTTGTCTTGCCTCACCGTGCTTTGCCTTGCGTTACCCTTTCCATGCCTTGCCGTGCATTGCCTAGCCCTGCATTGTCGTGCCTTAGCTTTGTTTCCCCTTACCGTACCGTTCCTTTCGTTGCCCTTGCCTTCCCTTGCTTTCCCTTGCCTTCCTTGCCTTCCGTTACTCTTTGCTTGCCTTCCTTTCATTGCCTAGCCTTGCGTTGTCGTGCCTTAGCCTTGCCTCGCCTGTCCGTGCCTTGCCTTGCGTTACCCTTTCCTTGCCTTGCCGTGCATTGCCTAGCCGTGCGTTGCCGTGCCTTAGACTTGTTTCCCCTTACCGTGCCGTTCCTTCCGTTACCCTTGCCTTCCCTTGCTTTCCCTTGCCTTCCTTGCCTTCCGTTACTCTTTGCTTGCCTTCCGTTTATTGCCTAGCCTTGCGTTGTCGTGCCTTAGCCTTGCCGCGCCTTACCGTGCCTTGCCTTGCGTTACCCTTTCCTTGCCTTGCCGTGCATTGCCTAGCCTTGCGTTGTCGTGCCTTAGCCTTGCCTCGCCTGACCGTGCCTTGGCTTGCGTTACCCTTTCCTTGCCTTGCCGTGCATTGCCTAGCCGTGCGTTGTCGTGCATCAGCCTTGCCTTGCCTCACCGTGCCTTGCCTTGCGTTACCCTTTCCTTGCCTTGCCGTGCATTGCCTAGCCGTGCGTTGCAGTGCCTTAGCCTTGTTTCCCCTTGCCGTGCCGTTCCTTCTGTTACCCTTGCCTTGCCTTGCTTTCCCTTGCCTTCCTTCCCTTCCGTTACTCTTTCCTTGCCTAGCCGTGCACTGCCTAGCCTTGCGTTGTCGTGCATTAGCTTTGCCTCCCCAAACCGTGCCTTGCCTTGCGTTACCATTTCCTTGCCTTGCCCTGCATTGCCTAGCCCTGTGTTGTCGTGCCTTAGTCTTGTTTGCCCTTACCGTGCCGTTCCTTCCGTTACCCTTGCCTTTCCCTGCTTTCCCTAGCCTTCCTTGCCTTCCGTTCCTCTTTGCTTGCCTTCCGTGCATTGCCTAGCCTTGCGTTGTCGTGCCTTAGCCTTGCCTCGCCTGACCGTGCCTTGCCTTGCGTTACCCTTTCCTTGCCTTGCCGTGAATTGCCTAGCCGTGCGTTGTCGTGCATTAGCCTTGTCTTGCCTTACCGTGCCTTGCCTTGCGTTACCCTTACCTTGCTTTGCTTTCCCTTACTTTCATTGCCTTCCGTTACTCTTTGCTTTCCTTCCGTGCATTGCCTAGCCTTGCGTTGTCGTGCCTTAGCCTTGCCTCGCGTAACGGTGCCTTGCCTTGCGTTACCCTGTCCTTTCCTTGCCGTGCATTGGCTAGCCCTGCGTTGTCGTGCCTTAGCCTTGTTTCCCCTTACCGTGCCGTTCCTTCCGTTACCCTTGCCTTCCCCTGCTTTCCCTTGCCTTCCTTGCCTTCCGTTACTCTTTGCTTGCCTTCCGTTTATTGCCTAGACTTGCGTTGTCGTGCCTTAGCCTTGGCTCGCCTGACCGTGCCTTGCCTTGCGTTACCCTTTCCGTGCCTTGCCGTGCATTGCCTAGCCGTGCGTTGTCGTGCATCAGCCTTGCCTTGCCTCACCGTGCCTTGCCTTGAGTTACCCTTTCCTTCCCTTGCCGTGCATTGCCTAGCCGTGCGTTGCCGTGCCTTAGCCTTGTTTCCCCTTGCCGTGCCGTTCCTTCTCTTACCCTTGCCTTGCCTTGCTTTCCCTTGCCTTCTTTGCCTTCCGTTACTCTTTGCTTGCCTTCCGTGCATTGCCTAACCTTGCGTTGTCGTGCATTCGCCTTCCTCCCCAAACCGTGCCTTGTTTTGCGTTACCCTTTCCTTGCCTTGCCCTGCATTGCCTAGCCCTGTGTTGTCGTGCCTTAGCCTTGTTTCCCCTTACCGTGCCGTTCCTTTCGTTACCCTTCCCTTCCCCTGCTTTCCCTTGCCTTCCTTGCCTTCCGTTACTCTTTGCTTGCCTTCCGTGCATTGCCTAGCCTTGCGTTGTCGTGCCTTAGCCTTGCCTCGCCTGACCGTGCCTTGCCTTGAGTTACCCTTTCCTTGCCTTGCCGTGCATTCCCTAGCCGTGCGTTGTCGTGCATTTGCCTTGTCTTGCCTCACCGTGCTTTGCCTTGCGTTACCCTTTCCTTGCCTTGCCGTGCATTGCCTAGCCCTGCATTGTCGTGCCTTAGCTTTGTTTCCCCTTACCGTGCCGTTCCTTTCGTTGCCCTTGCCTTCCCTTGCTTTCCCTTGCCTTCCTTGCCTTCCGTTACTCTTTGCTTGCCTTCCGTTCATTGCCTAGCCTTGCGTTGTCGTGCCTTAGCCTTGCCTCGCCTGACCGTGCCTTGCCTTGCGTTACCCTTTCCTTGCCTTGCCGTGCATTGCCTAGCCGTGCGTTGTCGTGCATTTGCCTTGCCTTGCCTCACCGTTCCTTGCCTTGCGTTACCCTTTCCTTGCCTGGCCGTGCATTGCCTAGCCGTGCGTTGTCGTGCATTAGCCTTGTCTTGCCTTACCGTGCCTTGCCTTGCGTTACCCTTTCCTTGCCTGGCCGTGCATTGCGTAGCCGTGCGTTGCCGTTCCTTAGCCTTGTTTCCCCTTGCCGTGCCTTGCCTTTTGTTACACTTGCCTTGCCTTGCTTTGCCTTGCCTTCCTTTCCTTCCGTTACTCTTTCCTTGCCTAGCCGTGCACTGCCTAGCCTTGCGTTGTCGTGCATTAGCTTTGCCTCCCCAAACCGTGCCTTGCCTTGCGTTACCATTTCCTTGCCTTGCCCTGCATTGCCTAGCCCTGTGTTGTCGTGCCTTAGTCTTGTTTGCCCTTACCGTACCGTTCCTTCCGTTATCCTTGCCTTTCCCTGCTTTCCCTAGCCTTCCTTGCCTTCCGTTCCTCTTTGCTTGCCTTCCGTGCATTGCCTAGCCTTGCGTTGTCGTGCCTTAGCCTTGTCTCGCGTAACGGTGCCTTGCCTTGCGTTACCCTTTCCTTTCCTTGCCGTGCATTGGCTAGCCCTGCGTTGTCGTGCCTTAGCCTTGTTTCCCTTACCGTGCCGTTCCTTCCGTTACCCTTGCCTTCCCCTGCTTTCCCTTGCCTTCCTTGCCTTCCGTTACTCTTTGCTTGCCTTCCGTTTATTGCCTAGCCTTGCGTTGTCGTGCCTTAGCCTTGGCTCGCCTGACCGTGCCTTGCCTTGCGTTACCCTTTCTGTGCCTTGCCGTGCATTGCCTAGCCGTGCGTTGTCGTGCATCAGCCTTGCCTTGCCTCACCGTGCCTTGCCTTGCGTTACCCTTTCCTTGCCTTGCCGTGCATTGCCTAGCCGTGCGTTGCCGTGCCTTAGCCTTGTTTCCCCTTGCCGTGCCGTTCCTTCTGTTACCCTTGCCTTGCCTTGCTTTCCCTTGCCTTCCTTGCCTTCAGTTACTCTTTGCTTCCCTTCCGTGCATTGCCTAGCCTTGCGTTGTCGTGCATTCGCCTTCCTCCCCAAACCGTGCCTTGATTTGCGTTACCCTTTCCTTGCCTTGCCCTGCATTGCCTAGCCCTGTGTTGTCGTGCCTTAGCCTTGTTTCCCCTTACCGTGCCGTTCCTTTCGTTACCCTTGCCTTCCCCTGCTTTCCCTTGCCTTCCTTGCCTTCCGTTACTCTTTGCTTGCCTTCCGTGCATTGCCTAGCCTTGCGTTGTCGTGCCTTAGCCTTGCCTCGCCTGACCGTGCCTTGCCTTGAGTTACCCTTTCCTTGCCTTGCCGTGCATTCCCTAGCCGTGCGTTGTCGTGCATTTGCCTTGTCTTGCCTCACCGTGCTTTGCCTTGCGTTACCTTTTCCTTGCCTTGCCGTGCATTGCCTAGCCCTGCATTGTCGTGCCTTAGCTTTGTTTCCCCTTACCGTGCCGTTCCTTTCGTTGCCCTTGCCTTCCCTTGCTTTCCCTTGCCTTCCTTGCCTTCCGTTACTCTTTGCTTGCCTTCCGTTCATTGCCTAGCCTTGCGTTGTCGTGCCTTAGCCTTGCCTCGCCTGACCGTGCCTTGCCTTGCGTTACCCTTTCCTTGCCTTGCCGTGCATTGCCTAGCCGTGCGTTGTCGTGCATTTGCCTTGCCTTGCCTCACCGTTCCTTGCCTTGCGTTACCCTTTCCTTGCCTGGCCGTGCATTGCCTAGCCGTGCGTTGTCGTGCATTAGCCTTGTCTTGCCTTACCGTGCCTTGCCTTGCGTTACCCTTTCCTTGCCTGGCCGTGCATTGCGTAGCCTTGCGTTGCCGTTCCTTAGCCTTGTTTCCCCTTGCCGTGCCTTACCTTTTGTTACACTTGCCTTGCCTTGCTTTGCCTTCCCTTCCTTTCCTTCCGTTACTCTTTCCTTGCCTAGCCGTGCACTGCCTAGCCTTGCGTTGTCGTGCATTAGCTTTGCCTCCCCAAACCGTGCCTTGCCTTGCGTTACCATTTCCTTGCCTTGCCCTGCATTGCCTAGCCCTGTGTTGTCGTGCCTTAGTCTTGTTTGCCCTTACCGTGCCGTTCCTTCCGTTACCCTTGCCTTTCCCTGCTTTCCCTAGCCTTCCTTGCCTTCCGTTCCTCTTTGCTTGCCTTCCGTGCATTGCCTAGCCTTGCGTTGTCGTGCCTTAGCCTTGCCTCGCCTGACCGTGCCTTGCCTTGCGTTACCCTTTCCTTGCCTTGCCGTGAATTGCCTAGCCGTGCGTTGTCGTGCATCAGCCTTGCCTTGCCTCACCGTGCCTTGCCTTGCGTTACCCTTACCTTGCCTTGCTTTCCCTTCCTTTCATTGCTTTCCGTTACTCTTTGCTTTCCTACCGTGCATTGCCTAGCCTTGCGTTGTCGTGCCTTAGCCTTGCCTCGCCTGACAGTGCCTTGCCTTGCGTTACCCTTTCCTTGCCTTGCCGTGCATTGCCTAGCCGTGCGTTGCCGTGCCTTAGCCTTGTTTCCCCTTGCCGTGCCGTTCCTTCCGTTACCCTTGCCTTGCCTTGCTTTCCGTTGCCTTCCTTGCCTTCCGTTACTCTTTGCTTGCCTTCCGTGCATTGCCTAGCCTTGCGTTGTCGTGTTTAGCCTTGCCTCGCGTAACGGTGCCTTGCCTTGCGTTACCCTTTCCTTTCCTTGCCGTGCATTGGCTAGCCCTGCGTTGTCGTGCCTTAGCCTTGTTTCCCCTTACCGTGCCGTTCCTTCCGTTACCCTTGCCTTCCCCTGCTTTCCCTTGCCTTCCTTGCCTTCCGTTACTCTTTGCTTGCCTTCCGTTTATTGCCTGGCCTTGCGTTGTCGTGCCTTAGCCTTGCCGCGCCTTACCGTGCGTTGCCTTGCGTTACCTTTCCTTGCCTTGCCGTGCATTGCCTAGCCTTGCGTTGTCGTGCCTTAGCCTTGCCTCGCCTGACCGTGCCTTGCCTTGCGTTACCCTTTCCGTGCCTTGCCGTGCATTGCCTAGCCGTGCGTTGTCGTGCATCAGCCTTGCCTTGCCTCACCGTGCCTTGCCTTGCGTTACCCTTTCCTTGCCTTGCCGTGCATTGCCTAGCCGTGCGTTGCCGTGCCTTCGCCTTGTTTCCCCTTACCGTGCCGTTCCTTTCGTTACCCTTGCCTTCCCCTGCTTTCCCTTGCCTTCCTTGCCTTCCGTTACTCTTTGCTTGCCTTCCGTGCATTGCCTAGCCTTGCGTTGTCGTGCCTTAGCCTTGCCTCGCCTGACCGTGCCTTGCCTTGAGTTACCCTTTCCTTGCCTTGCCGTGCATTCCCTAGCCGTGCGTTGTCGTGCATTTGCCTTGTCTTGCCTCACCGTGCTTTGCCTTGCGTTACCCTTTCCTTGCCTTGCCGTGCATTGCCTAGCCCTGCATTGTCGTGCCTTAGCTTTGTTTCCCCTTACCGTGCCGTTCCTTTCGTTGCCCTTGCCTTCCCTTGCTTTCCCTTGCCTTCCTTGCCTTCCGTTACTCTTTGCTTGCCTTCCGTTCATTGCCAAGCCTTGCGTTGTCGTGCCTTAGCCTTGCCTCGCCTGACCGTGCCTTGCCTTGCGTTACCCTTTCCTTGCCTTGCCGTGCATTGCCTAGCCGTGCGTTGTCGTGCATTTGCCTTGCCTTGCCTCACCGTTCCTTGCCTTGCGTTACCCTTTCCTTGCCTGGCCGTGCATTGCCTAGCCGTGCGTTGTCGTGCATTAGCCTTGTCTTGCCTTACCGTGCCTTGCCTTGCGTTACCCTTTCCTTGCCTGGCCGTGCATTGCGTAGCCGTGCGTTGCCGTTCCTTAGCCTTGTTTCCCCTTGCCGTGCCTTGCCTTTTGTTACACTTGCCTTGCCTTGCTTTGCCTTGCCTTCCTTTCCTTCCGTTACTCTTTCCTTGCCTAGCCGTGCACTGCCTAGCCTTGCGTTGTCGTGCATTAGCTTTGCCTCCCCAAACCGTGCCTTGCCTTGCGTTACCATTTCCTTGCCTTGCCCTGCATTGCCTAGCCCTGTGTTGTCGTGCCTTAGTCTTGTTTGCCCTTACCGTGCCGTTCCTTCCGTTACCCTTGCCTTTCCCTGCTTTCCCTAGCCTTCCTTGCCTTCCGTTCCTCTTTGCTTGCCTTCCGTGCATTGCCTAGCCTTGCGTTGTCGTGCCTTAGCCTTGCCTCGCGTAACGGTGCCTTGCCTTGCGTTACCCTTTCCTTTCCTTGCCGTGCATTGGCTAGCCCTGCGTTGTCGTGCCTTAGCCTTGTTTCCCCTTACCGTGCCGTTCCTTTCGTTACCCTTGCCTTCCCCTGCTTTCCCTTGCCTTCCTTGCCTTCCGTTACTCTTTGCTTGCCTTCCGTGCATTGCCTAGCCTTGCGTTGTCGTGCCTTAGCCTTGCCTCGCCTGACCGTGCCTTGCCTTGAGTTACCCTTTCCTTGCCTTGCCGTGCATTGCCTAGCCGTGCGTTGTCGTGCATTTGCCTTGTCTTGCCTCACCGTGCTTTGCCTTGCGTTACCCTTTCCTTGCCTTGCCGTGCATTGCCTAGCCCTGCATTGTCCTGCCTTAGCTTTGTTTCCCCTTACCGTGCCGTTCCTTTCGTTGCCCTTGCCTTCCCTTGCTTTCCCTTGCCTTCCTTGCCTTCCGTTACTCTTTGCTTGCCTTCCGTTCATTGCCTAGCCTTGCGTTGTCGTGCCTTAGCCTTGCCTCGCCTGACCGTGCCTTGCCTTGCGTTACCCTTTCCTTGCCTTGCCGTGCATTGCCTAGCCGTGCGTTGTTGTGCATTTGCCTTGCCTTGCCTCACCGTGCCTTGCCTTGCGTTACCCTTTCCTTGCCTGGCCGTGCATTGCCTAGCCGTGCGTTGTCGTGCATTAGCCTTGTCTTGCCTTACCGTGCCTTGCCTTGCGTTACCCTTTCCTTGCCTGGCCGTGCATTGCGTAGCCGTGCGTTGCCGTTCCTTAGCCTTGTTTCCCCTTGCCGTGCCTTGCCTTTTGTTACACTTGCCTTGCCTTGCTTTGCCTTGCCTTCCTTTCCTTCCTTTACTCTTTCCTTGCCTAGCCGTGCACTGCCTAGCCTTGCGTTGTCGTGCATTAGCTTTGCCTCCCCAAACCGTGCCTTGCCTTGCGTTACCATTTCCTTGCCTTGCTCTGCATTGCCTAGCCCTGTGTTGTCGTGCCTTAGTCTTGTTTGCCCTTACCGTGCCGTTCCTTCCGTTACCCTTGCCTTTCCCTGCTTTCCCTAGCCTTCCTTGCCTTCCGTTCCTCTTTGCTTGCCTTCCGTGCATTGCCTAGCCTTGCGTTGTCGTGCCTTAGCCTTGCCTCGCCTGACCGTGCCTTGCCTTGCGTTACCGTTTCCTTGCCTTGCCGTGAATTGCCTAGCCGTGCGTTGTCGTGCATCAGCCTTGCCTTGCCTCTCCGTGCCTTGCCTTGCGTTACCCTTACCTTGCCTTGCTTTCCCTTCCTTTCATTGCCTTCCGTTACTCTTTGCTTTCCTTCCGTGCATTGCCTAGCCTTGCGTTGTCGTGCCTTAGCCTTGCCTCGCCTGACAGTGCCTTGCCTTGCGTTACCCTTTCCTTGCCTTGCCGTGCATTGCCTAGCCGTGCGTTGCCGTGCCTTAGCCTTGCCTCGCCTGACCGTGCCTTGCCTTGAGTTACCCTTTCCTTGCCTTGCCGTGCATTGCCTAGCCGTGCGTTGTCGTGCATTTGCCTTGTCTTGCCTCACCGTACTTTGCCTTGCGTTACCCTTTCCATGCCTTGCCGTGCATTGCCTAGCCCTGCATTGTCGTGCCTTAGAATTGCCTCGCGTAACGGTGCCTTGCCTTGCGTTACCCTTTCCTTTCCTTGCCGTGCATTGGCTAGCCCTGCGTTGTCGTGCCTTAGCCTTGTTTCCCCTTACCGTGCCGTTCCTTCCGTTACCCTTGCCTTCCCCTGCTTTCCCTTGCCTTCCTTGCCTTCCGTTACTCTTTGCTTGCCTTCCGTTTATTGCCTGGCCTTGCGTTGTCGTGCCTTAGCCTTGCCGCGCCTTACCGTGCCTTGCCTTGCGTTACCCTTTCCTTGCCTTGCCGTGCATTGCCTAGCCTTGCGTTGTCGTGCCTTAGCCTTGCCTCGCCTGACCGTGCCTTGCCTTGCGTTACCCTTTCCTTGCTTTCCCTTGCCTTCCTTGCCTTCCGTTACTCTTTGCTTGCCTTCCGTGCATTGCCTAGCCTTGCGTTGTCGTGCATTCGCCTTCCTCCCCAAACCGTGCCTTGATTTGCGTTACCCTTTCCTTGCCTTGCCCTGCATTGCCTAGCCCTGTGTTGTCGTGCCTTAGCCTTGTTTCCCCTTACCGTGCCGTTCCTTTCGTTACCCTTGCCTTCCCCTGCTTTCCCTTGCCTTCCTTGCCTTCTGTTACTCTTTGCTTGCCTTCCGTGCATTGCCTAGCCTTGCGTTGTCGTGCCTTAGCCTTGCCTCGCCTGACCGTGCCTTGCCTTGAGTTACCCTTTCCTTGCCTTGCCGTGCATTCCCTAGCCGTGCGTTGTCGTGCATTTGCCTTGTCTTGCCTCACCGTGCTTTGCCTTGCGTTACCTTTTCCTTGCCTTGCCGTGCATTGCCTAGCCCTGCATTGTCGTGCCTTAGCTTTGTTTCCCCTTACCGTGCCGTTCCTTTCGTTGCCCTTGCCTTCCCTTGCTTTCCCTTGCCTTCCTTGCCTTCCGTTACTCTTTGCTTGCCTTCCGTTCATTGCCTAGCCTTGCGTTGTCGTGCCTTAGCCTTGCCTCGCCTGACCGTGCCTTGCCTTGCGTTACCCTTTCCTTGCCTTGCCGTGCATTGCCTAGCCGTGCGTTGTCGTGCATTTGCCTTGCCTTGCCTCACCGTTCCTTGCCTTGCGTTACCCTTTCCTTGCCTGGCCGTGCATTGCCTAGCCGTGCGTTGTCGTGCATTAGCCTTGTCTTGCCTTACCGTGCCTTGCCTTGCGTTACCCTTTCCTTGCCTGGCCGTGCATTGCGTAGCCTTGCGTTGCCGTTCCTTAGCCTTGTTTCCCCTTGCCGTGCCTTACCTTTTGTTACACTTGCCTTGCCTTGCTTTGCCTTCCCTTCCTTTCCTTCCGTTACTCTTTCCTTGCCTAGCCGTGCACTGCCTAGCCTTGCGTTGTCGTGCATTAGCTTTGCCTCCCCAAACCGTGCCTTGCCTTGCGTTACCATTTCCTTGCCTTGCCCTGCATTGCCTAGCCCTGTGTTGTCGTGCCTTAGTCTTGTTTGCCCTTACCGTGCCGTTCCTTCCGTTACCCTTGCCTTTCCCTGCTTTCCCTAGCCTTCCTTGCCTTCCGTTCCTCTTTGCTTGCCTTCCGTGCATTGCCTAGCCTTGCGTTGTCGTGCCTTAGCCTTGCCTCGCCTGACCGTGCCTTGCCTTGCGTTACCCTTTCCTTGCCTTGCCGTGAATTGCCTAGCCGTGCGTTGTCGTGCATCAGCCTTGCCTTGCCTCACCGTGCCTTGCCTTGCGTTACCCTTACCTTGCCTTGCTTTCCCTTCCTTTCATTGCTTTCCGTTACTCTTTGCTTTCCTACCGTGCATTGCCTAGCCTTGCGTTGTCGTGCCTTAGCCTTGCCTCGCCTGACAGTGCCTTGCCTTGCGTTACCCTTTCCTTGCCTTGCCGTGCATTGCCTAGCCGTGCGTTGCCGTGCCTTAGCCTTGTTTCCCCTTGCCGTGCCGTTCCTTCCGTTACCCTTGCCTTGCCTTGCTTTCCGTTGCCTTCCTTGCCTTCCGTTACTCTTTGCTTGCCTTCCGTGCATTGCCTAGCCTTGCGTTGTCGTGTTTAGCCTTGCCTCGCGTAACGGTGCCTTGCCTTGCGTTACCCTTTCCTTTCCTTGCCGTGCATTGGCTAGCCCTGCGTTGTCGTGCCTTAGCCTTGTTTCCCCTTACCGTGCCGTTCCTTCCGTTACCCTTGCCTTCCCCTGCTTTCCCTTGCCTTCCTTGCCTTCCGTTACTCTCTGCTTGCCTTCCGTTTATTGCCTGGCCTTGCGTTGTCGTGCCTTAGCCTTGCCGCGCCTTACCGTGCGTTGCCTTGCGTTACCTTTCCTTGCCTTGCCGTGCATTGCCTAGCCTTGCGTTGTCGTGCCTTAGCCTTGCCTCGCCTGACCGTGCCTTGCCTTGCGTTACCCTTTCCGTGCCTTGCCGTGCATTGCCTAGCCGTGCGTTGTCGTGTATCAGCCTTGCCTTGCCTCACCGTGCCTTGCCTTGAGTTACCCTTTCCTTGCCTTGCCGTGCATTGCCTAGCCGTGCGTTGCCGTGCCTTCGCCTTGTTTCCCCTTGCCGTGCCGTTCCTTCTCTTACCCTTGCCTTGCCTTGCTTTCCCTTGCCTTCCTTGCCTTCCGTTACTCTTTGCTTGCCTTCCGTGCATTGCCTAGCCTTGCGTTGTCGTGCATTCGCCTTCCTCCCCAAACCGTGCCTTGATTTGCGTTACCCTTTCCTTGCCTTGCCCTGCATTGCCTAGCCCTGTGTTGTCGTGCCTTAGCCTTGTTTCCCCTTACCGTGCCGTTCCTTTCGTTACCCTTGCCTTCCCCTGCTTTCCCTTGCCTTCCTTGCCTTCCGTTACTCTTTGCTTGCCTTCCGTGCATTGCCTAGCCTTGCGTTGTCGTGCCTTAGCCTTGCCTCGCCTGACCGTGCCTTGCCTTGAGTTACCCTTTCCTTGCCTTGCCGTGCATTCCCTAGCCGTGCGTTGTCGTGCATTTGCCTTGTCTTGCCTCACCGTGCTTTGCCTTGCGTTACCCTTTCCTTGCCTTGCCGTGCATTGCCTAGCCCTGCATTGTCGTGCCTTAGCTTTGTTTCCCCTTACCGTGCCGTTCCTTTCGTTGCCCTTGCCTTCCCTTGCTTTCCCTTGCCTTCCTTGCCTTCCGTTACTCTTTGCTTGCCTTCCGTTCATTGCCAAGCCTTGCGTTGTCGTGCCTTAGCCTTGCCTCGCCTGACCGTGCCTTGCCTTGCGTTACCCTTTCCTTGCCTTGCCGTGCATTGCCTAGCCGTGCGTTGTCGTGCATTTGCCTTGCCTTGCCTCACCGTTCCTTGCCTTGCGTTACCCTTTCCTTGCCTGGCCGTGCATTGCCTAGCCGTGCGTTGTCGTGCATTAGCCTTGTCTTGCCTTACCGTGCCTTGCCTTGCGTTACCCTTTCCTTGCCTGGCCGTGCATTGCGTAGCCGTGCGTTGCCGTTCCTTAGCCTTGTTTCCCCTTGCCGTGCCTTGCCTTTTGTTACACTTGCCTTGCCTTGCTTTGCCTTGCCTTCCTTTCCTTCCGTTACTCTTTCCTTGCCTAGCCGTGCACTGCCTAGCCTTGCGTTGTCGTGCATTAGCTTTGCCTCCCCAAACCGTGCCTTGCCTTGCGTTACCATTTCCTTGCCTTGCCCTGCATTGCCTAGCCCTGTGTTGTCGTGCCTTAGTCTTGTTTGCCCTTACCGTGCCGTTCCTTCCGTTACCCTTGCCTTTCCCTGCTTTCCCTAGCCTTCCTTGCCTTCCGTTCCTCTTTGCTTGCCTTCCGTGCATTGCCTAGCCTTGCGTTGCCGTGCCTTAGCCTTGCCTCGCGTAACGGTGCCTTGCCTTGCGTTACCTTTTCCTTTCCTTGCCGTGCATTGGCTAGCCCTGCGTTGTCGTGCCTTAGCCTTGTTTCCCCTTACCGTGCCGTTCCTTTCGTTACCCTTGCCTTCCCCTGCTTTCCCTTGCCTTCCTTGCCTTCCGTTACTCTTTGCTTGCCTTCCGTGCATTGCCTAGCCTTGCGTTGTCGTGCCTTAGCCTTGCCTCGCCTGACCGTGCCTTGCCTTGAGTTACCCTTTCCTTGCCTTGCCGTGCATTGCCTAGCCGTGCGTTGTCGTGCATTTGCCTTGTCTTGCCTCACCGTGCTTTGCCTTGCGTTACCCTTTCCTTGCCTTGCCGTGCATTGCCTAGCCCTGCATTGTCCTGCCTTAGCTTTGTTTCCCCTTACCGTGCCGTTCCTTTCGTTGCCCTTGCCTTCCCTTGCTTTCCCTTGCCTTCCTTGCCTTCCGTTACTCTTTGCTTGCCTTCCGTTCATTGCCTAGCCTTGCGTTGTCGTGCCTTAGCCTTGCCTCGCCTGACCGTGCCTTGCCTTGCGTTACCCTTTCCTTGCCTTGCCGTGCATTGCCTAGCCGTGCGTTGTTGTGCATTTGCCTTGCCTTGCCTCACCGTGCCTTGCCTTGCGTTACCCTTTCCTTGCCTGGCCGTGCATTGCCTAGCCGTGCGTTGTCGTGCATTAGCCTTGTCTTGCCTTACCGTGCCTTGCCTTGCGTTACCCTTTCCTTGCCTGGCCGTGCATTGCGTAGCCGTGCGTTGCCGTTCCTTAGCCTTGTTTCCCCTTGCCGTGCCTTGCCTTTTGTTACACTTGCCTTGCCTTGCTTTGCCTTGCCTTCCTTTCCTTCCTTTACTCTTTCCTTGCCTAGCCGTGCACTGCCTAGCCTTGCGTTGTCGTGCATTAGCTTTGCCTCCCCAAACCGTGCCTTGCCTTGCGTTACCATTTCCTTGCCTTGCCCTGCATTGCCTAGCCCTGTGTTGTCGTGCCTTAGTCTTGTTTGCCCTTACCGTGCCGTTCCTTCCGTTACCCTTGCCTTTCCCTGCTTTCCCTAGCCTTCCTTGCCTTCCGTTCCTCTTTGCTTGCCTTCCGTGCATTGCCTAGCCTTGCGTTGTCGTGCCTTAGCCTTGCCTCGCCTGACCGTGCCTTGCCTTGCGTTACCGTTTCCTTGCCTTGCCGTGAATTGCCTAGCCGTGCGTTGTCGTGCATCAGCCTTGCCTTGCCTCTCCGTGCCTTGCCTTGCGTTACCCTTACCTTGCCTTGCTTTCCCTTCCTTTCATTGCCTTCCGTTACTCTTTGCTTTCCTTCCGTGCATTGCCTAGCCTTGCGTTGTCGTGCCTTAGCCTTGCCTCGCCTGACAGTGCCTTGCCTTGCGTTACCCTTTCCTTGCCTTGCCGTGCATTGCCTAGCCGTGCGTTGCCGTGCCTTAGCCTTGCCTCGCCTGACCGTGCCTTGCCTTGAGTTACCCTTTCCTTGCCTTGCCGTGCATTGCCTAGCCGTGCGTTGTCGTGCATTTGCCTTGTCTTGCCTCACCGTACTTTGCCTTGCGTTACCCTTTCCATGCCTTGCCGTGCATTGCCTAGCCCTGCATTGTCGTGCCTTAGAATTGCCTCGCGTAACGGTGCCTTGCCTTGCGTTACCCTTTCCTTTCCTTGCCGTGCATTGGCTAGCCCTGCGTTGTCGTGCCTTAGCCTTGTTTCCCCTTACCGTGCCGTTCCTTCCGTTACCCTTGCCTTCCCCTGCTTTCCCTTGCCTTCCTTGCCTTCCGTTACTCTTTGCTTGCCTTCCGTTTATTGCCTGGCCTTGCGTTGTCGTGCCTTAGCCTTGCCGCGCCTTACCGTGCCTTGCCTTGCGTTACCCTTTCCTTGCCTTGCCGTGCATTGCCTAGCCTTGCGTTGTCGTGCCTTAGCCTTGCCTCGCCTGACAGTGCCTTGCCTTGCGTTACCCTTGCCTTTCCCTGCTTTCCCTAGCCTTCCTTACCTTCCGTTACTCTTTGCTTGCCTTCCGTGCATTGCCTAGCCTTGCGTTGTCGTGCATTCGCCTTCCTCCCCAAACCGTGCCTTGATTTGCGTTACCCTTTCCTTGCCTTGCCCTGCATTGCCTAGCCCTGTGTTGTCGTGCATAGCCTTGTTTCCCCTTACCGTGCCGTTCCTTTCGTTACCCTTGCCTTCCCCTGCTTTCCCTTGCCTTCCTTGCCTTCCGTTACTCTTTGCTTGCCTTCCGTGCATTGCCTAGCCTTGCGTTGTCGTGCCTTAGCCTTGCCTCGCCTGACCGTGCCTTGCCTTGAGTTACCCTTTCCTTGCCTTGCCGTGCATTGCCTAGCCGTGCGTTGTCGTGCATTTGCCTTATCTTGCCTCACCGTGCTTTGCCTTGCGTTACCCTTTCCTTGCCTTGCCGTGCATTGCCTAGCCCTGCATTGTCCTGCCTTAGCTTTGTTTCCCCTTACCGTGCCGTTCCTTTCGTTGCCCTTGCCTTCCCTTGCTTTCCCTTGCCTTCCTTGCCTTCCGTTACTCTTTGCTTGCCTTCCGTTCATTGCCTAGCCTTGCGTTGTCGTGCCTTAGCCTTGCCTCGCCTGACCGTGCCTTGCCTTGCGTTACCCTTTCCTTGCCTTGCCGTGCATTCCCTAGCCGTGCGTTGTCGTGCATTTGCCTTGCCTTGCCTCACCGTGCCTTGCCTTGCGTTACCCTTTCCTTGCCTGGCCGTGCATTGCCTAGCCGTGCGTTGTCGTGCATTAGCCTTGTCTTGCCTTACCGTGCCTTGCCTTGCGTTACCCTTTCCTTGCCTGGCCGTGCATTGCGTAGCCGTGCGTTGCCGTTCCTTAGCCTTGTTTCCCCTTGCCGTGCCTTGCCTTTTGTTACCCTTGCCTTGCCTTGCTTTGCCTTGCCTTCCTTTCCTTCCGTTACTCTTTCCTTGCCTAGCCGTGCACTGCCTAGCCTGGCGTTGTCGTGCATTAGCTTTGCCTCCCCAAACCGTGCCTTGCCTTGCGTTACCATTTCCTTGCCTTGCCCTGCATTGCCTAGCCCTGTGTTGTCGTGCCTTAGTCTTGTTTGCCCTTACCGTGCCGTTCCTTCCGTTACCCTTGCCTTTCCCTGCTTTCCCTAGCCTTCCTTGCCTTCCGTTCCTCTTTGCTTGCCTTCCGTGCATTGCCTAGCCTTGCGTTGTCGTGCCTTAGCCTTGCCTCGCCTGACCGTGCCTTGCCTTGCGTTACCCTTTCCTTGCCTTGCCGTGAATTGCCTAGCCGTGCGTTGTCGTGCATCAGCCTTGCCTTGCCTCACCGTGCCTTGCCTTGCGTTACCCTTACCTTGCCTTGCTTTCCCTTCCTTTCATTGCTTTCCGTTACTCTTTGCTTTCCTTCCGTGCATTGCCTAGCCTCGCGTTGTCGTGCCTTAGCCTTGCCTCGCCTGACAGTGCCTTGCCTTGCGTTACCCTTTCCTTGCCTTGCCGTGCATTACCTAGCCCTGCGTTGTCGTGCCTTAGCCTTGTTACCCCTTGCCGTACCGTTCCTTCCGTTACCCTTGCCTTCCTTGCATTCCGTTACTCTTTGCTTGCCTTCCGTTACTCTTTGCTTGCCTTCCGTGCATTGCCTAGCCTTGCGTTGTCGTGCCTTAGCATTGCCTCGCGTATCGGTGCCTTGCCTTGCGTTACCCTTTCCTTTCCTTGCCGTGCATTGGCTAGCCCTGCGTTGTCGTGCCTTAGCCTTGTTTCCCCTTACCGTGCCGTTCCTTCCGTTACCCTTGCCTTCCCCTGCTTTCCCTTGCCTTCCTTGCCTTCCGTTACTCTTTGCTTGCCTTCCGTTTATTGCCTGGCCTTGCGTTGTCGTGCCTTAGCCTTGCCGCGCCTTATCGTGCCTTGCCTTGCGTTACCCTTTCCTTGCCTTGCCGTGCATTGCCTAGACTTGCGTTGTCGTGATTTAGCCTTGCCTCGCCTGACCGTGCCTTGCCTTGCCGTGCATTGCCTAGCCGTGCGTTGTCGTGCATCAGCCTTGCCTTGCCTCACCGTGCCTTGCCTTGCGTTACCCTTTCCTTGCCTTGCCGTGCATTGCCTAGCCGTGCGTTGCCGTGCCTTAGCCTTGTTTCCCCTTGCCGTGCCGTTCCTTCTGTTACCCTTGCCTTGCCTTGCTTTCCCTTGCCTTCCTTGCCTTCCGTTACTCTTTGCTTGCCTTCCGTGCATTGCCTAGCCTTGCGTTGTCGTGCATTCGCCTTCCTCCCCAAACCGTGCCTTGATTTGCGTTACCCTTTCCTTGCCTTGCCCTGCATTGCCTAGCCCTGTGTTGTCGTGCCTTAGCCTTGTTTCCCCTTACCTTGCCGTTCCTTTCGTTACCCTTGCCTTCCCCTGCTTTCCCTTGCCTTCCTTGCCTTCCGTTACTCTTTGCTTGCCTTCCGTGCATTGCCTAGCCTTGCGTTGTCGTGCCTTAGCCTTGCCTCGCCTGACCGTGCCTTGCCTTCAGTTACCCTTTCCTTGCCTTGCCGTGCATTGCCTAGCCGTGCGTTGTCGTGCATTTGCCTTGTCTTGCCTCACCGTGCTTTGCCTTGCGTTACCCTTTCCTTGCCTTGCCGTGCATTGCCTAGCCCTGCATTGTCCTGCCTTAGCTTTGTTTCCCCATACCGTGCCGTTCCTTTCGTTGCCCTTGCCTTCCCTTGCTTTCCCTTGCCTTCCTTGCCTTCCGTTACTCTTTGCTTGCCTTCCGTTCATTGCCTAGCCTTGCGTTGTCGTGCCTTAGCCTTGCCTCGCCTGACCGTGCCTTGCCTTGCGTTACCCTTTCCTTGCCTTGCCGTGCATTGCCTAGCCGTGCGTTGTCGTGCATTTGCCTTGCCTTGCCTCACCGTGCCTTGCCTTGCGTTACCCTTTCCTTGCCTGGCCGTGCATTGCCTAGCCGTGCGTTGTCGTGCATTAGCCTTGTCTTGCCTTACCGTGCCTTGCCTTGCGTTACCCTTTCCTTGCCTGGCCGTGCATTGCGTAGCCGTGCGTTGCCGTTCCTTAGCCTTGTTTCCCCTTGCCGTGCCTTGCCTTTTGTTACACTTGCCTTGCCTTGCTTTGCCTTGCCTTCCTTTCCTTCCGTTACTCTTTCCTTGCCTAGCCGTGCACTGCCTAGCCTTGCGTTGTCGTGCATTAGCTTTGCCTCCCCAAACCGTGCCTTGCCTTGCGTTACCATTTCCTTGCCTTGCCCTGCATTGCCTAGCCCTGTGTTGTCGTGCCTTAGTCTTGTTTGCCCTTACCGTGCCGTTCCTTCCGTTACCCTTGCCTTTCCCTGCTTTCCCTAGCCTTCCTTGCCTTCCGTTCCTCTTTGCTTGCCTTCCGTGCATTGCCTAGCCTTGCGTTGTCGTGCCTTAGCCTTGCCTCGCCTGACCGTGCCTTGCCTTGCGTTACCCTTTCCTTGCCTTGCCGTGAATTGCCTAGCCGTGCGTTGTCGTGCATCAGCCTTGCCTTGCCTCACCGTGCCTTGCCTTGCGTTACCCTTACCTTGCCTTGCTTTCGCTTCCTTTCATTGCCTTCCGTTACTCTTTGCTTTCCTTCCATGCATTGCCTAGCCTTGCGTTGTAGTGCCTTAGCCTTGCCTCGCCTGACAGTGCCTTGCCTTGCGTTACCCTTTCCTTGCCTTGCCGTGCATTGCCTAGCCGTGCGTTGCCGTGCCTCAGCCTTGCCTCGCCTGACCGTGCCTTGCCTTGAGTTACCCTTTCCTTGCCTTGCCGTGCATTGCCTAGCCGTGCGTTGTCGTGCATTTGCCTTGTCTTGCCTCACCGTGCTTTGCCTTGCGTTACCCTTTCCATGCCTTGCCGTGCATTGCCTAGCCCTGCATTGTCGTGCCTTAGCTTTGTTTCCCCTTACCGTACCGTTCCTTTCGTTGCCCTTGCCTTCCCTTGCTTTCCCTTGCCTTCCTTGCCTTCCGTTACTCTTTGCTTGCCTTCCTTTCATTGCCTAGCCTTGCGTTGTCGTGCCTTAGCCTTGCCTCGCCTGTCCGTGCCTTGCCTTGCGTTACCCTTTCCTTGCCTTGCCGTGCATTGCCTAGCCGTGCGTTGCCGTGCCTTAGACTTGTTTCCCCTTACCGTGCCGTTCCTTCCGTTACCCTTGCCTTCCCTTGCTTTCCCTTGCCTTCCTTGCCTTCCGTTACTCTTTGCTTGCCTTCCGTTTATTGCCTAGCCTTGCGTTGTCGTGCCTTAGCCTTGCCGCGCCTTACCGTGCCTTGCCTTGCGTTACCCTTTCCTTGCCTTGCCGTGCATTGCCTAGCCTTGCGTTGTCGTGCCTTAGCCTTGCCTCGCCTGACCGTGCCTTGGCTTGCGTTACCCTTTCCTTGCCTTGCCGTGCATTGCCTAGCCGTGCGTTGTCGTGCATCAGCCTTGCCTTGCCTCACCGTGCCTTGCCTTGCGTTACCCTTTCCTTGCCTTGCCGTGCATTGCCTAGCCGTGCGTTGCAGTGCCTTAGCCTTGTTTCCCCTTGCCGTGCCGTTCCTTCTGTTACCCTTGCCTTGCCTTGCTTTCCCTTGCCTTCCTTTCCTTCCGTTACTCTTTCCTTGCCTAGCCGTGCACTGCCTAGCCTTGCGTTGTCGTGCATTAGCTTTGCCTCCCCACACAGTGCCTTGCCTTGCGTTACCATTTCCTTGCCTTGCCCTGCATTGCCTAGCCCTGTGTTGTCGTGCCTTAGTCTTGTTTGCCCTTACCGTGCCGTTCCTTCCGTTACCCTTGCCTTTCCCTGCTTTCCCTAGCCTTCCTTGCCTTCCGTTCCTCTTTGCTTGCCTTCCGTGCATTGCCTAGCCTTGCGTTGTCGTGCCTTAGCCTTGCCTCGCCTGACCGTGCCTTGCCTTGCGTTACCCTTTCCTTGCCTTGCCGTGAATTGCCTAGCCGTGCGTTGTCGTGCATTAGCCTTGTCTTGCCTTACCGTGCCTTGCCTTGCGTTACCCTTACCTTGCTTTGCTTTCCCTTACTTTCATTGCCTTCCGTTACTCTTTGCTTTCCTTCCGTGCATTGCCTAGCCTTGCGTTGTCGTGCCTTAGCCTTGCCTCGCGTAACGGTGCCTTGCCTTGCGTTACCCTGTCCTTTCCTTGCCGTGCATTGGCTAGCCCTGCGTTGTCGTGCCTTAGCCTTGTTTCCCCTTACCGTGCCGTTCCTTCCGTTACCCTTGCCTTCCCCTGCTTTCCCTTGCCTTCCTTGCCTTCCGTTACTCTTTGCTTGCCTTCCGTTTATTGCCTAGACTTGCGTTGTCGTGCCTTAGCCTTGGCTCGCCTGACCGTGCCTTGCCTTGCGTTACCCTTTCCGTGCCTTGCCGTGCATTGCCTAGCCGTGCGTTGTCGTGCATCAGCCTTGCCTTGCCTCACCGTGCCTTGCCTTGAGTTACCCTTTCCTTCCCTTGCCGTGCATTGCCTAGCCGTGCGTTGCCGTGCCTTAGCCTTGTTTCCCCTTGCCGTGCCGTTCCTTCTCTTACCCTTGCCTTGCCTTGCTTTCCCTTGCCTTCTTTGCCTTCCGTTACTCTTTGCTTGCCTTCCGTGCATTGCCTAACCTTGCGTTGTCGTGCATTCGCCTTCCTCCCCAAACCGTGCCTTGTTTTGCGTTACCCTTTCCTTGCCTTGCCCTGCATTGCCTAGCCCTGTGTTGTCGTGCCTTAGCCTTGTTTCCCCTTACCGTGCCGTTCCTTTCGTTACCCTTCCCTTCCCCTGCTTTCCCTTGCCTTCCTTGCCTTCCGTTACTCTTTGCTTGCCTTCCGTGCATTGCCTAGCCTTGCGTTGTCGTGCCTTAGCCTTGCCTCGCCTGACCGTGCCTTGCCTTGAGTTACCCTTTCCTTGCCTTGCCGTGCATTCCCTAGCCGTGCGTTGTCGTGCATTTGCCTTGTCTTGCCTCACCGTGCTTTGCCTTGCGTTACCCTTTCCTTGCCTTGCCGTGCATTGCCTAGCCCTGCATTGTCGTGCCTTAGCTTTGTTTCCCCTTACCGTGCCGTTCCTTTCGTTGCCCTTGCCTTCCCTTGCTTTCCCTTGCCTTCCTTGCCTTCCGTTACTCTTTGCTTGCCTTCCGTTCATTGCCTAGCCTTGCGTTGTCGTGCCTTAGCCTTGCCTCGCCTGACCGTGCCTTGCCTTGCGTTACCCTTTCCTTGCCTTGCCGTGCATTGCCTAGCCGTGCGTTGTCGTGCATTTGCCTTGCCTTGCCTCACCGTTCCTTGCCTTGCGTTACCCTTTCCTTGCCTGGCCGTGCATTGCCTAGCCGTGCGTTGTCGTGCATTAGCCTTGTCTTGCCTTACCGTGCCTTGCCTTGCGTTACCCTTTCCTTGCCTGGCCGTGCATTGCGTAGCCGTGCGTTGCCGTTCCTTAGCCTTGTTTCCCCTTGCCGTGCCTTGCCTTTTGTTACACTTGCCTTGCCTTGCTTTGCCTTGCCTTCCTTTCCTTCCGTTACTCTTTCCTTGCCTAGCCGTGCACTGCCTAGCCTTGCGTTGTCGTGCATTAGCTTTGCCTCCCCAAACCGTGCCTTGCCTTGCGTTACCATTTCCTTGCCTTGCCCTGCATTGCCTAGCCTTGCGTTGTCGTGCCTTAGCCTTGTTTCCCCTTGCCGTACCGTTCCTTCCGTTATCCTTGCCTTGCCTTGCTTTCCCTAGCCTTCCTTGCCTTCCGTTCCTCTTTGCTTGCCTTCCGTGCATTGCCTAGCCTTGCGTTGTCGTGCCTTAGCCTTGCCTCGCCTGACCGTGCCTTGCCTTGCGTTACCCTTTCCTTGCCTTGCCGTGAATTGCCTAGCCGTGCGTTGTCGTGCATCAGCCTTGCCTTGCCTCACCGTGCCTTGCCTTGCGTTACCCTTACCTTGCCTTGCTTTCCCTTCCTTTCATTGCTTTCCGTTACTCTTTGCTTTCCTTCCGTGCATTGCCTAGCCTTGCGTTGTCGTGCCTTAGCCTTGCCTCGCCTGACCGTGCCTTGCCTTGCGTTACCCTTTCCTTGCCTTGCCGTGCATTGCCTAGCCCTGCGTTGTCGTGCCTTAGCCTTGTTTCCCCTTGCCGTACCGTTCCTTCCGTTACCCTTGCCTTGCCTTGCTTTCCCTTGCCTTCCTTGCCTTCCGTTACTCTTTGCTTGCCTTCCGTTTATTGCCTGGCCTTGCGTTGTCGTGCCTTAGCCTTGCCGCGCCTTACCGTGCCTTGCCTTGCGTTACCCTTTCCTTGCCTTGCCGTGCATTGCCTAGCCTTGCGTTGTCGTGCCTTAGCCTTGCCTCGCCTGACCGTGCCTTGCCTCGCGTTACCCTTTCCGTGCCTTGCCGTGCATTGCCTAGCCGTGCGTTGTCGTGCATCAGCCTTGCCTTGCCTCACCGTGCCTTGCCTTGCGTTACCCTTTCCTTGCCTTGCCGTGCATTGCCTAGCCGTGCGTTGCCGTGCCTTAGCCTTGTTTCCCCTTGCCGTGCCGTTCCTTCTGTTACCCTTGCCTTGCCTTGCTTTCCCTTGCCTTCCTTGCCTTCCGTTACTCTTTGCTTGCCTTCCGTGCATTGCCTAGCCTTGCGTTGTCGTGCATTCGCCTTCCTCCCCAAACCGTGCCTTGATTTGCGTTACCCTTTCCTTGCCTTGCCCTGCATTGCCTAGCCCTGTGTTGTCGTGCCTTAGCCTTGTTTCCCCTTACCGTGCCGTTCCTTTCGTTACCCTTGCCTTCCCCTGCTTTCCCTTGCCTTCCTTGCCTTCCGTTACTCTTTGCTTGCCTTCCGTGCATTGCCTAGCCTTGCGTTGTCGTGCCTTAGCCTTCCCTCGCCTGACCGTGCCTTGCCTTGAGTTACCCTTTCCTTGCCTTGCCGTGCATTGCCTAGCCGTGCGTTGTCGTGCATTTGCCTTGTCTTGCCTCACTGTGCTTTGCCTTGCGTTACCCTTTCCTTGCCTTGCCATGCATTGCCTAGCCCTGCATTGTCCTGCCTTAGCTTTCTTTCCCCATACCGTGCCGTTCCTTTCGTTGCCCTTGCCTTCCCTTGCTTTCCCTTGCCTTCCTTGCCTTCCGTTACTCTTTGCTTGCCTTCCGTTCATTGCCTAGCCTTGCGTTGTCGTGCCTTAGCCTTGCCTCGCCTGACCGTGCCTTGCCTTGCGTTACCCTTTCCTTGCCTTGCCGTGCATTGCCTAGCCGTGCGTTGTCGTGCATTTGCCTTGCCTTGCCTCACCGTGCCTTGCCTTGCGTTACCCTTTCCTTGCCTGGCCGTGCATTGCCTAGCCGTGCGTTGTCGTGCATTACCCTTGTCTTGCCTTACCGTGCCTTGCCTTGCGTTACCCTTTCCTTGCCTGGCCGTGCATTGCGTAGCCGTGCGTTGCCGTTCCTTAGCCTTGTTTCCCCTTGCCGTGCCTTGCCTTTTGTTACACTTGCCTTGCCTTGCTTTGCCTTGCCTTCCTTTCCTTCCGTTACTCTTTCCTTGCCTAGCCGTGCACTGCCTAGCCTTGCGTTGTCGTGCATTAGCTTTGCCTCCCCAAACCGTGCCTTGCCTTGCGTTACCATTTCCTTGCCTTGCCCTGCATTGCCTAGCCCTGTGTTGTCGTGACTTAGTCTTGTTTGCCCTTACCGTGCCGTTCCTTCCGTTACCCTTGCCTTTCCCTGCTTTCCCTAGCCTTCCTTGCCTTCCGTTCCTCTTTGCTTGCCTTCCGTGCATTGCCTAGCCTTGCGTTGTCGTGCCTTAGCCTTGCCTCGCCTGACCGTGCCTTGCCTTGCGTTACCCTTTCCTTGCCTTGCCGTGAATTGCCTAGCCGTGCGTTGTCGTGCATCAGCCTTGCCTTGCCTCACCGTGCCTTGCCTTGCGTTACCCTTAACTTGCCTTGCTTTCCCTTCCTTTCATTGCCTTCCGTTACTCTTTGCTTGCCTTCCGTGCATTGCCTAGCCTTGCGTTGTAGTGCCTTAGCCTTGCCTCGCCTGACCGTGCCTTGCCTTGCGTTAGCCTTTCCTTGCCTTGCCGTGCATTGCCTAGCCGTGCGTTGTCGTGCCTTAGCCTTGCCTCGCCTGACCGTGCCTTGCCTTGAGTTACCCTTTCCTTGCCTTGCCGTGCATTGCCTAGCCGTGCGTTGTCGTGCATTTGCCTTGTCTTGCCTCACCGTGCTTTGCCTTGCGTTACCCTTTCCATGCCTTGCCGTGCATTGCCTAGCCCTGCATTGTCGTGCCTTAGAATTGCCTCGCGTAACGGTGCCTTGCCTTGCGTTACCCTTTCCTTTCCTTGCCGTGCATTGGCTAGCCCTGCGTTGTCGTGCCTTAGCCTTGTTTCCCCTTACCGTGCCGTTCCTTCCGTTACCCTTGCCTTCCCCTGCTTTCCCTTGCCTTCCTTGCCTTCCGTTACTCTTTGCTTGCCTTCCGTTTATTGCCTGGCCTTGCGTTGTCGTGCCTTAGCCTTGCCGCGCCTTACCGTGCCTTGCCTTGCGTTACCCTTTCCTTGCCTTGCCGTGCATTGCCTAGCCTTGCGTTGTCGTGCCTTAGCCTTGCCTCGCCTGACCGTGCCTTGCCTTGCGTTACCCTTTCCTTGCTTTCCCTTGCCTTCCTTGCCTTCCGTTACTCTTTGCTTGCCTTCCGTGCATTGCCTAGCCTTGCGTTGTCGTGCATTCGCCTTCCTCCCCAAACCGTGCCTTGATTTGCGTTACCCTTTCCTTGCCTTGCCCTGCATTGCCTAGCCCTGTGTTGTCGTGCCTTAGCCTTGTTTCCCCTTACCGTGCCGTTCCTTTCGTTACCCTTGCCTTCCCCTGCTTTCCCTTGCCTTCCTTGCCTTCTGTTACTCTTTGCTTGCCTTCCGTGCATTGCCTAGCCTTGCGTTGTCGTGCCTTAGCCTTGCCTCGCCTGACCGTGCCTTGCCTTGAGTTACCCTTTCCTTGCCTTGCCGTGCATTCCCTAGCCGTGCGTTGTCGTGCATTTGCCTTGTCTTGCCTCACCGTGCTTTGCCTTGCGTTACCTTTTCCTTGCCTTGCCGTGCATTGCCTAGCCCTGCATTGTCGTGCCTTAGCTTTGTTTCCCCTTACCGTGCCGTTCCTTTCGTTGCCCTTGCCTTCCCTTGCTTTCCCTTGCCTTCCTTGCCTTCCGTTACTCTTTGCTTGCCTTCCGTTCATTGCCTAGCCTTGCGTTGTCGTGCCTTAGCCTTGCCTCGCCTGACCGTGCCTTGCCTTGCGTTACCCTTTCCTTGCCTTGCCGTGCATTGCCTAGCCGTGCGTTGTCGTGCATTTGCCTTGCCTTGCCTCACCGTTCCTTGCCTTGCGTTACCCTTTCCTTGCCTGGCCGTGCATTGCCTAGCCGTGCGTTGTCGTGCATTAGCCTTGTCTTGCCTTACCGTGCCTTGCCTTGCGTTACCCTTTCCTTGCCTGGCCGTGCATTGCGTAGCCTTGCGTTGCCGTTCCTTAGCCTTGTTTCCCCTTGCCGTGCCTTACCTTTTGTTACACTTGCCTTGCCTTGCTTTGCCTTCCCTTCCTTTCCTTCCGTTACTCTTTCCTTGCCTAGCCGTGCACTGCCTAGCCTTGCGTTGTCGTGCATTAGCTTTGCCTCCCCAAACCGTGCCTTGCCTTGCGTTACCATTTCCTTGCCTTGCCCTGCATTGCCTAGCCCTGTGTTGTCGTGCCTTAGTCTTGTTTGCCCTTACCGTGCCGTTCCTTCCGTTACCCTTGCCTTTCCCTGCTTTCCCTAGCCTTCCTTGCCTTCCGTTCCTCTTTGCTTGCCTTCCGTGCATTGCCTAGCCTTGCGTTGTCGTGCCTTAGCCTTGCCTCGCCTGACCGTGCCTTGCCTTGCGTTACCCTTTCCTTGCCTTGCCGTGAATTGCCTAGCCGTGCGTTGTCGTGCATCAGCCTTGCCTTGCCTCACCGTGCCTTGCCTTGCGTTACCCTTACCTTGCCTTGCTTTCCCTTCCTTTCATTGCTTTCCGTTACTCTTTGCTTTCCTACCGTGCATTGCCTAGCCTTGCGTTGTCGTGCCTTAGCCTTGCCTCGCCTGACAGTGCCTTGCCTTGCGTTACCCTTTCCTTGCCTTGCCGTGCATTGCCTAGCCGTGCGTTGCCGTGCCTTAGCCTTGTTTCCCCTTGCCGTGCCGTTCCTTCCGTTACCCTTGCCTTGCCTTGCTTTCCGTTGCCTTCCTTGCCTTCCGTTACTCTTTGCTTGCCTTCCGTGCATTGCCTAGCCTTGCGTTGTCGTGTTTAGCCTTGCCTCGCGTAACGGTGCCTTGCCTTGCGTTACCCTTTCCTTTCCTTGCCGTGCATTGGCTAGCCCTGCGTTGTCGTGCCTTAGCCTTGTTTCCCCTTACCGTGCCGTTCCTTCCGTTACCCTTGCCTTCCCCTGCTTTCCCTTGCCTTCCTTGCCTTCCGTTACTCTCTGCTTGCCTTCCGTTTATTGCCTGGCCTTGCGTTGTCGTGCCTTAGCCTTGCCGCGCCTTACCGTGCGTTGCCTTGCGTTACCTTTCCTTGCCTTGCCGTGCATTGCCTAGCCTTGCGTTGTCGTGCCTTAGCCTTGCCTCGCCTGACCGTGCCTTGCCTTGCGTTACCCTTTCCGTGCCTTGCCGTGCATTGCCTAGCCGTGCGTTGTCGTGTATCAGCCTTGCCTTGCCTCACCGTGCCTTGCCTTGAGTTACCCTTTCCTTGCCTTGCCGTGCATTGCCTAGCCGTGCGTTGCCGTGCCTTCGCCTTGTTTCCCCTTGCCGTGCCGTTCCTTCTCTTACCCTTGCCTTGCCTTGCTTTCCCTTGCCTTCCTTGCCTTCCGTTACTCTTTGCTTGCCTTCCGTGCATTGCCTAGCCTTGCGTTGTCGTGCATTCGCCTTCCTCCCCAAACCGTGCCTTGATTTGCGTTACCCTTTCCTTGCCTTGCCCTGCATTGCCTAGCCCTGTGTTGTCGTGCCTTAGCCTTGTTTCCCCTTACCGTGCCGTTCCTTTCGTTACCCTTGCCTTCCCCTGCTTTCCCTTGCCTTCCTTGCCTTCCGTTACTCTTTGCTTGCCTTCCGTGCATTGCCTAGCCTTGCGTTGTCGTGCCTTAGCCTTGCCTCGCCTGACCGTGCCTTGCCTTGAGTTACCCTTTCCTTGCCTTGCCGTGCATTCCCTAGCCGTGCGTTGTCGTGCATTTGCCTTGTCTTGCCTCACCGTGCTTTGCCTTGCGTTACCCTTTCCTTGCCTTGCCGTGCATTGCCTAGCCCTGCATTGTCGTGCCTTAGCTTTGTTTCCCCTTACCGTGCCGTTCCTTTCGTTGCCCTTGCCTTCCCTTGCTTTCCCTTGCCTTCCTTGCCTTCCGTTACTCTTTGCTTGCCTTCCGTTCATTGCCAAGCCTTGCGTTGTCGTGCCTTAGCCTTGCCTCGCCTGACCGTGCCTTGCCTTGCGTTACCCTTTCCTTGCCTTGCCGTGCATTGCCTAGCCGTGCGTTGTCGTGCATTTGCCTTGCCTTGCCTCACCGTTCCTTGCCTTGCGTTACCCTTTCCTTGCCTGGCCGTGCATTGCCTAGCCGTGCGTTGTCGTGCATTAGCCTTGTCTTGCCTTACCGTGCCTTGCCTTGCGTTACCCTTTCCTTGCCTGGACGTGCATTGCGTAGCCGTGCGTTGCCGTTCCTTAGCCTTGTTTCCCCTTGCCGTGCCTTGCCTTTTGTTACACTTGCCTTGCCTTGCTTTGCCTTGCCTTCCTTTCCTTCCGTTACTCTTTCCTTGCCTAGCCGTGCACTGCCTAGCCTTGCGTTGTCGTGCATTAGCTTTGCCTCCCCAAACCGTGCCTTGCCTTGCGTTACCATTTCCTTGCCTTGCCCTGCATTGCCTAGCCCTGTGTTGTCGTGCCTTAGTCTTGTTTGCCCTTACCGTGCCGTTCCTTCCGTTACCCTTGCCTTTCCCTGCTTTCCCTAGCCTTCCTTGCCTTCCGTTCCTCTTTGCTTGCCTTCCGTGCATTGCCTAGCCTTGCGTTGTCGTGCCTTAGCCTTGCCTCGCGTAACGGTGCCTTGCCTTGCGTTACCTTTTCCTTTCCTTGCCGTGCATTGGCTAGCCCTGCGTTGTCGTGCCTTAGCCTTGTTTCCCCTTACCGTGCCGTTCCTTTCGTTACCCTTGCCTTCCCCTGCTTTCCCTTGCCTTCCTTGCCTTCCGTTACTCTTTGCTTGCCTTCCGTGCATTGCCTAGCCTTGCGTTGTCGTGCCTTAGCCTTGCCTCGCCTGACCGTGCCTTGCCTTGAGTTACCCTTTCCTTGCCTTGCCGTGCATTGCCTAGCCGTGCGTTGTCGTGCATTTGCCTTGTCTTGCCTCACCGTGCTTTGCCTTGCGTTACCCTTTCCTTGCCTTGCCGTGCATTGCCTAGCCCTGCATTGTCCTGCCTTAGCTTTGTTTCCCCTTACCGTGCCGTTCCTTTCGTTGCCCTTGCCTTCCCTTGCTTTCCCTTGCCTTCCTTGCCTTCCGTTACTCTTTGCTTGCCTTCCGTTCATTGCCTAGCCTTGCGTTGTCGTGCCTTAGCCTTGCCTCGCCTGACCGTGCCTTGCCTTGCGTTACCCTTTCCTTGCCTTGCCGTGCATTGCCTAGCCGTGCGTTGTTGTGCATTTGCCTTGCCTTGCCTCACCGTGCCTTGCCTTGCGTTACCCTTTCCTTGCCTGGCCGTGCATTGCCTAGCCGTGCGTTGTCGTGCATTAGCCTTGTCTTGCCTTACCGTGCCTTGCCTTGCGTTACCCTTTCCTTGCCTGGCCGTGCATTGCGTAGCCGTGCGTTGCCGTTCCTTAGCCTTGTTTCCCCTTGCCGTGCCTTGCCTTTTGTTACACTTGCCTTGCCTTGCTTTGCCTTGCCTTCCTTTCCTTCCTTTACTCTTTCCTTGCCTAGCCGTGCACTGCCTAGCCTTGCGTTGTCGTGCATTAGCTTTGCCTCCCCAAACCGTGCCTTGCCTTGCGTTACCATTTCCTTGCCTTGCCCTGCATTGCCTAGCCCTGTGTTGTCGTGCCTTAGTCTTGTTTGCCCTTACCGTGCCGTTCCTTCCGTTACCCTTGCCTTTCCCTGCTTTCCCTAGCCTTCCTTGCCTTCCGTTCCTCTTTGCTTGCCTTCCGTGCATTGCCTAGCCTTGCGTTGTCGTGCCTTAGCCTTGCCTCGCCTGACCGTGCCTTGCCTTGCGTTACCGTTTCCTTGCCTTGCCGTGAATTGCCTAGCCGTGCGTTGTCGTGCATCAGCCTTGCCTTGCCTCTCCGTGCCTTGCCTTGCGTTACCCTTACCTTGCCTTGCTTTCCCTTCCTTTCATTGCCTTCCGTTACTCTTTGCTTTCCTTCCGTGCATTGCCTAGCCTTGCGTTGTCGTGCCTTAGCCTTGCCTCGCCTGACAGTGCCTTGCCTTGCGTTACCCTTTCCTTGCCTTGCCGTGCATTGCCTAGCCGTGCGTTGCCGTGCCTTAGCCTTGCCTCGCCTGACCGTGCCTTGCCTTGAGTTACCCTTTCCTTGCCTTGCCGTGCATTGCCTAGCCGTGCGTTGTCGTGCATTTGCCTTGTCTTGCCTCACCGTACTTTGCCTTGCGTTACCCTTTCCATGCCTTGCCGTGCATTGCCTAGCCCTGCATTGTCGTGCCTTAGAATTGCCTCGCGTAACGGTGCCTTGCCTTGCGTTACCCTTTCCTTTCCTTGCCGTGCATTGGCTAGCCCTGCGTTGTCGTGCCTTAGCCTTGTTTCCCCTTACCGTGCCGTTCCTTCCGTTACCCTTGCCTTCCCCTGCTTTCCCTTGCCTTCCTTGCCTTCCGTTACTCTTTGCTTGCCTTCCGTTTATTGCCTGGCCTTGCGTTGTCGTGCCTTAGCCTTGCCGCGCCTTACCGTGCCTTGCCTTGCGTTACCCTTTCCTTGCCTTGCCGTGCATTGCCTAGCCTTGCGTTGTCGTGCCTTAGCCTTGCCTCGCCTGACCGTGCCTTGCCTTGCGTTACCCTTTCCGTGCCTTGCTTTCCCTTGCCTTCCTTGCCTTCCGTTACTCTTTGCTTGCCTTCCGTGCATTGCCTAGCCTTGCGTTGTCGTGCATTCGCCTTCCTCCCCAAACCGTGCCTTGATTTGCGTTACCCTTTCCTTGCCTTGCCCTGCATTGCCTAGCCCTGTGTTGTCGTGCATAGCCTTGTTTCCCCTTACCGTGCCGTTCCTTTCGTTACCCTTGCCTTCCCCTGCTTTCCCTTGCCTTCCTTGCCTTCCGTTACTCTTTGCTTGCCTTCCGTGCATTGCCTAGCCTTGCGTTGTCGTGCCTTAGCCTTGCCTCGCCTGACCGTGCCTTGCCTTGAGTTACCCTTTCCTTGCCTTGCCGTGCATTGCCTAGCCGTGCGTTGTCGTGCATTTGCCTTATCTTGCCTCACCGTGCTTTGCCTTGCGTTACCCTTTCCTTGCCTTGCCGTGCATTGCCTAGCCCTGCATTGTCCTGCCTTAGCTTTGTTTCCCCTTACCGTGCCGTTCCTTTCGTTGCCCTTGCCTTCCCTTGCTTTCCCTTGCCTTCCTTGCCTTCCGTTACTCTTTGCTTGCCTTCCGTTCATTGCCTAGCCTTGCGTTGTCGTGCCTTAGCCTTGCCTCGCCTGACCGTGCCTTGCCTTGCGTTACCCTTTCCTTGCCTTGCCGTGCATTCCCTAGCCGTGCGTTGTCGTGCATTTGCCTTGCCTTGCCTCACCGTGCCTTGCCTTGCGTTACCCTTTCCTTGCCTGGCCGTGCATTGCCTAGCCGTGCGTTGTCGTGCATTAGCCTTGTCTTGCCTTACCGTGCCTTGCCTTGCGTTACCCTTTCCTTGCCTGGCCGTGCATTGCGTAGCCGTGCGTTGCCGTTCCTTAGCCTTGTTTCCCCTTGCCGTGCCTTGCCTTTTGTTACACTTGCCTTGCCTTGCTTTGCCTTGCCTTCCTTTCCTTCCGTTACTCTTTCCTTGCCTAGCCGTGCACTGCCTAGCCTGGCGTTGTCGTGCATTAGCTTTGCCTCCCCAAACCGTGCCTTGCCTTGCGTTACCATTTCCTTGCCTTGCCCTGCATTGCCTAGCCCTGTGTTGTCGTGCCTTAGTCTTGTTTGCCCTTACCGTGCCGTTCCTTCCGTTACCCTTGCCTTTCCCTGCTTTCCCTAGCCTTCCTTGCCTTCCGTTCCTCTTTGCTTGCCTTCCGTGCATTGCCTAGCCTTGCGTTGTCGTGCCTTAGCCTTGCCTCGCCTGACCGTGCCTTGCCTTGCGTTACCCTTTCCTTGCCTTGCCGTGAATTGCCTAGCCGTGCGTTGTCGTGCATCAGCCTTGCCTTGCCTCACCGTGCCTTGCCTTGCGTTACCCTTACCTTGCCTTGCTTTCCCTTCCTTTCATTGCCTTCCGTTACTCTTTGCTTTCCTTCCGTGCATTGCCTAGCCTTGCGTTGTAGTGCCTTAGCCTTGCCTCGCCTGACAGTGCCTTGCCTTGCGTTACCCTTTCCTTGCCTTGCCGTGCATTGCCTAGCCGTGCGTTGCCGTGCCTTAGCCTTGCCTCGCCTGACCGTGCCTTGCCTTGAGTTACCCTTTCCTTGCCTTGCCGTGCATTGCCTAGCCGTGCGTTGTCGTGCATTTGCCTTGTCTTGCCTCACCGTGCTTTGCCTTGCGTTACCCTTTCCATGCCTTGCCGTGCATTGCCTAGCCCTGCATTGTCGTGCCTTAGCTTTGTTTCCCCTTACCGTGCCGTTCCTTTCGTTGCCCTTGCCTTCCCTTGCTTTCCCTTGCCTTCCTTGCCTTCCGTTACTCTTTGCTTGCCTTCCTTTCATTGCCTAGCCTTGCGTTGTCGTGCCTTAGCCTTGCCTCGCCTGACCGTGCCTTGCCTTGCGTTACCCTTTCCTTGCCTTGCCGTGCATTGCCTAGCCGTGCGTTGCCGTGCCTTAGACTTGTTTCCCCTTACCGTGCCGTTCCTTCCGTTACCCTTGCCTTCCCCTGCTTTCCCTTGCCTTCCTTGCCTTCCGTTACTCTTTGCTTGCCTTCCGTTTATTGCCTAGCCTTGCGTTGTCGTGCCTTAGCCTTGCCGCGCCTTACCGTGCCTTGCCTTGCGTTACCCTTTCCTTGCCTTGCCGTGCATTGCCTAGCCTTGCGTTGTCGTGCCTTAGCCTTGCCTCGCCTGACCGTGCCTTGGCTTGCGTTACCCTTTCCTTGCCTTGCCGTGCATTGCCTAGCCTTGCGTTGTCGTGCCTTAGCCTTGCCTTGCCTCACCGTGCCTTGCCTTGCGTTACCCTTTCCTTGCCTTGCCGTGCATTGCCTAGCCGTGCGTTGCAGTGCCTTAGCCTTGTTTCCCCTTGCCATGCCGTTCCTTCTGTTACCCTTGCCTTGCCTTGCTTTCCCTTGCCTTCCTTGCCTTCCGTTACTCTTTGCTTGTCTTCCGTGCATTGCCTAGCCTTGCGTTGTCCTGCATTCGCCTTCCTCCCCAAACCGTGCCTTGCCTTGCGTTACCCTTTCCTTGCCTTGCGCTGCATTGCCTAGCCCTGTGTTGTCGTGCCTTAGCCTTGTTTCCCCTTACCGTGCCGTTCCTTTCGTTGCCCTTGCCTTCCCTTGCTTTCCCTTGCCTTCCTTGCCTTCCGTTACTCTTTGCTTGCCTTCCGTTCATTGCCAAGCCTTGCGTTGTCGTGCCTTAGCCTTGCCTCGCCTGACCGTGCCTTGCCTTGCGTTACCCTTACCTTGCCTTGCCGTGCATTGCCTAGCCGTGCGTTGTCGTGCATTTGCCTTGCCTTGCCTCACCGTGCCTTGCCTTGCGTTACCCTTTCCTTGCCTGGCCGTGCATTGCCTAGCCGTGCGTTGTCGTGCATTAGCCTTGTCTTGCCTTACCGTGCCTTGCCTTGCGTTACCCTTTCCTTGCCTGGCCGTGCATTGCGTAGCCGTGCGTTGCCGTTCCTTAGCCTTGTTTCCCCTTGCCGTGCCTTGCCTTTTGTTACACTTGCCTTGCCTTGCTTTGCCTTGCCTTCCTTTCCTTCCGTTACTCTTTCCTTGCCTAGCCGTGCACTGCCTAGCCTTGCGTTGTCGTGCATTAGCTTTGCCTCCCCAAACCGTGCCTTGCCTTGCGTTACAATTTCCTTGCCTTGCCCTGCATTGCCTAGCCCTGTGTTGTCGTGCCTTAGTCTTGTTTGCCCTTACCGTGCCGTTCCTTCCGTTACCCTTGCCTTTCCCTGCTTTCCCTAGCCTTCCTTGCCTTCCGTTCCTCTTTGCTTGCCTTCCGTGCATTGCCTAGCCTTGCGTTGTCGTGCCTTAGCCTTGCCTCGCCTGACCGTGCCTTTCCTTGCGTTACCCTTTCCTTGCCTTGCCGTGAATTGCCTAGCCGTGCGTTGTCGTGCATTAGCCTTCTCTTGCCTTACCGTGCCTTGCCTTGCGTTACCCTTACCTTGCTTTGCTTTCCCTTACTTTCATTGCCTTCCGTTACTCTTTGCTTTCCTTCCGTGCATTGCCTAGCCTTGCGTTGTCGTGCCTTAGCCTTGCCTCGCGTAACGGTGCCTTGCCTTGCGTTACCCTTTCCTTTCCTTGCCGTGCATTGGCTAGCCCTGCGTTGTCGTGCCTTAGCCTTGTTTCCCCTTACCGTGCCGTTCCTTCCGTTACCCTTGCCTTCCCCTGCTTTCCCTTGCCTTCCTTGCCTTCCGTTACTCTTTGCTTGCCTTCCGTTTATTGCCTAGCCTTGCGTTGTCGTGCCTTAGCCTTGGCTCGCATGACCGTGCCTTGCCTTGCGTTACCCTTTCCGTGCCTTTCCGTGCATTGCCTAGCCGTGCGTTGTCGTGCATCAGCCTTGCCTTGCCTCACCGTGCTTTGCCTTGCGTTACCCTTTCCTTGCCTTGCCGTGCATTGCCTAGCCGTGCGTTGCCGTGCCTTAGCCTTGTTTCCCCTTGCCGTGCCTTTCCTTCTGTTACCCTTGCCTTGCCTTGCTTTCCCTTGCCTTCCTTGCCTTCAGTTACTCTTTGCTTGCCTTCCGTGCATTGCCTTGCCTTGCGTTGTCGTGCATTCGCCTTCCTCCCCAAACCGTGCCTTGATTTGCGTTACCCTTTCCTTGCCTTGCCGTGCATTGCCTAGCCGTGCGTTGTCGTGCATTTGCCTTGTCTTGCCTCACCGTGCTTTGCCTTGCGTTACCCATTCCTTGCCTTGCCGTGCATTGCCTAGCCCTGCATTGTCGTGCCTTAGCTTTGTTTCCCCTTACCGTGCCGTTCCTTTCGTTGCCCTTGCCTTCCCATGCTTTCCCTTGCCTTCCTTGCCTTCCGTTACTCTTTGCTTGCCTTCCGTGCATTGCCTAGCCTTGCGTTGTCGTGCCTTAGCCTTGCCTCGCCTGACCGTGCCTTGCCTTGCGTTACCCTTTCCTTGCCTTGCCGTGCATTGCCTAGCCGTGCGTTGTTGTGCATTTGCCTTGCCTTGCCTCACCGTGCCTTGCCTTGCGTTACCCTTTCCTTGCCTGGCCGTGCATTGCCTAGCCGTGCGTTGTCGTGCATTAGCCTTGTCTTGCCTTACCGTGCCTTGCCTTGCGTTACCCTTTCCTTGCCTTGCCGTGCATTGCGTAGCCGTGCGTTGCCGTTCCTTAGCCTTTTTTCCCCTTGCCCTGCCTTGCCTTTTGTTACACTTGCGTTGCCTTGCTTTGCCTTGCCTTCCTTTCCTTCCGTTACTCTTTCCTTGCCTAGCCGTGCACTGCCTAGCCTTGCGTTGTCGTGCATTAGCTTTGCCTCCCCAAACCGTGCCTTGCCTCGCGTTACCATTTCCTTGCCTTGCCCTGCATTGCCAAGCCCTGTGCTGTCGTGCCTTAGTCTTGTTTGCCCTTACCGTGCCGTTCCTTCCGTTACCCTTGCCTTTCCCTGCTTTCCCTAGCCTTCCTTGCCTTCCGTTCCTCTTTGCTTGCCTTCCGTGCATTGCCTAGCCTTGCGTTGTCGTGCCTTAGTCTTGCCTCGCCTGACCGTGCCTTGCCTTGCGTTACCCTTTCCTTGCTTTGCCGTGAATTGCCTAGCCGTGCGTTGTCGTGCATCAGCCTTGCCTTGCCTCACCGTGCCTTGCCTTGCGTTACCCTTACCTTGCCTTGCTTTCCCTTCCTTTCATTGCCTTCCGTTACTCTTTGCTTTCCTTCCGTGCATTGCCTAGCCTTGCGTTGTCGTGCCTTAGCCTTGCCTCGCCTGACAGTGCCTTGCCTTGCGTTACCCTTTCCTTGCCTTGCCGTGCATTGCCTAGCCGTGCGTTGCCGTGCCTTAGCCTTGCCTCGCCTGACCGTGCCTTGCCTTGAGTTACCCTTTCCTTGCCTTGCCGTGCATTGCCTAGTCGTGCGTTGTCGTGCCTTAGCCTAGCCTCACCGTGCCTTGCCTTGCGTTACCCTTTCCTACCCTTTCCTTGCCTTGCCGTGCATTGCCTAGCCCTGCATTGTCGTGCCTTAGCCTTGCCTCGCGTAACGGTGCCTTGCCTTGCGTTACCCTTTCCTTTCCTTGCCGTGCATTGGCTAGCCCTGCGTTGTCGTGCCTTAGCCTTGTTTCCCCTTACCGTGCCGTTCCTTCCGTTACCCTTGCCTTCCCCTGCTTTCCCTTGCCTTCCTTGCCTTCCGTTACTCTTTGCTTGCCTTCCGTGCATTGCCTGGCCTTGTGTTGTCGTGCCTTAGCCTTGCCGCGCCTTACCGTGCCTTGCCTTGCGTTACCCTTTCCTTGCCTTGCCGTGCATTGCCTAGCCTTGCGTTGTCGTGCCTTAGCCTTGCCTCGCCTGACCGTGCCTTGCCTTGCGTTACCCTTTCCTTGCCTTGCTTTCCCTTGCCTTCCTTGCCTTCCGTTACTCTTTGCTTGCCTTCCGTGCATTGCCTAGCCTTGCGTTGTCGTGCATTCGCCTTCTTCCCCAAACCGTGCCTTGATTTGCGTTACCCTTTCCTTGCCTTGCCCTGCATTGCCTAGCCCTGTGTTGTCGTGCATAGCCTTGTTTCCCCTTACCGTGCCGTTCCTTTCGTTACCCTTGCCTTCCCCTGCTTTCCCTTGCCTTCCTTGCCTTCCGTTACTCTTTGCTTGCCTTCCGTGCATTGCCTAGCCTTGCGTTGTCGTGCCTTAGCCTTGCCTCGCCTGACCGTGCCTTGCCTTGAGTTACCCTTTCCTTGCCTTGCCGTGCATTGCCTAGCCGTGCGTTGTCGTGCATTTGCCTTATCTTGCCTCACCGTGCTTTGCCTTGCGTTACCCTTTCCTTGCCTTGCCGTGCATTGCCTAGCCCTGCATTGTCCTGCCTTAGCTTTGTTTCCCCTTACCGTGCCGTTCCTTTCGTTGCCCTTGCCTTCCCTTGCTTTCCCTTGCCTTCCTTGCCTTCCGTTACTCTTTGCTTGCCTTCCGTTCATTGCCTAGCCTTGCGTTGTCGTGCCTTAGCCTTGCCTCGCCTGACCGTGCCTTGCCTTGCGTTACCCTTTCCTTGCCTTGCCGTGCATTCCCTAGCCGTGCGTTGTCGTGCATTTGCCTTGCCTTGCCTCACCGTGCCTTGCCTTGCGTTACCCTTTCCTTGCCTGGCCGTGCATTGCCTAGCCGTGCGTTGTCGTGCATTAGCCTTGTCTTGCCTTACCGTGCCTTGCCTTGCGTTACCCTTTCCTTGCCTGGCCGTGCATTGCGTAGCCGTGCGTTGCCGTTCCTTAGCCTTGTTTCCCCTTGCCGTGCCTTGCCTTTTGTTACACTTGCCTTGCCTTGCTTTGCCTTGCCTTCCTTTCCTTCCGTTACTCTTTCCTTGCCTAGCCGTGCACTGCCTAGCCTGGCGTTGTCGTGCATTAGCTTTGCCTCCCCAAACCGTGCCTTGCCTTGCGTTACCATTTCCTTGCCTTGCCCTGCATTGCCTAGCCCTGTGTTGTCGTGCCTTAGTCTTGTTTGCCCTTACCGTGCCGTTCCTTCCGTTACCCTTGCCTTTCCCTGCTTTCCCTAGCCTTCCTTGCCTTCCGTTCCTCTTTGCTTGCCTTCCGTGCATTGCCTAGCCTTGCGTTGTCGTGCCTTAGCCTTGCCTCGCCTGACCGTGCCTTGCCTTGCGTTACCCTTTCCTTGCCTTGCCGTGAATTGCCTAGCCGTGCGTTGTCGTGCATCAGCCTTGCCTTGCCTCACCGTGCCTTGCCTTGCGTTACCCTTACCTTGCCTTGCTTTCCCTTCCTTTCATTGCCTTCCGTTACTCTTTGCTTTCCTTCCGTGCATTGCCTAGCCTTGCGTTGTAGTGCCTTAGCCTTGCCTCGCCTGACAGTGCCTTGCCTTGCGTTACCCTTTCCTTGCCTTGCCGTGCATTGCCTAGCCGTGCGTTGCCGTGCCTTAGCCTTGCCTCGCCTGACCGTGCCTTGCCTTGAGTTACCCTTTCCTTGCCTTGCCGTGCATTGCCTAGCCGTGCGTTGTCGTGCATTTGCCTTGTCTTGCCTCACCGTGCTTTGCCTTGCGTTACCCTTTCCATGCCTTGCCGTGCATTGCCTAGCCCTGCATTGTCGTGCCTTAGCTTTGTTTCCCCTTACCGTGCCGTTCCTTTCGTTGCCCTTGCCTTCCCTTGCTTTCCCTTGCCTTCCTTGCCTTCCGTTACTCTTTGCTTGCCTTCCTTTCATTGCCTAGCCTTGCGTTGTCGTGCCTTAGCCTTGCCTCGCCTGACCGTGCCTTGCCTTGCGTTACCCTTTCCTTGCCTTGCCGTGCATTGCCTAGCCGTGCGTTGCCGTGCCTTAGACTTGTTTCCCCTTACCGTGCCGTTCCTTCCGTTACCCTTGCCTTCCCCTGCTTTCCCTTGCCTTCCTTGCCTTCCGTTACTCTTTGCTTGCCTTCCGTTTATTGCCTAGCCTTGCGTTGTCGTGCCTTAGCCTTGCCGCGCCTTACCGTGCCTTGCCTTGCGTTACCCTTTCCTTGCCTTGCCGTGCATTGCCTAGCCTTGCGTTGTCGTGCCTTAGCCTTGCCTCGCCTGACCGTGCCTTGGCTTGCGTTACCCTTTCCTTGCCTTGCCGTGCATTGCCTAGCCGTGCGTTGTCGTGCATCAGCCTTGCCTTGCCTCACCGTGCCTTGCCTTGCGTTACCCTTTCCTTGCCTTGCCGTGCATTGCCTAGCCGTGCGTTGCAGTGCCTTAGCCTTGTTTCCCCTTGCCGTGCCGTTCCTTCTGTTACCCTTGCCTTGCCTTGCTTTCCCTTGCCTTCCTTGCCTTCCGTTACTCTTTGCTTGTCTTCCGTGCATTGCCTAGCCTTGCGTTGTCGTGCATTCGCCTTCCTCCCCAAACCGTGCCTTGCCTTGCGTTACCCTTTCCTTGCCTTGCGCTGCATTGCCTAGCCCTGTGTTGTCGTGCCTTAGCCTTGTTTCCCCTTACCGTGCCGTTCCTTTCGTTGCCCTTGCCTTCCCTTGCTTTCCCTTGCCTTCCTTGCCTTCCGTTACTCTTTGCTTGCCTTCCGTTCATTGCCAAGCCTTGCGTTGTCGTGCCTTAGCCTTGCCTCGCCTGACCGTGCCTTGCCTTGCGTTACCCTTACCTTGCCTTGCCGTGCATTGCCTAGCCGTGCGTTGTCGTGCATTTGCCTTGCCTTGCCTCACCGTGCCTTGCCTTGCGTTACCCTTTCCTTGCCTGGCCGTGCATTGCCTAGCCGTGCGTTGTCGTGCATTAGCCTTGTCTTGCCTTACCGTGCCTTGCCTTGCGTTACCCTTTCCTTGCCTGGCCGTGCATTGCGTAGCCGTGCGTTGCCGTTCCTTAGCCTTGTTTCCCCTTGCCGTGCCTTGCCTTTTGTTACACTTGCCTTGCCTTGCTTTGCCTTGCCTTCCTTTCCTTCCGTTACTCTTTCCTTGCCTAGCCGTGCACTGCCTAGCCTTGCGTTGTCGTGCATTAGCTTTGCCTCCCCAAACCGTGCCTTGCCTTGCGTTACAATTTCCTTGCCTTGCCCTGCATTGCCTAGCCCTGTGTTGTCGTGCCTTAGTCTTGTTTGCCCTTACCGTGCCGTTCCTTCCGTTACCCTTGCCTTTCCCTGCTTTCCCTAGCCTTCCTTGCCTTCCGTTCCTCTTTGCTTGCCTTCCGTGCATTGCCTAGCCTTGCGTTGTCGTGCCTTAGCCTTGCCTCGCCTGACCGTGCCTTTCCTTGCGTTACCCTTTCCTTGCCTTGCCGTGAATTGCCTAGCCGTGCGTTGTCGTGCATTAGCCTTCTCTTGCCTTACCGTGCCTTGCCTTGCGTTACCCTTACCTTGCTTTGCTTTCCCTTACTTTCATTGCCTTCCGTTACTCTTTGCTTTCCTTCCGTGCATTGCCTAGCCTTGCGTTGTCGTGCCTTAGCCTTGCCTCGCGTAACGGTGCCTTGCCTTGCGTTACCCTTTCCTTTCCTTGCCGTGCATTGGCTAGCCCTGCGTTGTCGTGCCTTAGCCTTGTTTCCCCTTACCGTGCCGTTCCTTCCGTTACCCTTGCCTTCCCCTGCTTTCCCTTGCCTTCCTTGCCTTCCGTTACTCTTTGCTTGCCTTCCGTTTATTGCCTAGCCTTGCGTTGTCGTGCCTTAGCCTTGGCTCGCATGACCGTGCCTTGCCTTGCGTTACCCTTTCCGTGCCTTTCCGTGCATTGCCTAGCCGTGCGTTGTCGTGCATCAGCCTTGCCTTGCCTCACCGTGCTTTGCCTTGCGTTACCCTTTCCTTGCCTTGCCGTGCATTGCCTAGCCGTGCGTTGCCGTGCCTTAGCCTTGTTTCCCCTTGCCGTGCCTTTCCTTCTGTTACCCTTGCCTTGCCTTGCTTTCCCTTGCCTTCCTTGCCTTCAGTTACTCTTTGCTTGCCTTCCGTGCATTGCCTTGCCTTGCGTTGTCGTGCATTCGCCTTCCTCCCCAAACCGTGCCTTGATTTGCGTTACCCTTTCCTTGCCTTGCCGTGCATTGCCTAGCCGTGCGTTGTCGTGCATTTGCCTTGTCTTGCCTCACCGTGCTTTGCCTTGCGTTACCCATTCCTTGCCTTGCCGTGCATTGCCTAGCCCTGCATTGTCCTGCCTTAGCTTTGTTTCCCCTTACCGTGCCGTTCCTTTCGTTGCCCTTGCCTTCCCTTGCTTTCCCTTGCCTTCCTTGCCTTCCGTTACTCTTTGCTTGCCTTCCGTTCATTGCCTAGCCTTGCGTTGTCGTGCCTTAGCCTTGCCTCGCCTGACCGTGCCTTGCCTTGCGTTACCCTTTCCTTGCCTTGCCGTGCATTGCCTAGCCGTGCGTTGTTGTGCATTTGCCTTGCCTTGCCTCACCGTGCCTTGCCTTGCGTTACCCTTTCCTTGCCTGGCCGTGCATTGCCTAGCCGTGCGTTGTCGTGCATTAGCCTTGTCTTGCCTTACCGTGCCTTGCCTTGCGTTACCCTTTCCTTGCCTGGCCGTGCATTGCGTAGCCGTGCGTTGCCGTTCCTTAGCCTTGTTTCCCCTTGCCGTGCCTTGCCTTTTGTTACACTTGCCTTGCCTTGCTTTGCCTTGCCTTCCTTTCCTTCCGTTACTCTTTCCTTGCCTAGCCGTGCACTGCCTAGCCTTGCGTTGTCGTGCATTAGCTTTGCCTCCCCAAACCGTGCCTTGCCTTGCGTTACCATTTCCTTGCCTTGCCCTGCATTGCCTAGCCCTGTGTTGTCGTGCCTTAGTCTTGTTTGCCCTTACCGTGCCGTTCCTTCCGTTACCCTTGCCTTTCCCTGCTTTCCCTAGCCTTCCTTGCCTTCCGTTCCTCTTTGCTTGCCTTCCGTGCATTGCCTAGCCTTGCGTTGTCGTGCCTTAGCCTTGCCTCGCCTGACCGTGCCTTGCCTTGCGTTACCGTTTCCTTGCCTTGCCGTGAATTGCCTAGCCGTGCGTTGTCGTGCATCAGCCTTGCCTTGCCTCTCCGTGCCTTGCCTTGCGTTACCCTTACCTTGCCTTGCTTTCCCTTCCTTTCATTGCCTTCCGTTACTCTTTGCTTTCCTTCCGTGCATTGCCTAGCCTTGCGTTGTCGTGCCTTAGCCTTGCCTCGCCTGACAGTGCCTTGCCTTGCGTTACCCTTTCCTTGCCTTGCCGTGCATTGCGTAGCCGTGCGTTGCCGTCCTTAGCCTTGCCTCGCCTGACCGTGCCTTGCCTTGAGTTACCCTTTCCTTGCCTTGCCGTGCATTGCCTAGCCGTGCGTTGTCGTGCATTTGCCTTGTCTTGCCTCACCGTGCTTTGCCTTGCGTTACCCTTTCCATGCCTTGCCGTGCATTGCCTACCCCTGCATTGTCGTGCCTTAGCCTTGCCTCGCGTAACGGTGCCTTGCCTTGCGTTACCCTTTCCTTTCCTTGCCGTGCATTGGCTAGCCCTGCGTTGTCGTGCCTTAGCCTTGTTTCCCCTTACCGTGCCGTTCCTTCCGTTACCCTTGCCTTCCCCTGCTTTCCCTTGCCTTCCTTGCCTTCCGTTACTCTTTGCTTGCCTTCCGTTTATTGCCTGGCCTTGCGTTGTCGTGCCTTAGGCTTGCCGCGCCTTACCGTGCCTTGCCTTGCGTTACCCTTTCCTTGCCTTGCCGTGCATTGCCTAGCCTTGCGTTGTCGTGCCTTAGCCTTGCCTCGCCTGACCGTGCCTTGCCTTGCGTTACCCTTTCCGTGCCTTGCCTTTCTTTCCCTTGCCTTCCTTGCCTTCCGTTACTCTTTGCTTGCCTTCCGTGCATTGCCTAGCCTTGCGTTGTCGTGCATTCGCCTTTCTCCCCAAACCGTGCCTTGATTTGCGTTACCCTTTCCTTGCCTTGCCCTGCATTGCCTAGCCCTGTGTTGTCGTGCATAGCCTTGTTTCCCCTTACCGTGCCGTTCCTTTCGTTACCCTTGCCTTCCCCTGCTTTCCCTTGCCTTCCTTGCCTTCCGTTACTCTTTGCTTGCCTTCCGTGCATTGCCTAGCCTTGCGTTGTCGTGCCTTAGCCTTGCCTCGCCTGACCGTGCCTTGCCTTGAGTTACCCTTTCCTTGCCTTGCCGTGCATTGCCTAGCCGTGCGTTGTCGTGCATTTGCCTTATCTTGCCTCACCGTGCTTTGCCTTGCGTTACCCTTTCCTTGCCTTGCCGTGCATTGCCTAGCCCTGCATTGTCCTGCCTTAGCTTTGTTTCCACTTACCGTGCCGTTCCTTTCGTTGCCCTTGCCTTCCCTTGCTTTCCCTTGCCTTCCTTGCCTTCCGTTACTCTTTGCTTGCCTTCCGTTCATTGCCTAGCCTTGCGTTGTCGTGCCTTAGCCTTGCCTCGCCTGACCGTGCCTTGCCTTGCGTTACCCTTTCCTTGCCTTGCCGTGCATTGCCTAGCCGTGCGTTGTCGTGCATTTGCCTTGCCTTGCCTCACCGTGCCTTGCCTTGCGTTACCCTTTCCTTGCCTGGCCGTGCATTGCCTAGCCGTGCGTTGTCGTGCATTAGCCTTGTCTTGCCTTACCGTGCCTTGCCTTGCGTTACCCTTTCCTTGCCTGGCCGTGCATTGCGTAGCCGTGCGTTGCCGTTCCTTAGCCTTGTTTCCCCTTGCCGTGCCTTGCCTTTTGTTACACTTGCCTTGCCTTGCTTTGCCTTGCCTTCCTTTCCTTCCGTTACTCTTTCCTTGCCTAGCCGTGCACTGCCTAGCCTGGCGTTGTCGTGCATTAGCTTTGCCTCCCCAAACCGTGCCTTGCCTTGCGTTACCATTTCCTTGCCTTGCCCTGCATTGCCTAGCCCTGTGTTGTCGTGCCTTAGTCTTGTTTGCCCTTACCGTGCCGTTCCTTCCGTTACCCTTGCCTTTCCCTGCTTTCCCTAGCCTACCTTGCCTTCCGTTCCTCTTTGCTTGCCTTCCGTGCATTGCCTAGCCTTGCGTTGTCGTGCCTTAGCCTTGCCTCGCCTGACCGTGCCTTGCCTTGCGTTACCCTTTCCTTGCCTTGCCGTGAATTGCCTAGCCGTGCGTTGTCGTGCATCAGCCTTGCCTTGCCTCACCGTGCCTTGCCTTGCGTTACCCTTACCTTGCCTTGCTTTCCCTTCCTTTCATTGCCTTCCGTTACTCTTTGCTTTCCTTCCGTGCATTGCCTAGCCTTGCGTTGTTGTGCCTTAGCCTTGCCTCGCCTGACAGTGCCTTGCCTTGCGTTACCCTTTCCTTGCCTTGCCGTGCATTGCCTAGCCGTGCGTTGCCGTGCCTTAGCCTTGCCTCGCCTGACCGTGCCTTGCCTTGCGTTACCCTTTCCTTGCCTTGCCGTGCATTGCCTAGCCGTGCGTTGTCGTGCATTTGCCTTGTCTTGCCTCACCGTGCTTTCCTTCCGTTACCCTTTCCTTGCCTTGCCGTGCATTGCCTAGCCGTGCGTTGTCGTGCCTTAGCCTTGTTTCCCCTTACCGTGCCGTTCCTTTCGTTGCCCTTGCCTTCCCTTGCTTTCCCTTGCCTTCCTTGCCTTCCGTTACTCTTTGCTTGCCTTCCTTTCATTGCCTAGCCTTGCGTTGTCGTGCCTTAGCCTTGCCTCGCCTGACCGTGCCTTGCCTTGCGTTACCCTTTCCTTGCCTTGCCGTGCATTGCCTAGCCGTGCGTTGCCGTGCCTTAGACTTGTTTCCCCTTACCGTGCCGTTCCTTCCGTTACCCTTGCCTTCCCCTGCTTTCCCTTGCCTTCCTTGCCTTCCGTTACTCTTTGCTTGCCTTCCGTTTATTGCCTAGCCTTGCGTTGTCGTGCCTTAGCCTTGCCGCGCCTTACCGTGCCTTGCCTTGCGTTACCCTTTCCTTGCCTTGCCGTTCATTGCCAAGCCTTGCGTTGTCGTGCCTTAGCCTTGCCTCGCCTGACCGTGCCTTGCCTTGCGTTACCCTTTCCTTGCCTTGCCGTGCATTGCCTAGCCGTGCGTTGTCGTGCATTTGCCTTGCCTTGCCTCACCGTGCCTTGCCTTGCGTTACCCTTTCCTTGCCTGGCCGTGCATTGCCTAGCCGTGCGTTGTCGTGCATTAGCCTTGTCTTGCCTTACCGTGCCTTGCCTTGCGTTACCCTTTCCTTGCCTGGCCGTGCATTGCGTAGCCGTGCGTTGCCGTTCCTTAGCCTTGTTTCCCCTTGCCGTGCCTTGCCTTTTGTTACACTTGCCTTGCCTTGCTTTGCCTTGCCTTCCTTTCCTTCCGTTACTCTTTCCTTGCCTAGCCGTGCACTGCCTAGCCTTGCGTTGTCGTGCATTAGCTTTGCCTCCCCAAACCGTGCCTTGCCTTGCGTTACAATTTCCTTGCCTTGCCCTGCATTGCCTAGCCCTGTGTTGTCGTGCCTTAGTCTTGTTTGCCCTTACCGTGCCGTTCCTTCCGTTACCCTTGCCTTTCCCTGCTTTCCCTAGCCTTCCTTGCCTTCCGTTCCTCTTTGCTTGCCTTCCGTGCATTGCCTAGCCTTGCGTTGTCGTGCCTTAGCCTTGCCTCGCCTGACCGTGCCTTTCCTTGCGTTACCCTTTCCTTGCCTTGCCGTGAATTGCCTAGCCGTGCGTTGTCGTGCATTAGCCTTGTCTTGCCTTACCGTGCCTTGCCTTGCGTTACCCTTACCTTGCTTTGCTTTCCCTTACTTTCATTGCCTTCCGTTACTCTTTGCTTTCCTTCCGTGCATTGCCTAGCCTTGCGTTGTCGTGCCTTAGCCTTGCCTCGCGTAACGGTGCCTTGCCTTGCGTTACCCTTTCCTTTCCTTGCCGTGCATTGGCTAGCCCTGCGTTGTCGTGCCTTAGCCTTGTTTCCCCTTACCGTGCCGTTCCTTCCGTTACCCTTGCCTTCCCCTGCTTTCCCTTGCCTTCCTTGCCTTCCGTTACTCTTTGCTTGCCTTCCGTTTATTGCCTAGCCTTGCGTTGTCGTGCCTTAGCCTTGGCTCGCATGACCGTGCCTTGCCTTGAGTTACCCTTTCCTTGCCTTGCCGTGCATTGCCTAGCCGTGCGTTGTCGTGCATTTGCCTTTTCTTGCCTCACCGTGCTTTGCCTTGCGTTACCCTTTCCATGCCTTGCCGTGCATTGCCTAGCCCTGCATTGTCGTGCCTTAGCTTTGTTTCCCCTTACCGTGCCGTTCCTTTCGTTGCCCTTGCCTTCCCTTGCTTTCCCTTGCCTTCCTTGCCTTCCGTTACTCTTTGCTTGCCTTCCGTTCATTGCCTAGCCTTGCGTTGTCGTGCCTTAGCCTTGCCTCGCCTGACCGTGCCTTGCCTTGCGTTACCCTTTCCTTGCCTTGCCGTGCATTGCCTAGCCGTGCGTTGTCGTGCATTTGCCTTGCCTTGCCTCACCGTTCCTTGCCTTGCGTTACCCTTTCCTTGCCTGGCCGTGCATTGCCTAGCCGTGCGTTGCCGTTCCTTAGCCTTGTTTCCCCTTGCCGTGCCTTGCCTTTTGTTACACTTGCCTTGCCTTGCTTTGCCTTGCCTTCCTTTCCTTCCGTTACTCTTTCCTTGCCTAGCCGTGCACTGCCTAGCCTTGCGTTGTCGTGCATTAGCTTTGCCTCCCCAAACCGTGCCTTGCCTTGCGTTACCATTTCCTTGCCTTGCCCTGCATTGCCTAGCCCTGTGTTGTCGTGCCTTAGTCTTGTTTGCCCTTACCGTGCCGTTCCTTCCGTTACCCTTGCCTTTCCCTGCTTTCCCTAGCCTTCCTTGCCTTCCGTTCCTCTTTGCTTGCCTTCCGTGCATTGCCTAGCCTTGCGTTGTCGTGCCTTAGCCTTGCCTCGCCTGACCGTGCCTTGCCTTGCGTTACCCTTTCCTTGCCTTGCCGTGAATTGCCTAGCCGTGCGTTGTCGTGCATTAGCCTTGTCTTGCCTTACCGTGCCTTGCCTTGCGTTACCCTTACCTTGCTTTGCTTTCCCTTACTTTCATTGCCTTCCGTTACTCTTTGCTTTCCTTCCGTGCATTGCCTAGCCTTGCGTTGTCGTGTCTTAGCCTTGCCTCGCCTGACAGTGCCTTGCCTTGCGTTACCCTTTCCTTGCCTTGCCGTGCATTGCCTAGCCGTGCGTTGCCGTGCCTTAGCCTTGTTTCCCCTTGCTGTGCCGTTCCTTCCGTTACCCTTGCCTTGCCTTGCTTTCCCTTGCCTTCCTTGCCTTCCGTTACTCTTTGCTTGCCTTCCGTGCATTGCCTAGCCTTGCGTTGTCGTGCCTTAGCCTTGCCTCGCGTAACGGTGCCTTGCCTTGCGTTACCCTTTCCTTTCCTTGCCGTGCATTGGCTAGCCCTGCGTTGTCGTGCCTTAGCCTTGTTTCCCCTTACCGTGCCGTTCCTTCCGTTACCCTTGCCTTCCCCTGCTTTCCCTTGCCTTCCTTGCCTTCCGTTACTCTTTGCTTGCCTTCCGTTTATTGCCTAGCCTTGCGTTGTCGTGCCTTAGCCTTGGCTCGCATGACCGTGCCTTGCCTTGCGTTACCCTTTCCGTGCCTTTCCGTGCATTGCCTAGCCGTGCGTTGTCGTGCATCAGCCTTGCCTTGCCTCACCGTGCTTTGCCTTGCGTTACCCTTTCCTTGCCTTGCCGTGCATTGCCTAGCCGTGCGTTGCCGTGCCTTAGCCTTGTTTCCCCTTGCCGTGCCTTTCCTTCTGTTACCCTTGCCTTGCCTTGCTTTCCCTTGCCTTCCTTGCCTTCAGTTACTCTTTGCTTGCCTTCCGTGCATTGCCTTGCCTTGCGTTGTCGTGCATTCGCCTTCCTCCCCAAACCGTGCCTTGATTTGCGTTACCCTTTCCTTGCCTTGCCGTGCATTGCCTAGCCGTGCGTTGTCGTGCATTTGCCTTGTCTTGCCTCACCGTGCTTTGCCTTGCGTTACCCATTCCTTGCCTTGCCGTGCATTGCCTAGCCCTGCATTGTCCTGCCTTAGCTTTGTTTCCCCTTACCGTGCCGTTCCTTTCGTTGCCCTTGCCTTCCCTTGCTTTCCCTTGCCTTCCTTGCCTTCCGTTACTCTTTGCTTGCCTTCCGTTCATTGCCTAGCCTTGCGTTGTCGTGCCTTAGCCTTGCCTCGCCTGACCGTGCCTTGCCTTGCGTTACCCTTTCCTTGCCTTGCCGTGCATTGCCTAGCCGTGCGTTGTTGTGCATTTGCCTTGCCTTGCCTCACCGTGCCTTGCCTTGCGTTACCCTTTCCTTGCCTGGCCGTGCATTGCCTAGCCGTGCGTTGTCGTGCATTAGCCTTGTCTTGCCTTACCGTGCCTTGCCTTGCGTTACCCTTTCCTTGCCTGGCCGTGCATTGCGTAGCCGTGCGTTGCCGTTCCTTAGCCTTGTTTCCCCTTGCCGTGCCTTGCCTTTTGTTACACTTGCCTTGCCTTGCTTTGCCTTGCCTTCCTTTCCTTCCGTTACTCTTTCCTTGCCTAGCCGTGCACTGCCTAGCCTTGCGTTGTCGTGCATTAGCTTTGCCTCCCCAAACCGTGCCTTGCCTTGCGTTACCATTTCCTTGCCTTGCCCTGCATTGCCTAGCCCTGTGTTGTCGTGCCTTAGTCTTGTTTGCCCTTACCGTGCCGTTCCTTCCGTTACCCTTGCCTTTCCCTGCTTTCCCTAGCCTTCCTTGCCTTCCGTTCCTCTTTGCTTGCCTTCCGTGCATTGCCTAGCCTTGCGTTGTCGTGCCTTAGCCTTGCCTCGCCTGACCGTGCCTTGCCTTGCGTTACCGTTTCCTTGCCTTGCCGTGAATTGCCTAGCCGTGCGTTGTCGTGCATCAGCCTTGCCTTGCCTCTCCGTGCCTTGCCTTGCGTTACCCTTACCTTGCCTTGCTTTCCCTTCCTTTCATTGCCTTCCGTTACTCTTTGCTTTCCTTCCGTGCATTGCCTAGCCTTGCGTTGTCGTGCCTTAGCCTTGCCTCGCCTGACAGTGCCTTGCCTTGCGTTACCCTTTCCTTGCCTTGCCGTGCATTGCCTAGCCGTGCGTTGCCGTGCCTTAGCCTTGCCTCGCCTGACCGTGCCTTGCCTTGAGTTACCCTTTCCTTGCCTTGCCGTGCATTGCCTAGCCGTGCGTTGTCGTGCATTTGCCTTGTCTTGCCTCACCGTGCTTTGCCTTGCGTTACCCTTTCCATGCCTTGCCGTGCATTGCCTACCCCTGCATTGTCGTGCCTTAGCCTTGCCTCGCGTAACGGTGCCTTGCCTTGCGTTACCCTTTCCTTTCCTTGCCGTGCATTGGCTAGCCCTGCGTTGTCGTGCCTTAGCCTTGTTTCCCCTTACCGTGCCGTTCCTTCCGTTACCCTTGCCTTCCCCTGCTTTCCCTTGCCTTCCTTGCCTTCCGTTACTCTTTGCTTGCCTTCCGTTTATTGCCTGGCCTTGCGTTGTCGTGCCTTAGGCTTGCCGCGCCTTACCGTGCCTTGCCTTGCGTTACCCTTTCCTTGCCTTGCCGTGCATTGCCTAGCCTTGCGTTGTCGTGCCTTAGCCTTGCCTCGCCTGACCGTGCCTTGCCTTGCGTTACCCTTTCCTTGCCTTGCTTTGCCTTGCCTACCTTGCCTTCCGTTACTCTTTGCTTGCCTTCCGTGCATTGCCTAGCCTTGCGTTGTCGTGCATTCGCCTTTCTCCCCAAACCGTGCCTTGATTTGCGTTACCCTTTCCTTGCCTTGCCCTGCATTGCCTAGCCCTGTGTTGTCGTGCATAGCCTTGTTTCCCCTTACCGTGCCGTTCCTTTCGTTACCCTTGCCTTCCCCTGCTTTCCCTTGCCTTCCTTGCCTTCCGTTACTCTTTGCTTGCCTTCCGTGCATTGCCTAGCCTTGCGTTGTCGTGCCTTAGCCTTGCCTCGCCTGACCGTGCCTTGCCTTGAGTTACCCTTTCCTTGCCTTGCCGTGCATTGCCTAGCCGTGCGTTGTCGTGCATTTGCCTTATCTTGCCTCACCGTGCTTTGCCTTGCGTTACCCTTTCCTTGCCTTGCCGTGCATTGCCTAGCCCTGCATTGTCCTGCCTTAGCTTTGTTTCCACTTACCGTGCCGTTCCTTTCGTTGCCCTTGCCTTCCCTTGCTTTCCCTTGCCTTCCTTGCCTTCCGTTACTCTTTGCTTGCCTTCCGTTCATTGCCTAGCCTTGCGTTGTCGTGCCTTAGCCTTGCCTCGCCTGACCGTGCCTTGCCTTGCGTTACCCTTTCCTTGCCTTGCCGTGCATTGCCTAGCCGTGCGTTGTCGTGCATTTGCCTTGCCTTGCCTCACCGTGCCTTGCCTTGCGTTACCCTTTCCTTGCCTGGCCGTGCATTGCCTAGCCGTGCGTTGTCGTGCATTAGCCTTGTCTTGCCTTACCGTGCCTTGCCTTGCGTTACCCTTTCCTTGCCTGGCCGTGCATTGCGTAGCCGTGCGTTGCCGTTCCTTAGCCTTGTTTCCCCTTGCCGTGCCTTGCCTTTTGTTACACTTGCCTTGCCTTGCTTTGCCTTGCCTTCCTTTCCTTCCGTTACTCTTTCCTTGCCTAGCCGTGCACTGCCTAGCCTGGCGTTGTCGTGCATTAGCTTTGCCTCCCCAAACCGTGCCTTGCCTTGCGTTACCATTTCCTTGCCTTGCCCTGCATTGCCTAGCCCTGTGTTGTCGTGCCTTAGTCTTGTTTGCCCTTACCGTGCCGTTCCTTCCGTTACCCTTGCCTTTCCCTGCTTTCCCTAGCCTACCTTGCCTTCCGTTCCTCTTTGCTTGCCTTCCGTGCATTGCCTAGCCTTGCGTTGTCGTGCCTTGGCCTTGCCTCGCCTGACCGTGCCTTGCCTTGCGTTACCCTTTCCTTGCCTTGCCGTGAATTGCCTAGCCGTGCGTTGTCGTGCATCAGCCTTGCCTTGCCTCACCGTGCCTTGCCTTGCGTTACCCTTACCTTGCCTTGCTTTCCCTTCCTTTCATTGCCTTCCGTTACTCTTTGCTTTCCTTCCGTGCATTGCCTAGCCTTGCGTTGTAGTGCCTTAGCCTTGCCTCGCCTGACAGTGCCTTGCCTTGCGTTACCCTTTCCTTGCCTTGCCGTGCATTGCCTAGCCGTGCGTTGCCGTGCCTTAGCCTTGCCTCGCCTGACCGTGCCTTGCCTTGAGTTACCCTTTCCTTGCCTTGCCGTGCATTGCCTAGCCGTGCGTTGTCGTGCATTTGCCTTGTCTTGCCTCACCGTGCTTTGCCTTGCGTTACCCTTTCCATGCCTTGCCGTGCATTGCCTAGCCCTGCATTGTCGTGCCTTAGCTTTGTTTCCCCTTACCGTGCCGTTCCTTTCGTTGCCCTTGCCTTCCCTTGCTTTCCCTTGCCTTCCTTGCCTTCCGTTACTCTTTGCTTGCCTTCCTTTCATTGCCTAGCCTTGCGTTGTCGTGCCTTAGCCTTGCCTCGCCTGACCGTGCCTTGCCTTGCGTTACCCTTTCCTTGCCTTGCCGTGCATTGCCTAGCCGTGCGTTGCCGTGCCTTAGACTTGTTTCCCCTTACCGTGCCGTTCCTTCCGTTACCCTTGCCTTCCCCTGCTTTCCCTTGCCTTCCTTGCCTTCCGTTACTCTTTGCTTGCCTTCCGTTTATTGCCTAGCCTTGCGTTGTCGTGCCTTAGCCTTGCCGCGCCTTACCGTGCCTTGCCTTGCGTTACCCTTTCCTTGCCTTGCCGTTCATTGCCAAGCCTTGCGTTGTCGTGCCTTAGCCTTGCCTCGCCTGACCGTGCCTTGCCTTGCGTTACCCTTTCCTTGCCTTGCCGTGCATTGCCTAGCCGTGCGTTGTCGTGCATTTGCCTTGCCTTGCCTCACCGTGCCTTGCCTTGCGTTACCCTTTCCTTGCCTGGCCGTGCATTGCCTAGCCGTGCGTTGTCGTGCATTAGCCTTGTCTTGCCTTACCGTGCCTTGCCTTGCGTTACCCTTTCCTTGCCTGGCCGTGCATTGCGTAGCCGTGCGTTGCCGTTCCTTAGCCTTGTTTCCCCTTGCCGTGCCTTGCCTTTTGTTACACTTGCCTTGCCTTGCTTTGCCTTGCCTTCCTTTCCTTCCGTTACTCTTTCCTTGCCTAGCCGTGCACTGCCTAGCCTTGCGTTGTCGTGCATTAGCTTTGCCTCCCCAAACCGTGCCTTGCCTTGCGTTACAATTTCCTTGCCTTGCCCTGCATTGCCTAGCCCTGTGTTGTCGTGCCTTAGTCTTGTTTGCCCTTACCGTGCCGTTCCTTCCGTTACCCTTGCCTTTCCCTGCTTTCCCTAGCCTTCCTTGCCTTCCGTTACTCTTTGCTTGCCTTCCGTGCATTGCCTAGCCTTGCGTTGTCGTGCCTTAGCCTTGCCTTGCCTGACCGTGCCTTTCCTTGCGTTACCGTTTCCTTGCCTTGCCGTGTATTGCCTAGCCTTGCGTTGTCGTGCCTTAGCCTTGTCTTGCCTTACCGTGCCTTGCCTTGCGTTACCCTTACCTTGCTTTGCTTTCCCTTACTTTCATTGCCTTCCGTTACTCTTTGCTTTCCTTCCGTGCATTGCCTAGCCTTGCGTTGTCGTGCCTTAGCCTTGCCTCGCGTAACGGTGCCTTGCCTTGCGTTACCCTTTCCTTTCCTTGCCGTGCATTGGCTAGCCCTGCGTTGTCGTGCCTTAGCCTTGTTTCCCCTTACCGTGCCGTTCCTTCCGTTACCCTTGCCTTCCCCTGCTTTCCCTTGCCTTCCTTGCCTTCCGTTACTCTTTGCTTGCCTTCCGTTTATTGCCTAGCCTTGCGTTGTCGTGCCTTAGCCTTGGCTCGCATGACCGTGCCTTGCCTTGAGTTACCCTTTCCTTGCCTTGCTTTGCATTGCCTAGCCGTGCGTTGTCGTGCATTTGCCTTTTCTTGCCTCACCGTGCTTTGCCTTGCGTTACCCTTTCCATGCCTTGCCGTGCATTGCCTAGCCCTGCATTGTCGTGCCTTAGCTTTGTTTCCCCTTACCGTGCCGTTCCTTTCGTTGCCCTTGCCTTCCCTTGCTTTCCCTTGCCTTCCTTGCCTTCCGTTACTCTTTGCTTGCCTTCCGTTCATTGCCTAGCCTTGCGTTGTCGTGCCTTAGCCTTGCCTCGCCTGACCGTGCCTTGCCTTGCGTTACCCTTTCCTTGCCTTGCCGTGCATTGCCTAGCCGTGCGTTGTCGTGCATTTGCCTTGCCTTGCCTCACCGTTCCTTGCCTTGCGTTACCCTTTCCTTGCCTGGCCGTGCATTGCCTAGCCGTGCGTTGCCGTTCCTTAGCCTTGTTTCCCCTTGCCGTGCCTTGCCTTTTGTTACACTTGCCTTGCCTTGCTTTGCCTTGCCTTCCTTTCCTTCCGTTACTCTTTCCTTGCCTAGCCGTGCACTGCCTAGCCTTGCGTTGTCGTGCATTAGCTTTGCCTCCCCAAACCGTGCCTTGCCTTGCGTTACCATTTCCTTGCCTTGCCCTGCATTGCCTAGCCCTGTGTTGTCGTGCCTTAGTCTTGTTTGCCCTTACCGTGCCGTTCCTTCCGTTACCCTTGCCTTTCCCTGCTTTCCCTAGCCTTCCTTGCCTTCCGTTCCTCTTTGCTTGCCTTCCGTGCATTGCCTAGCCTTGCGTTGTCGTGCCTTAGCCTTGCCTCGCCTGACCGTGCCTTGCCTTGCGTTACCCTTTCCTTGCCTTGCCGTGAATTGCCTAGCCGTGCGTTGTCGTGCATTAGCCTTGTCTTGCCTTACCGTGCCTTGCCTTGCGTTACCCTTACCTTGCTTTGCTTTCCCTTACTTTCATTGCCTTCCGTTACTCTTTGCTTTCCTTCCGTGCATTGCCTAGCCTTGCGTTGTCGTGTCTTAGCCTTGCCTCGCCTGACAGTGCCTTGCCTTGCGTTACCCTTTCCTTGCCTTGCCGTGCATTGCCTAGCCGTGCGTTGCCGTGCCTTAGCCTTGTTTCCCCTTGCTGTGCCGTTCCTTCCGTTACCCTTGCCTTGCCTTGCTTTCCCTTGCCTTCCTTGCCTTCCGTTACTCTTTGCTTGCCTTCCGTGCATTGCCTAGCCTTGCGTTGTCGTGCCTTAGCCTTGCCTCGCGTAACGGTGCCTTGCCTTGCGTTACCCTTTCCTTTCCTTGCCGTGCATTGGCTAGCCCTGCGTTGTCGTGCCTTAGCCTTGTTTCCCCTTACCGTGCCGTTCCTTCTGTTACCCTTGCCTTGCCTTGCTTTCCCTTGCCTTCCTTGCCTTCAGTTACTCTTTGCTTGCCTTCCGTGCATTGCCTTGCCTTGCGTTGTCGTGCATTCGCCTTCCTCCCCAAACCGTGCCTTGATTTGCGTTACCCTTTCCTTGCCTTGCCGTGCATTGCCTAGCCGTGCGTTGTCGTGCATTTGCCTTGTCTTGCCTCACCGTGCTTTGCCTTGCGTTACCCATTCCTTGCCTTGCCGTGCATTGCCTAGCCCTGCATTGTCCTGCCTTAGCTTTGTTTCCCCTTACCGTGCCGTTCCTTTCGTTGCCCTTGCCTTCCCTTGCTTTCCCTTGCCTTCCTTGCCTTCCGTTACTCTTTGCTTGCCTTCCGTTCATTGCCTAGCCTTGCGTTGTCGTGCCTTAGCCTTGCCTCGCCTGACCGTGCCTTGCCTTGCGTTACCCTTTCCTTGCCTTGCCGTGCATTGCCTAGCCGTGCGTTGTTGTCCATTTGCCTTGCCTTGCCTCACCGTGCCTTGCCTTGCGTTACCCTTTCCTTGCCTGGCCGTGCATTGCCTAGCCGTGCGTTGTCGTGCATTAGCCTTGTCTTGCCTTACCGTGCCTTGCCTTGCGTTACCCTTTCCTTGCCTGGCCGTGCATTGCGTAGCCGTGCGTTGCCGTTCCTTAGCCTTGTTTCCCCTTGCCGTGCCTTGCCTTTTGTTACACTTGCCTTGCCTTGCTTTGCCTTGCCTTCCTTTCCTTCCGTTACTCTTTCCTTGCCTAGCCGTGCACTGCCTAGCCTTGCGTTGTCGTGCATTAGCTTTGCCTCCCCAAACCGTGCCTTGCCTTGCGTTACCATTTCCTTGCCTTGCCCTGCATTGCCTAGCCCTGTGTTGTCGTGCCTTAGTCTTGTTTGCCCTTACCGTGCCGTTCCTTCCGTTACCCTTGCCTTTCCCTGCTTTCCCTAGCCTTCCTTGCCTTCCGTTCCTCTTTGCTTGCCTTCCGTGCATTGCCTAGCCTTGCGTTGTCGTGCCTTAGCCTTGCCTCGCCTGACCGTGCCTTGCCTTGCGTTACCGTTTCCTTGCCTTGCCGTGAATTGCCTAGCCGTGCGTTGTCGTGCATCAGCCTTGCCTTGCCTCTCCGTGCCTTGCCTTGCGTTACCCTTACCTTGCCTTGCTTTCCCTTCCTTTCATTGCCTTCCGTTACTCTTTGCTTTCCTTCCGTGCATTGCCTAGCCTTGCGTTGTCGTGCCTTAGCCTTGCCTCGCCTGACAGTGCCTTGCCTTGCGTTACCCTTTCCTTGCCTTGCCGTGCATTGCCTAGCCGTGCGTTGCCGTGCCTTAGCCTTGCCTCGCCTGACCGTGCCTTGCCTTGAGTTACCCTTTCCTTGCCTTGCCGTGCATTGCCTAGCCGTGCGTTGTCGTGCATTTGCCTTATCTTGCCTCACCGTGCTTTGCCTTGCGTTACCCTTTCCTTGCCTTGCCGTGCATTGCCTAGCCCTGCATTGTCCTGCCTTAGCTTTGTTTCCACTTACCGTGCCGTTCCTTTCGTTGCCCTTGCCTTCCCTTGCTTTCCCTTGCCTTCCTTGCCTTCCGTTACTCTTTGCTTGCCTTCCGTTCATTGCCTAGCCTTGCGTTGTCGTGCCTTAGCCTTGCCTCGCCTGACCGTGCCTTGCCTTGCGTTACCCTTTCCTTGCCTTGCCGTGCATTGCCTAGCCGTGCGTTGTCGTGCATTTGCCTTGCCTTGCCTCACCGTGCCTTGCCTTGCGTTACCCTTTCCTTGCCTGGCCGTGCATTGCCTAGCCGTGCGTTGTCGTGCATTAGCCTTGTCTTGCCTTACCGTGCCTTGCCTTGCGTTACCCTTTCCTTGCCTGGCCGTGCATTGCGTAGCCGTGCGTTGCCGTTCCTTAGCCTTGTTTCCCCTTGCCGTGCCTTGCCTTTTGTTACACTTGCCTTGCCTTGCTTTGCCTTGCCTTCCTTTCCTTCCGTTACTCTTTCCTTGCCTAGCCGTGCACTGCCTAGCCTGGCGTTGTCGTGCATTAGCTTTGCCTCCCCAAACCGTGCCTTGCCTTGCGTTACCATTTCCTTGCCTTGCCCTGCATTGCCTAGCCCTGTGTTGTCGTGCCTTAGTCTTGTTTGCCCTTACCGTGCCGTTCCTTCCGTTACCCTTGCCTTTCCCTGCTTTCCCTAGCCTTCCTTGCCTTCCGTTACTCTTTGCTTGCCTTCCGTTCATTGCCTAGCCTTGCGTTGTCGTGCCTTGGCCTTGCCTCGCCTGACCGTGCCTTGCCTTGCGTTACCCTTTCCTTGCCTTGCCGTGAATTGCCTAGCCGTGCGTTGTCGTGCATCAGCCTTGCCTTGCCTCACCGTGCCTTGCCTTGCGTTACCCTTACCTTGCCTTGCTTTCCCTTCCTTTCATTGCCTTCCGTTACTCTTTGCTTTCCTTCCGTGCATTGCCTAGCCTTGCGTTGTAGTGCCTTAGCCTTGCCTCGCCTGACAGTGCCTTGCCTTGCGTTACCCTTTCCTTGCCTTGCCGTGCATTGCCTAGCCGTGCGTTGCCGTGCCTTAGCCTTGCCTCGCCTGACCGTGCCTTGCCTTGAGTTACCCTTTCCTTGCCTTGCCGTGCATTGCCTAGCCGTGCGTTGTCGTGCATTTGCCTTGTCTTGCCTCACCGTGCTTTGCCTTGCGTTACCCTTTCCATGCCTTGCCGTGCATTGCCTAGCCCTGCATTGTCGTGCCTTAGCTTTGTTTCCCCTTACCGTGCCGTTCCTTTCGTTGCCCTTGCCTTCCCTTGCTTTCCCTTGCCTTCCTTGCCTTCCGTTACTCTTTGCTTGCCTTCCTTTCATTGCCTAGCCTTGCGTTGTCGTGCCTTAGCCTTGCCTCGCCTGACCGTGCCTTGCCTTGCGTTACCCTTTCCTTGCCTTGCCGTGCATTGCCTAGCCGTGCGTTGCCGTGCCTTAGACTTGTTTCCCCTTACCGTGCCGTTCCTTCCGTTACCCTTGCCTTCCCCTGCTTTCCCTTGCCTTCCTTGCCTTCCGTTACTCTTTGCTTGCCTTCCGTTTATTGCCTAGCCTTGCGTTGTCGTGCCTTAGCCTTGCCGCGCCTTACCGTGCCTTGCCTTGCGTTACCCTTTCCTTGCCTTGCCGTTCATTGCCAAGCCTTGCGTTGTCGTGCCTTAGCCTTGCCTCGCCTGACCGTGCCTTGCCTTGCGTTACCCTTTCCTTGCCTTGCCGTGCATTGCCTAGCCGTGCGTTGTCGTGCATTTGCCTTGCCTTGCCTCACCGTGCCTTGCCTTGCGTTACCCTTTCCTTGCCTGGCCGTGCATTGCCTAGCCGTGCGTTGTCGTGCATTAGCCTTGTCTTGCCTTACCGTGCCTTGCCTTGCGTTACCCTTTCCTTGCCTGGCCGTGCATTGCGTAGCCGTGCGTTGCCGTTCCTTAGCCTTGTTTCCCCTTGCCGTGCCTTGCCTTTTGTTACACTTGCCTTGCCTTGCTTTGCCTTGCCTTCCTTTCCTTCCGTTACTCTTTCCTTGCCTAGCCGTGCACTGCCTAGCCTTGCGTTGTCGTGCATTAGCTTTGCCTCCCCAAACCGTGCCTTGCCTTGCGTTACAATTTCCTTGCCTTGCCCTGCATTGCCTAGCCCTGTGTTGTCGTGCCTTAGTCTTGTTTGCCCTTACCGTGCCGTTCCTTCCGTTACCCTTGCCTTTCCCTGCTTTCCCTAGCCTTCCTTGCCTTCCGTTCCTCTTTGCTTGCCTTCCGTGCATTGCCTAGCCTTGCGTTGTCGTGCCTTAGCCTTGCCTCGCCTGACCGTGCCTTTCCTTGCGTTACCCTTTCCTTGCCTTGCCGTGAATTGCCTAGCCGTGCGTTGTCGTGCATTAGCCTTGTCTTGCCTTACCGTGCCTTGCCTTGCGTTACCCTTACCTTGCTTTGCTTTCCCTTACTTTCATTGCCTTCCGTTACTCTTTGCTTTCCTTCCGTGCATTGCCTAGCCTTGCGTTGTCGTGCCTTAGCCTTGCCTCGCGTAACGGTGCCTTGCCTTGCGTTACCCTTTCCTTTCCTTGCCGTGCATTGGCTAGCCCTGCGTTGTCGTGCCTTAGCCTTGTTTCCCCTTACCGTGCCGTTCCTTCCGTTACCCTTGCCTTCCCCTGCTTTCCCTTGCCTTCCTTGCCTTCCGTTACTCTTTGCTTGCCTTCCGTTTATTGCCTAGCCTTGCGTTGTCGTGCCTTAGCCTTGGCTCGCATGACCGTGCCTTGCCTTGAGTTACCCTTTCCTTGCCTTGCCGTGCATTGCCTAGCCGTGCGTTGTCGTGCATTTGCCTTTTCTTGCCTCACCGTGCTTTGCCTTGCGTTACCCTTTCCATGCCTTGCCGTGCATTGCCTAGCCCTGCATTGTCGTGCCTTAGCTTTGTTTCCCCTTACCGTGCCGTTCCTTTCGTTGCCCTTGCCTTCCCTTGCTTTCCCTTGCCTTCCTTGCCTTCCGTTACTCTTTGCTTGCCTTCCGTTCATTGCCTAGCCTTGCGTTGTCGTGCCTTAGCCTTGCCTCGCCTGACCGTGCCTTGCCTTGCGTTACCCTTTCCTTGCCTTGCCGTGCATTGCCTAGCCGTGCGTTGTCGTGCATTTGCCTTGCCTTGCCTCACCGTTCCTTGCCTTGCGTTACCCTTTCCTTGCCTGGCCGTGCATTGCCTAGCCGTGCGTTGCCGTTCCTTAGCCTTGTTTCCCCTTGCCGTGCCTTGCCTTTTGTTACACTTGCCTTGCCTTGCTTTGCCTTGCCTTCCTTTCCTTCCGTTACTCTTTCCTTGCCTAGCCGTGCACTGCCTAGCCTTGCGTTGTCGTGCATTAGCTTTGCCTCCCCAAACCGTGCCTTGCCTTGCGTTACCATTTCCTTGCCTTGCCCTGCATTGCCTAGCCCTGTGTTGTCGTGCCTTAGTCTTGTTTGCCCTTACCGTGCCGTTCCTTCCGTTACCCTTGCCTTTCCCTGCTTTCCCTAGCCTTCCTTGCCTTCCGTTCCTCTTTGCTTGCCTTCCGTGCATTGCCTAGCCTTGCGTTGTCGTGCCTTAGCCTTGCCTCGCCTGACCGTGCCTTGCCTTGCGTTACCCTTTCCTTGCCTTGCCGTGAATTGCCTAGCCGTGCGTTGTCGTGCATTAGCCTTGTCTTGCCTTACCGTGCCTTGCCTTGCGTTACCCTTACCTTGCTTTGCTTTCCCTTACTTTCATTGCCTTCCGTTACTCTTTGCTTTCCTTCCGTGCATTGCCTAGCCTTGCGTTGTCGTGTCTTAGCCTTGCCTCGCCTGACCGTGCCTTGCCTTGCGTTACCCTTTCCTGGCCTTGCCGTGGCTTGCCTAGCCGTGCATTGTGGTGCCTTAGCCTTGTTTCCCCTTGCTGTGCCGTTCCTTCGGTTACCCTTGCCTTCCCTTGCGTTCCCTTGCCTTCTTTGCATTCCGTTACTCTTTTCTTGCCTTCCGTGCATTACCTAGCCTTGCGTTGTCGTGCCTTAGCCTTGCCTCGCGTAACGGTGCCTTGCCTTGCGTTACCCTTTCCTTTCCTTGCCGTGCATTGGCTAGCCCTGCGTTGTCGTGCCTTAGCCTTGTTTCCCCTTACCGTGCCGTTCCTTCCGTTACCCTTGCCTTCCCCTGCTTTCCCTTGCCTTCCTTGCCTTCCGTTACTCTTTGCTTGCCTTCCGTGCATTGCCTAGCCTTGCGTTGTCGTGCCTTAGCCTTATCTCGCCTGACCGTTCCTTCCCTTGCTTTACCCTTTCCTTGCCTTGCCGTGCATTGCCTAACCGTGCGTTGTCGTGCCTTAGCCTTGTTTCCCCTTGCCGTGCCGTTCCTTCTGTTACCCTTGCCTTGCCTTGCTTTCCCTTGCCTTCCTTCCCTTCCGTTACTCTTTGCTTGCCTTCCGTGCATTGCCTAACCTTGCGTTGTCGTGCATTCGCCTTCCTCCCCAAACCGTGCCTTGTTTTGCGTTACCCTTTCCTTGCCTTGCCCTGCATTGCCTAGCCCTGTGTTGTCGTGCCTTAGCCTTGTTTCCCCTTACCGTGCCGTTCCTTTCGTTACCCTTGCCTTCCCCTGCTTTCCCTTGCCTTCCTTGCCTTCCGTTACTCTTTGCTTGCCTTGCCGTGCATTGCCTAGCCGTGCGTTGCCGTGCCTTAGCCTTGCCTCGCCTGACCGTGCCTTGCCTTGCGTTACCCTTTCCTTGCCTTGCCGTGCATTGCCTAGCCGTGCGTTGTCGTGCATTTGCCTTGTCTTGCCTCACCGTGCTTTGCCTTGCGTTACCCTTTCCTTGCCTTGCCGTGCATTGCCTAGCCCTGCATTGTCGTGCCTTAGCTTTGTTTCCCCTTACCGTGCCGTTCCTTTCGTTGCCCTTGCCTTCCCTTGCTTTCCCTTGCCTTCCTTGCCTTCCGTTACTCTTTGCTTGCCTTCCTTTCATTGCCTAGCCTTGCGTTGTCGTGCCTTAGCCTTGCCTTGCCTGACCGTGCCTTGCCTTGCGATACCCTTTCCTTGCCTTGCCGTGCATTGCCTAGCCGTGCGTTGCCGTGCCTTAGCCTTGTTTCCCCTTGCCGTGCCGTTCCTTCCGTTACCCTTGCCTTCCCCTGCTTTCCCTTGCCTTCCTTGCCTTCCGTTACTCTTTGCTTGCCTTCCGTTTATTGCCTAGCCTTGCGTTGTCGTGCCTTAGCCTTGCCGCGCCTTACCGTGCCTTGCCTTGCGTTACCCTTTCCTTGCCTTGCCGTTCATTGCCAAGCCTTGCGTTGTCGTGCCTTAGCCTTGCCTCGCCTGACCGTGCCTTGCCTTGCGTTACCCTTTCCTTGCCTTGCCGTGCATTGCCTAGCCGTGCGTTGTCGTGCATTTGCCTTGCCTTGCCTCACCGTGCCTTGCCTTGCGTTACCCTTTCCTTGCCTGGCCGTGCATTGCCTAGCCGTGCGTTGTCGTGCATTAGCCTTGTCTTGCCTTACCGTGCCTTGCCTTGCGTTACCCTTTCCTTGCCTGGCCGTGCATTGCGTAGCCGTGCGTTGCCGTTCCTTAGCCTTGTTTCCCCTTGCCGTGCCTTGCCTTTTGTTACACTTGCCTTGCCTTGCTTTGCCTTGCCTTCCTTTCCTTCCGTTACTCTTTCCTTGCCTAGCCGTGCACTGCCTAGCCTTGCGTTGTCGTGCATTAGCTTTGCCTCCCCAAACCGTGCCTTGCCTTGCGTTACCATTTCCTTGCCTTGCCCTGCATTGCCTAGCCCTGTGTTGTCGTGCCTTAGTCTTGTTTGCCCTTACCGTGCCGTTCCTTCCGTTACCCTTGCCTTTCCCTGCTTTCCCTAGCCTTCCTTGCCTTCCGTTCCTCTTTGCTTGCCTTCCGTGCATTGCCTAGCCTTGCGTTGTCGTGCCTTAGCCTTGCCTCGCCTGACCGTGCCTTGCCTTGCGTTACCCTTTCCTTGCCTTGCCGTGAATTGCCTAGCCGTGCGTTGTCGTGCATCAGCCTTGTCTTGCCTTACCGTGCCTTGCCTTGCGTTACCCTTACCTTGCTTTGCTTTCCCTTACTTTCATTGCCTTCCGTTACTCTTTGCTTTCCTTCCGTGCATTGCCTAGCCTTGCGTTGTCGTGCCTTAGCCTTGCCTCGCGTAACGGTGCCTTGCCTTGCGTTACCCTTTCCTTTCCTTGCCGTGCATTGGCTAGCCCTGCGTTGTCGTGCCTTAGCCTTGTTTCCCCTTACCGTGCCGTTCCTTCCGTTACCCTTGCCTTCCCCTGCTTTCCCTTGCCTTCCTTGCCTTCCGTTACTCTTTGCTTGCCTTCCGTTTATTGCCTAGCCTTGCGTTGTCGTGCCTTAGCCTTGGCTCGCCTGACCGTGCCTTGCCTTGCGTTACCCTTTCCGTGCCTTTCCGTGCATTGCCTAGCCGTGCGTTGTCGTGCATCAGCCTTGCCTTGCCTCACCGTGCTTTGCCTTGCGTTACCCTTTCCTTGCCTTGCCGTGCATTGCCTAGCCGTGCGTTGCCGTGCCTTAGCCTTGTTTCCCCTTGCCGTGCCGTTCCTTCTGTTACCCTTGCCTTGCCTTGCTTTCCCTTGCCTTCCTTGCCTTCCGTTACTCTTTGCTTGCCTTCCGTGCATTGCCTAGCCTTGCGTTGTCGTGCATTAGCCTTGCCTCCCCAAACCGTGCCTTGCCTTGCGTTACCCTTTCCTTGCCTTGCCCTGCGTTGCCTAGCCCTGTGTTGTCGTGCCTTAGCCTTGTTTCCCCTTACCGTGCCGTTCCTTTCGTTACCCTTGCCTTCCCCTGCTTTCCCTTGCATTCCTTGCCTTCCGTTACTCTTTGCTTGCCTTCCGTGCATTGCCTAGCCTTGCGTTGTCGTGCCTTAGCCTTGCCTCGCCTGACCGTGCCTTGCCTGGCGTTACCCTTTCCTTGCCTTGCCCTGCTTTGCCTAGCCGTGCGTTGTCGTGCCTTAGCCTTGTTTCCCCTTGCTGTGCCGTTCCTTCCGTTACCCTTGCCTTGCCTTGCTTTCCCTTGCCTTCCTTGCCTTCCGTTACTCTTTGCTTGCCTTCCGTGCATTGCCTAGCCTTGCGTTGTCGTGCCTTAGCCTTGTCTCGCGTAACGGTGCCTTGCCTTGCGTTACCCTTTCCTTTCCTTGCCGTGCATTGGCTAGCCCTGCGTTGTCGTGCCTTAGCCTTGTTTCCCTTACCGTGCCGTTCCTTCCGTTACCCTTGCCTTCCCCTGCTTTCCCTTGCCTTCCTTGCCTTCCGTTACTCTTTGCTTGCCTTCCGTTTATTGCCTAGCCTTGCGTTGTCGTGCCTTAGCCTTGGCTCGCCTGACCGTGCCTTGCCTTGCGTTACCCTTTCTGTGCCTTGCCGTGCATTGCCTAGCCGTGCGTTGTCGTGCATCAGCCTTGCCTTGCCTCACCGTGCCTTGCCTTGCGTTACCCTTTCCTTGCCTTGCCGTGCATTGCCTAGCCGTGCGTTGCCGTGCCTTAGCCTTGTTTCCCCTTGCCGTGCCGTTCCTTCTGTTACCCTTGCCTTGCCTTGCTTTCCCTTGCCTTCCTTGCCTTCAGTTACTCTTTGCTTCCCTTCCGTGCATTGCCTAGCCTTGCGTTGTCGTGCATTCGCCTTCCTCCCCAAACCGTGCCTTGATTTGCGTTACCCTTTCCTTGCCTTGCCCTGCATTGCCTAGCCCTGTGTTGTCGTGCCTTAGCCTTGTTTCCCCTTACCGTGCCGTTCCTTTCGTTACCCTTGCCTTCCCCTGCTTTCCCTTGCCTTCCTTGCCTTCCGTTACTCTTTGCTTGCCTTCCGTGCATTGCCTAGCCTTGCGTTGTCGTGCCTTAGCCTTGCCTCGCCTGACCGTGCCTTGCCTTGAGTTACCCTTTCCTTGCCTTGCCGTGCATTCCCTAGCCGTGCGTTGTCGTGCATTTGCCTTGTCTTGCCTCACCGTGCTTTGCCTTGCGTTACCTTTTCCTTGCCTTGCCGTGCATTGCCTAGCCCTGCATTGTCGTGCCTTAGCTTTGTTTCCCCTTACCGTGCCGTTCCTTTCGTTGCCCTTGCCTTCCCTTGCTTTCCCTTGCCTTCCTTGCCTTCCGTTACTCTTTGCTTGCCTTCCGTTCATTGCCTAGCCTTGCGTTGTCGTGCCTTAGCCTTGCCTCGCCTGACCGTGCCTTGCCTTGCGTTACCCTTTCCTTGCCTTGCCGTGCATTGCCTAGCCGTGCGTTGTCGTGCATTTGCCTTGCCTTGCCTCACCGTTCCTTGCCTTGCGTTACCCTTTCCTTGCCTGGCCGTGCATTGCCTAGCCGTGCGTTGTCGTGCATTAGCCTTGTCTTGCCTTACCGTGCCTTGCCTTGCGTTACCCTTTCCTTGCCTGGCCGTGCATTGCGTAGCCTTGCGTTGCCGTTCCTTAGCCTTGTTTCCCCTTGCCGTGCCTTACCTTTTGTTACACTTGCCTTGCCTTGCTTTGCCTTCCCTTCCTTTCCTTCCGTTACTCTTTCCTTGCCTAGCCGTGCACTGCCTAGCCTTGCGTTGTCGTGCATTAGCTTTGCCTCCCCAAACCGTGCCTTGCCTTGCGTTACCATTTCCTTGCCTTGCCCTGCATTGCCTAGCCCTGTGTTGTCGTGCCTTAGTCTTGTTTGCCCTTACCGTGCCGTTCCTTCCGTTACCCTTGCCTTTCCCTGCTTTCCCTAGCCTTCCTTGCCTTCCGTTCCTCTTTGCTTGCCTTCCGTGCATTGCCTAGCCTTGCGTTGTCGTGCCTTAGCCTTGCCTCGCCTGACCGTGCCTTGCCTTGCGTTACCCTTTCCTTGCCTTGCCGTGAATTGCCTAGCCGTGCGTTGTCGTGCATCAGCCTTGCCTTGCCTCACCGTGCCTTGCCTTGCGTTACCCTTACCTTGCCTTGCTTTCCCTTCCTTTCATTGCTTTCCGTTACTCTTTGCTTTCCTACCGTGCATTGCCTAGCCTTGCGTTGTCGTGCCTTAGCCTTGCCTCGCCTGACAGTGCCTTGCCTTGCGTTACCCTTTCCTTGCCTTGCCGTGCATTGCCTAGCCGTGCGTTGCCGTGCCTTAGCCTTGTTTCCCCTTGCCGTGCCGTTCCTTCCGTTACCCTTGCCTTGCCTTGCTTTCCGTTGCCTTCCTTGCCTTCCGTTACTCTTTGCTTGCCTTCCGTGCATTGCCTAGCCTTGCGTTGTCGTGTTTAGCCTTGCCTCGCGTAACGGTGCCTTGCCTTGCGTTACCCTTTCCTTTCCTTGCCGTGCATTGGCTAGCCCTGCGTTGTCGTGCCTTAGCCTTGTTTCCCCTTACCGTGCCGTTCCTTCCGTTACCCTTGCCTTCCCCTGCTTTCCCTTGCCTTCCTTGCCTTCCGTTACTCTTTGCTTGCCTTCCGTTTATTGCCTGGCCTTGCGTTGTCGTGCCTTAGCCTTGCCGCGCCTTACCGTGCCTTGCCTTGCGTTACCCTTTCCTTGCCTTGCCGTGCATTGCCTAGCCTTGCGTTGTCGTGCCTTAGCCTTGCCTCGCCTGACCGTGCCTTGCCTTGCGTTACCCTTTCCGTGCCTTGCCGTGCATTGCCTAGCCGTGCGTTGTCGTGTATCAGCCTTGCCTTGCCTCACCGTGCCTTGCCTTGAGTTACCCTTTCCTTGCCTTGCCGTGCATTGCCTAGCCGTGCGTTGCCGTGCCTTCGCCTTGTTTCCCCTTGCCGTGCCGTTCCTTCTCTTACCCTTGCCTTGCCTTGCTTTCCCTTGCCTTCCTTGCCTTCCGTTACTCTTTGCTTGCCTTCCGTGCATTGCCTAGCCTTGCGTTGTCGTGCATTCGCCTTCCTCCCCAAACCGTGCCTTGATTTGCGTTACCCTTTCCTTGCCTTGCCCTGCATTGCCTAGCCCTGTTTTGTCGTGCCTTAGCCTTGTTTCCCCTTACCGTGCCGTTCCTTTCGTTACCCTTGCCTTCCCCTGCTTTCCCTTGCCTTCCTTGCCTTCCGTTACTCTTTGCTTGCCTTCCGTGCATTGCCTAGCCTTGCGTTGTCGTGCCTTAGCCTTGCCTCGCCTGACCGTGCCTTGCCTTGAGTTACCCTTTCCTTGCCTTGCCGTGCATTCCCTAGCCGTGCGTTGTCGTGCATTTGCCTTGTCTTGCCTCACCGTGCTTTGCCTTGCGTTACCCTTTCCTTGCCTTGCCGTGCATTGCCTAGCCCTGCATTGTCGCGCCTTAGCTTTGTTTCCCGTTACCGTGCCGTTCCTTTCGTTGCCCTTGCCTTCCCTTGCTTTCCCTTGCCTTCCTTGCCTTCCGTTACTCTTTGCTTGCCTTCCGTTCATTGCCAAGCCTTGCGTTGTCGTGCCTTAGCCTTGCCTCGCCTGACCGTGCCTTGCCTTGCGTTACCCTTTCCTTGCCTTGCCGTGCATTGCCTAGCCGTGCGTTGTCGTGCATTTGCCTTGCCTTGCCTCACCGTTCCTTGCCTTGCGTTACCCTTTCCTTGCCTGGCCGTGCATTGCCTAGCCGTGCGTTGTCGTGCATTAGCCTTGTCTTGCCTTACCGTGCCTTGCCTTGCGTTACCCTTTGCTTGCCTGGCCGTGCATTGCGTAGCCGTGCGTTTCCGTTCCTTAGCCTTGTTTCCCCTTGCCGTGCCTTGCCTTTTGTTACACTTGCCTTGCCTTGCTTTGCCTTGCCTTCCTTTCCTTCCGTTACTCTTTCCTTGCCTAGCCGTGCACTGCCTAGCCTTGCGTTGTCGTGCATTAGCTTTGCCTCCCCAAACCGTGCCTTGCCTTGCGTTACCATTTCCTTGCCTTGCCCTGCATTGCCTAGCCCTGTGTTGTCGTGGCTTAGTCTTGTTTGCCCTTACCGTGCCGTTCCTTCCGTTACCCTTGCCTTTCCCTGCTTTCCCTAGCCTTCCTTGCCTTCCGTTCCTCTTTGCTTGCCTTTCGTGCATTGCCTAGCCTTGCGTTGTCGTGCCTTAGCCTTGCCTCGCGTAACGGTGCCTTGCCTTGCGTTACCCTTTCCTTTCCTTGCCGTGCATTGGCTAGCCCTGCGTTGCCGTGCCTTAGCCTTGTTTCCACTTACCGTGCCGTTCCTTCCGTTACCCTTGCCTTCCCCTGCTTTCCCTTGCCTTCCTTGCCTTCCGTTACTCTTTGCTTGCCTTCCGTGCATTGCCTAGCCTTGCGTTGTCGTGCCTTAGCCTTGCCTCGCCTGACCGTGCCTTGCCTTGAGTTACCCTTTCCTTGCCTTGCCGTGCATTGCCTAGCCGTGCGTTGTCGTGCATTTGCCTTGTCTTGCCTCACCGTGCTTTGCCTTGCGTTACCCTTTCCTTGCCTTGCCGTGCATTGCCTAGCCCTGCATTGTCCTGCCTTAGCTTTGTTTCCCCTTACCGTGCCGTTCCTTTCGTTGCCCTTGCCTTCCCTTGCTTTCCCTTGCCTTCCTTGCCTTCCGTTACTCTTTGCTTGCCTTCCGTTCATTGCCTAGCCTTGCGTTGTCGTGCCTTAGCCTTGCCTCGCCTGACCGTGCCTTGCCTTGCGTTACCCTTTCCTTGCCTTGCCGTGCATTGCCTAGCCGTGCGTTGTCGTGCATCAGCCTTGCCTTGCCTCACCGTGCCTTGCCTTGCGTTACCCTTACCTTGCCTTGCTTTCCCTTCCTTTCATTGCCTTCCGTTACTCTTTGCTTTCCTTCCGTGCATTGCCTAGCCTTGCGTTGTCGTGCCTTAGCCTTGCCTCGCCTGACAGTGCCTTGCCTTGCGTTACCCTTTCCTTGCCTTGCCGTGCATTGCCTAGCCGTGCGTTGCCGTGCCTTAGCCTTGCCTCGCCTGACCGTGCCTTGCCTTGAGTTACCCTTTCCTTGCCTTGCCGTGCATTGCCTAGCCGTGCGTTGTCGTGCATTAGCCTTGCCTCGCCTGACCGTGCCTTGCCTTGCGTTACCCTTTCCTTGCCTTGCCGTGCATTGCCTAGCCGTGCGTTGTCGTGCATTTGCCTTGCCTTGCCTCACCGTGCCTTGCCTTGCGTTACCCTTTCCTTTCCTTGCCGTGCATTGGCTAGCCCTGCGTTGTCGTGCCTTAGCCTTGTTTCCCCTTACCGTGCCGTTCCTTCCGTTACCCTTGCCTTCCCCTGCTTTCCCTTGCCTTCCTTGCCTTCCGTTACTCTTTGCTTGCCTTCCGTTTATTGCCTAGCCTTGCGTTGTCGTGCCTTAGCCTTGCCGCGCCTTACCGTGCCTTGCCTTGCGTTACCCTTTCCTTGCCTTGCCGTGCATTGCCTAGCCTTGCGTTGTCGTGCCTTAGCCTTGCCTCGCCTGACCGTGCCTTGCCTTGCGTTACCCTTTCCTTGCCTTGCCTTGCTTTCCCTTGCCTTCCTTGCCTTCCGTCACTCTTTGCTTGCCTTCCGTGCATTGCCTAGCCTTGCGTTGTCGTGCATTCGCCTTCCTCCCCAAACCGTGCCTTGATTTGCGTTACCCTTTCCTTGCCTTGCCCTGCATTGCCTAGCCCTGTGTTGTCGTGCATAGCCTTGTTTCCCCTTACCGTGCCGTTCCTTTCGTTACCCTTGCCTTCCCCTGCTTTCCCTTGCCTTCCTTGCCTTCCGTTACTCTTTGCTTGCCTTCCGTGCATTGCCTAGCCTTGCGTTGTCGTGCCTTAGCCTTGCCTCGCCTGACCGTGCCTTGCCTTGAGTTACCCTTTCCTTGCCTTGCCGTGCATTGCCTAGCCGTGCGTTGTCGTGCATTTGCCTTATCTTGCCTCACCGTGCTTTGCCTTGCGTTACCCTTTCCTTGCCTTGCCGTGCATTGCCTAGCCCTGCATTGTCCTGCCTTAGCTTTGTTTCCCCTTACCGTGCCGTTCCTTTCGTTGCCCTTGCCTTCCCTTGCTTTCCCTTGCCTTCCTTGCCTTCCGTTACCCTTTCCTTGCCTTGCCGTGCATTGCCTAGCCGTGCGTTGTCGTGCTTTAGGCTTCCCTTGCCTCACAGTGCCTTGCCTTGCGTTACCCTTTCCTTGCCTGGCCGTGCATTGCCTAGCCGTGCGTTGTCGTGCATTAGCCTTGTCTTGCCTTACCGTGCCTTGCCTTGCGTTACCCTTTCCTTGCCTGGCCGTGCATTGCGTAGCCGTGCGTTGCCGTTCCTTAGCCTTGTTTCCCCTTGCCGTGCCTTGCCTTTTGTTACACTTGCCTTGTCTTGCTTTGCCTTGCCTTCCTTTCCTTCCGTTACTCTTTCCTTGCCTAGCCGTGCACTGCCTAGCCTTGCGTTGTCGTGCATTAGCTTTGCCTCCCCAAACCGTGCCTTGCCTTGCGTTACCATTTCCTTGCCTTGCCCTGCATTGCCTAGCCCTGTGTTGTCGTGCCTTAGTCTTGTTTGCCCTTACCGTGCCGTTCCTTCCGTTACCCTTGCCTTTCCCTGCTTTCCCTAGCCTTCCTTGCCTTCCGTTCCTCTTTGCTTGCCTTCCGTGCATTGCCTAGCCTTGCGTTGTCGTGCCTTAGCCTTGCCTCGCCTGACCGTGCCTTGCCTTGCGTTACCCTTTCCTTGCCTTGCCGTGAATTGCCTAGCCGTGCGTTGTCGTACATTAGCCTTGTCTTGCCTTACCGTGCCTTGCCTTGCGTTACCCTTACCTTGCTTTGCTTTCACTTACTTTCATTGCCTTCCGTTACTCTTTGCTTTCCTTCCGTGCATTGCCTAGCCTTGCGTTGTCGTGTCTTAGCCTTGCCTCGCCTGACCGTGCCTTGCCTTGCGTTACCCTTTCCTTGCCTTGCCGTGAATTGCCTAGCCGTGCGTTGTCGTGCATCAGCCTTGCCTTGCCTCACCGTGCCTTGCCTTGCGTTACCCTTACCTTGCCTTGCTTTCGCTTCCTTTCATTGCCTTCCGTTACTCTTTGCTTTCCTTCCATGCATTGCCTAGCCTTGCGTTGTAGTGCCTTAGCCTTGCCTCGCCTGACAGTGCCTTGCCTTGCGTTACCCTTACCTTGCCTTGCCGTGAATTGCCTAGCCGTGCGTTGTCGTACATTAGCCTTGTCTTGCCTTACCGTGCCTTGCCTTGCGTTACCCTTACCTTGCTTTGCTTTCACTTACTTTCATTGCCTTCCGTTACTCTTTGCTTTCCTTCCGTGCATTGCCTAGCCTTGCGTTGTCGTGTCTTAGCCTTGCCTCGCCTGACCGTGCCTTGCCTTGCGTTACCCTTTCCTTGCCTTGCCGTGCATTGCCTAGCCGTGCGTTGTCGTGCATCAGCCTTGCCTTGCCTCACCGTGCCTTGCCTTGCGTTACCCTTACCTTGCCTTGCTTTCGCTTCCTTTCATTGCCTTCCGTTACTCTTTGCTTTCCTTCCATGCATTGCCTAGCCTTGCGTTGTAGTGCCTTAGCCTTGCCTCGCCTGACCGTGCCTTGCCTTGCGTTACCCTTTCCTTGCCTTGCCGTGCATTGCCTAGCCGTGCGTTGTCGTGCATTTGCCTTGCCTTGCCTCACCGTTCCTTGCCTTGCGTTACCCTTTCCTTGCCTGGCCGTGCATTGCCTAGCCGTGCGTTGTCGTGCATTAGCCTTGTCTTGCCTTACCGTGCCTTGCCTTGCGTTACCCTTTGCTTGCCTGGCCGTGCATTGCGTAGCCGTGCGTTGCCGTTCCTTAGCCTTGTTTCCCCTTGCCGTGCCTTGCCTTTTGTTACACTTGCCTTGCCTTGCTTTGCCTTGCCTTCCTTTCCTTCCGTTACTCTTTCCTTGCCTAGCCGTGCACTGCCTAGCCTTGCGTTGTCGTGCATTAGCTTTGCCTCCCCAAACCGTGCCTTGCCTTGCGTTACCATTTCCTTGCCTTGCCCTGCATTGCCTAGCCCTGTGTTGTCGTGCCTTAGTCTTGTTTGCCCTTACCGTGCCGTTCCTTCCGTTACCCTTGCCTTTCCCTGCTTTCCCTAGCCTTCCTTGCCTTCCGTTCCTCTTTGCTTGCCTTCCGTGCATTGCCTAGCCTTGCGTTGTCGTGCCTTAGCCTTGCCTCGCGTAACGGTGCCTTGCCTTGCGTTACCCTTTCCTTTCCTTGCCGTGCATTGGCTAGCCCTGCGTTGTCGTGCCTTAGCCTTGTTTCCCCTTACGGTGCCGTTCCTTCCGTTACCCTTGCCTTCCCCTGCTTTCCCTTGCCTTCCTTGCCTTCCGTTACTCTTTGCTTGCCTTCCGTGCATTGCCTAGCCTTGCGTTGTCGTGCCTTAGCCTTGCCTAGCCTTGCGTTGCCGTGCCTTGCTTTGCCTTGCCTTGAGTTACCCTTTCCTTGCCTTGCCGTGCATTGCCTAGCCGTGCGTTGTCGTGCATTTGCCTTGTCTTGCCTCACCGTGCTTTGCCTTGCGTTACCCTTTCCTTGCCTTGCCGTGCATTGCCTAGCCCTGCATTGTCGTGCCTTAGCTTTGTTTCCCCTTACCGTGCCGTTCCTTTCGTTGCCCTTGCCTTCCCTTGCTTTCCCTTGCCTTCCTTGCCTTCCGTTACTCTTTGCTTGCCTTCCGTTCATTGCCTAGCCTTGCGTTGTCGTGCCTTAGCCTTGCCTCGCCTGACCGTGCCTTGCCTTGCGTTACCCTTTCCTTGCCTTGCCGTGCATTGCCTAGCCGTGCGTTGTTGTGCATTTGCCTTGCCTTGCCTCACCGTGCCTTGCCTTGCGTTACCCTTTCCTTGCCTGGCCGTGCATTGCCTAGCCGTGCGTTGTCGTGCATTAGCCTTGTCTTGCCTTACCGTGCCTTGCCTTGCGTTACCCTTTCCTTGCCTGGCCGTGCATTGCGTAGCCGTGCGTTGCCGTTCCTTAGCCTTGTTTCCCCTTGCCGTGCCTTGCCTTTTGTTACACTCGCCTTGCCTTGCTTTGCCTTGCCTTCCTTTCCTTCCTTTACTCTTTCCTTGCCTAGCCGTGCACTGCCTAGCCTTGCGTTGTCGTGCATTAGCTTTGCCTCCCCAAACCGTGCCTTGCCTTGCGTTACCATTTCCTTGCCTTGCCCTGCATTGCCTAGCCCTGTGTTGTCGTGCCTTAGTCTTGTTTGCCCTTACCGTGCCGTTCCTTCCGTTACCCTTGCCTTTCCCTGCTTTCCCTAGCCTTCCTTGCCTTCCGTTCCTCTTTGCTTGCCTTCCGTGCATTGCCTAGCCTTGCGTTGTCGTGCCTTAGCCTTGCCTCGCCTCACCGTGCCTTGCCTTGCGTTACCGTTTCCTTGCCTTGCCGTGAATTGCCTAGCCGTGCGTTGTCGTGCATCAGCCTTGCCTTGCCTCACCGTGCCTTGCCTTGCGTTACCCTTACCTTGCCTTGCTTTCCCTTCCTTTCATTGCCTTCCGTTACTCTTTGCTTTCCTTCCGTGCATTGCCTAGCCTTGCGTTGTCGTGCCTTAGCCTTGCCTCGCCTGACCGTGCCTTGCCTTGCGTTACCCTTTCCTTGCGTTGCCGTGCATTGCCTAGCCGTGCGTTGCCGTGCCTTAGCCTTGCCTCGCCTGACCGTGCCTTGCCTTGAGTTACCCTTTCCTTGCCTTGCCGTGCATTGCCTAGCCGTGCGTTGTCGTGCATTTGCCTTGTCTTGCCTCACCGTGCTTTGCCTTGCGTTACCCTTTCCATGCCTTGCCGTGCATTGCCTAGCCCTGCATTGTCGTGCCTTAGCCTTGCCTCGCGTAACGGTGCCTTGCCTTCCGTCACCCTTTCCTCGCCTTGCCGTGCATTGCCTAGCCTTGCGTTGTCGTGCCTTAGCCTTGTTTCCCCTTACCGTGCCGTTCCTTCCGTTACCCTTGCCTTCCCCTGCTTTCCCTTGCCTTCCTTGCCTTCCGTTACTCTTTGCTTGCCTTCCGTTTATTGCCTGGCCTTGCGTTGTCGTGCCTTAGCCTTGCCGCGCCTTACCGTGCCTTGCCTTGCGTTACCCTTTCCTTGCCTTGCCGTGCATTGCCTAGCCTTGCGTTGTCGTGCCTTAGCCTTGCCTCGCCTGACCGTGCCTTGCCTTGGGTTACCCTTTCCGTGCCTTGCTTTCCCTTGCCTTCCTTGCCTTCCGTTACTCTTTGCTTGCCTTCCGTGCATTGCCTAGAATTGCGTTGTCGTGCATTCGCCTTCCTCCCCAAACCGTGCATTGATTTGCGTTACCCTTTCCTTGCCTTGCCCTGCATTGCCTAGCCCTGTGTTGTCGTGCCATAGCCTTGTTTCCCCTTACCGTGCCGTTCCTTTCGTTACCCTTGCCTTCCCCTGCTTTCCCTTGCCTTCCTTGCCTTCCGTTACTCTTTGCTTGCCTTCCGTGCATTGCCTAGCCTTGCGTTGTCGTGCCTTAGCCTTGCCTCGCCTGACCGTGCCTTGCCTTGAGTTACCCTTTCCTTGCCTTGCCGTGCATTGCCTAGCCGTGCGTTGTCGTGCATTTGCCTTGTCTTGCCTCACCGTGCTTTGCCTTGCGTTACCCTTTCCTTGCCTTGCCGTGCATTGCCTAGCCCTGCATTGTCCTGCCTTAGCTTTGTTTCCCCTTACCGTGCCGTTCCTTTCGTTGCCCTTGCCTTCCCTTGCTTTCCCTTGCCTTCCTTGCCTTCCGTTACTCTTTGCTTGCCTTCCTTTCATTGCCTAGCCTTGCGTTGTCGTGCCTTAGCCTTGCCTCGCCTGACCGTGCCTTGCCTTGCGTTACCCTTTCCTTGCCTTGCCGTGCATTGCCTAGCCGTGCGTTGCCGTGCCTTAGCCTTGTTTCCCCTTACCGTGCCGTTCCTTCCGTTACCCTTGCCTTCCCCTGCTTTCCCTTGCCTTCCTTGCCTTCCGTTACTCTTTGCTTGCCTTCCGTTTATTGCCTAGCCTTGCGTTGTCGTGCCTTAGCCTTGCCGCGCCTTACCGTGCCTTGCCTTGCGTTACCCTTTCCTTGCCTTGCCGTGCATTGCCTAGCCTTGCGTTGTCGTGCCTTAGCCTTGCCTCGCCTGACCGTGCCTTGGCTTGCGTTACCCTTTCCTTGCCTTGCCGTGCATTGCATAGCCGTGCGTTGTCGTGCATCAGCCTTGCCTTGCCTCACCGTGCCTTGCCTTGCGTTACCCTTTCCTTGCCTTGCCGTGCATTGCCTAGCCGTGCGTTGCAGTGCCTTAGCCTTGTTTCCCCTTGCCGTGCCGTTCCTTCTGTTACCCTTGCCTTGCCTTGCTTTCCCTTGCCTTCCTTGCCTTCCGTTACTCTTTGCTTGTCTTCCGTGCATTGCCTAGCCTTGCGTTGTCGTGCATTCGCCTTCCTCCCCAAACCGTGCCTTGCCTTGCGTTACCCTTTCCTTGCCTTGCGCTGCATTGCCTAGCCCTGTGTTGTCGTGCCTTAGCCTTGTTTCCCCTTACCGTGCCGTTCCTTTCGTTGCCCTTGCCTTCCCTTGCTTTCCCTTGCCTTCCTTGCCTTCCGTTACTCTTTGCTTGCCTTCCGTTCATTGCCAAGCCTTGCGTTGTCGTGCATTTGCCTTGCCTTGCCTCACCGTGCCTTGCCTTGCGTTACCCTTTCCTTGCCTTGCCGTGCATTGCCTAGCCGTTCGTTGTCGTGCATTTGCCTTGTCTTGCCTCACCGTGCTTTGCCTTGCGTTACCCTTTCCTTGCCTGGCCGTGCATTGCCTAGCCGTGCGTTGCCGTTCCTTAGCCTTGTTTCCCCTTGCCGTGCCTTGCCTTTTGTTACACTTGCCTTGCCTTGCTTTGCCTTGCCTTCCTTTCCTTCCGTTACTCTTTCCTTGCCTAGCCGTGCACTGCCTAGCCTTGCGTTGTCGTGCATTAGCTTTGCCTCCCCAAACCGTGCCTTGCCTTGCGTTACCATTTCCTTGCCTTGCCCTGCATTGCCTAGCCCTGTGTTGTCGTGCCTTAGTCTTGTTTGCCCTTACCGTGCCGTTCCTTCCGTTACCCTTGCCTTTCCCTGCTTTCCCTAGCCTTCCTTGCCTTCCGTTCCTCTTTGCTTGCCTTCCGTGCATTGCCTAGCCTTGCGTTGTCGTGCCTTAGCCTTGCCTCGCCTGACCGTGCCTTGCCTTGCGTTACCCTTTCCTTGCCTTGCCGTGAATTGCCTAGCCGTGCGTTGTCGTGCATTAGCCTTGTCTTGCCTTACCGTGCCTTGCCTTGCGTTACCCTTACCTTGCTTTGCTTTCCCTTACTTTCATTGCCTTCCGTTACTCTTTGCTTTCCTTCCGTGCATTGCCTAGCCTTGCGTTGTCGTGCCTTAGCCTTGCCTCGCCTGACAGTGCCTTGCCTTTCGTTACCCTTTCCTTGCCTTGCCGTGCATTGCCTAGCCGTGCGTTGTCGTGCCTTAGCCTTGTTTCCCCTTGCTGTGCCGTTCCTTCCGTTACCCTTGCCTTGCCTTGCTTTCCCTTGCCTTCCTTGCCTTCCGTTACTCTTTGCTTGCCTTCCGTTTATTGCCTAGACTTGCGTTGTCGTGCCTTAGCCTTGGCTCGCCTGACCGTGCCTTGCCTTGCGTTACCCTTTCCGTGCCTTGCCGTGCATTGCCTAGCCGTGCGTTGTCGTGCATCAGCCTTGCCTTGCCTCACCGTGCCTTGCCTTGAGTTACCCTTTCCTTGCCTTGCCGTGCATTGCCTAGCCGTGCGTTGCCGTGCCTTAGCCTTGTTTCCCCTTGCCGTGCCGTTCCTTCTCTTACCCTTGCCTTGCCTTGCTTTCCCTTGCCTTCCTTGCCTTCCGTTACTCTTTGCTTGCCTTCCGTGCATTGCCTAACCTTGCGTTGTCGTGCATTCGCCTTCCTCCCCAAACCGTGCCTTGTTTTGCGTTACCCTTTCCTTGCCTTGCCCTGCATTGCCTAGCCCTGTGTTGTCGTGCCTTAGCCTTGTTTCCCCTTACCGTGCCGTTCCTTTCGTTACCCTTGCCTTCCCCTGCTTTCCCTTGCCTTCCTTGCCTTCCGTTACTCTTTGCTTGCCTTCCGTGCATTGCCTAGCCTTGCGTTGTCGTGCCTTAGCCTTGCCTCGCCTGACCGTGCCTTGCCTTGCGTTACCCTTTCCTTGCCTTGCCGTGCATTGCCTAGCCGTGCGTTGTCGTGCATTTGCCTTGCCTTGCCTCACCGTTCCTTGCCTTGCGTTACCCTTTCCTTGCCTGGCCGTGCATTGCCTAGCCGTGCGTTGTCGTGCATTAGCCTTGTCTTGCCTTACCGTGCCTTGCCTTGCGTTACCCTTTCCTTGCCTGGCCGTGCATTGCGTAGCCGTGCGTTGCCGTTCCTTAGCCTTGTTTCCCCTTGCCGTGCCTTGCCTTTTGTTACACTTGCCTTGCCTTGCTTTGCCTTGCCTTCCTTTCCTTCCGTTACTCTTTCCTTGCCTAGCCGTGCACTGCCTAGCCTTGCGTTGTCGTGCATTAGCTTTGCCTCCCCAAACCGTGCCTTGCCTTGCGTTACCATTTCCTTGCCTTGCCCTGCATTGCCTAGCCCTGTGTTGTCGTGCCTTAGTCTTGTTTGCCCTTACCGTTCCGTTCCTTCCGTTACACTTGCCTTTCCCTGCTTTCCCTAGCCTTCCTTGCCTTCCGTTCCTCTTTGCTTGCCTTCCGTGCATTGACTAGCCTTGCGTTGTCGTGCCTTAGCCTTGCCTCGCCTGACCGTGCCTTGCCTTGCGTTACCCTTTCCTTGCCTTGCCGTGAATTGCCTAGCCGTGCGTTGTCGTGCATCAGCCTTGCCTTGCCTCACCGTGCCTTGCCTTGCGTTACCCTTACCTTGCCTTGCTTTCCCTTCCTTTCATTGCTTTCCGTTACTCTTTGCTTTCCTTCCGTGCATTGCCTAGCCTTGCGTTGTCGTGCCTTAGCCTTGCCTCGCCTGACCGTGCCTTGCCTTGCGTTACCCTTTCCTTGCCTTGCCGTGCATTGCCTAGCCGTGCGTTGTCGTGCCTTAGCCTTGTTTCCCCTTGCCGTACCGTTCCTTCCGTTACCCTTGCCTTGCCTTGCTTTCCCTTGCCTTCCTTGCCTTCCGTTACTCTTTGCTTGCCTTCCGTGCATTGCCTAGCCTTGCGTTGTCGTGCCTTAGCCTTGCCGCGCCTTACCGTGCCTGCCTTGCGTTACCCTTTCCTTGCCTTGCCGTGCATTGCCTAGCCTTGCGTTGTCGTGCCTTAGCCTTGCCTCGCCTGACCGTGCCTTGCCTTGCGTTACCCTTTCCGTGCCTTGCCGTGCATTGCCTAGCCGTGCGTTGTCGTGCATCAGCCTTGCCTTGCCTCACCGTGCCTTGCCTTGCGTTACCCTTTCCTTGCCTTGCCGTGCATTGCCTAGCCGTGCGTTGTCGTGCCTTAGCCTTGTGTCCCCTTGCCGTGCCGTTCCTTCCGTTACCCTTGCCTTGCCTTGCTTTCCCTTGCCTTCCTTGCCTTCCGTTACTCTTTGCTTGCCTTCCGTGCATTGCCTAGCCTTGCGTTGTCGTGCATTCGCCTTCCTCCCCAAACCGTGCCTTGATTTGCGTTACCCTTTCCTTCCCTTGCCCTGCATTGCCTAGCCCTGTGTTGTCGTGCCTTAGCCTTGTTTCCCCTTACCGTGCCGTTCCTTTCGTTACCCTTGCCTTCCCCTGCTTTCCCTTCCCTTCCTTGCCTTCCGTTACTCTTTGCTTGCCTTCCGGGCATTGCCTAGCCTTGCGTTGTCGTGCCTTAGCCTTGCCTCGCCTGACCGTGCCTTGCCTTGAGTTACCCTTTCCTTGCCTTGCCGTGCATTGCCTAGCCGTGCGTTGTCGTGCATCAGCCTTGCCTTGCCTCACCGTGCCTTGCCTTGCGTTACCCTTACCTTGCCTTGCTTTCCCTTCCTTTCATTGCCTTCCGTTACTCTTTGCTTGCCTTCCGTGCATTGCCTAGCCTTGCGTTGTAGTGCCTTAGCCTTGCCTCGCCTGACCGTGCCTTGCCTTGCGTTACCCTTTCCTTGCCTTGCCGTGCATTGCCTAGCCGTGCGTTGCCGTGCCTTAGCCTTGCCTCGCCTGACCGTGCCTTGCCTTGAGTTACCCTTTCCTTGCCTTGCCGTGCATTGCCTAGCCTTGCGTTGTCGTGCATTTGCCTTGTCTTGCCTCACCGTGCTTTGCCTTGCGTTACCCTTTCCTTGCCTTGCCGTGCATTGCCTAGCCCTGCATTGTCGTGCCTTAGCTTTGTTTCCCCTTACCGTGCCGTTCCTTTCGTTGCCCTTGCCTTCCCTTGCTTTCCCTTGCCTTCCTTGCCTTCCGTTACTCTTTGCTTGCCTTCCTTTCATTGCCTAGCCTTGCGTTGTCGTGCCTTAGCCTTGCCTCGCCTGACCGTGCCTTGCCTTGCGTTACCCTTTCCTTGCCTTGCCGTGCATTGCCTAGCCGTGCGTTGCCGTGCCTTAGACTTGTTTCCCCTTACCGTGCCGTTCCTTCCGTTACCCTTGCCTTCCCCTGCTTTCCCTTGCCTTCCTTGCCTTCCGTTACTCTTTGCTTGCCTTCCGTTTATTGCCTAGCCTTGCGTTGTCGTGCCTTAGCCTTGCCGCGCCTTACCGTGCCTTGCCTTGCGTTACCCTTTCCTTGCCTTGCCGTGCATTGCCTAGCCTTGCGTTGTCGTGCCTTAGCCTTGCCTCGCCTGACCGTGCCTTGGCTTGCGTTACCCTTTCCTTGCCTTGCCGTGCATTGCCTAGCCGTGCGTTGTCGTGCATCAGCCTTGCCTTGCCTCACCGTGCCTTGCCTTGCGTTACCCTTTCCTTGCCTTGCCGTGCATTGCCTAGCCGTGCGTTGCAGTGCCTTAGCCTTGTTTCCCCTTGCCGTGCCGTTCCTTCTGTTACCCTTGCCTTGCCTTGCTTTCCCTTCCCTTCCTTGCCTTCCGTTACTCTTTGCTTGTCTTCCGTGCATTGCCTAGCCTTGCGTTGTCGTGCATTCGCCTTCCTCCCCAAACCGTGCCTTGCCTTGCGTTACCCTTTCCTTGCCTTGCGCTGCATTGCCTAGCCCTGTGTTGTCGTGCCTTAGCCTTGTTTCCCCTTACCGTGCCGTTCCTTTCGTTGCCCTTGCCTTCCCTTGCTTTCCCTTGCCTTCCTTGCCTTCCGTTACTCTTTGCTTGCCTTCCGTTCATTGCCAAGCCTTGCGTTGTCGTGCCTTAGCCTTGCCTCGCCTGACCGTGCCTTGCCTTGCGTTACCCTTTCCTTGCCTTGCCGTGCATTGCCTAGCCGTGCGTTGTCGTGCATTTGCCTTGCCTTGCCTCACCGTGCCTTGCCTTGCGTTACCCTTTCCTTGCCTGGCCGTGCATTGCCTAGCCGTGCGTTGTCGTGCATTAGCCTTGTCTTGCCTTACCGTGCCTTGCCTTGCGTTACCCTTTCCTTGCCTGGCCGTGCATTGCGTAGCCGTGCGTTGCCGTTCCTTAGCCTTGTTTCCCCTTGCCGTGCCTTGCCTTTTGTTACACTTGCCTTGCCTTGCTTTGCCTTGCCTTCCTTTCCTTCCGTTACTCTTTCCTTGCCTAGCCGTGCACTGCCTAGCCTTGCGTTGTCGTGCATTAGCTTTGCCTCCCCAAACCGTGCCTTGCCTTGTGTTACCATTTCCTTGCCTTGCCCTGCATTGCCTAGCCCTGTGTTGTCGTGCCTTAGTCTTGTTTGCCCTTACCGTGCCGTTCCTTCCGTTACCCTTGCCTTTCCCTGCTTTCCCTAGCCTTCCTTGCCTTCCGTTCCTCTTTGCTTGCCTTCCGTGCATTGCCTAGCCTTGCGTTGTCGTGCCTTAGCCTTTCCTCGCCTGACCGTGCCTTGCCTTGCGTTACCCTTTCCTTGCCTTGCCGTGAATTGCCTAGCCGTGCGTTGTCGTGCATTAGCCTTGTCTTGCCTTACCGTGCCTTGCCTTGCGTTACCCTTACCTTGCTTTGCTTTCCCTTACTTTCATTGCCTTCCGTTACTCTTTGCTTTCCTTCCGTGCATTGCCTAGCCTTGCGTTGTCGTGCCTTAGCCTTGCCTCGCGTAACGGTGCCTTGCCTTGCGTTACCCTTTCCTTTCCTTGCCGTGCATTGGCTAGCCCTGCGTTGTCGTGCCTTAGCCTTGTTTCCCCTTACCGTGCCGTTCCTTCCGTTACCCTTGCCTTCCCCTGCTTTCCCTTGCCTTCCTTGCCTTCCGTTACTCTTTGCTTGCCTTCCGTTTATTGCCTAGCCTTGCGTTGTCGTGCCTTAGCCTTGGCTCCCCTGACCGTGCCTTGCCTTGCGTTACCCTTTCCGTGCCTTTCCGTGCATTGCCTAGCCGTGCGTTGTCGTGCATCAGCCTTGCCTTGCCTCACCGTGCTTTGCCTTGCGTTACCCTTTCCTTGCCTTGCCGTGCATTGCCTAGCCGTGCGTTGCCGTGCCTTAGCCTTGTTTCCCCTTGCCGTGCCTTTCCTTCTGTTACCCTTGCCTTGCCTTGCTTTCCCTTGCCTTCCTTGCCTTCAGTTACTCTTTGCTTGCCTTCCGTGCATTGCCTAGCCTTGCGTTGTCGTGCATTCGCCTTCCTCCCCAAACCGTGCCTTGATTTGCGTTACTCTTTCCTTGCCTTGCCCTGCATTGCCTAGCCCTGTGTTGTCGTGCCTTAGCCTTGTTTCCCCTTACCGTGCCGTTCCTTTCGTTACCCTTGCCTTCCCCTGCTTTCCCTTGCCTTCCTTGCCTTCCGTTACTCTTTGCTTGCCTTCCGTGCATTGCCTAGCCTTGCGTTGTCGTGCCTTAGCCTTGCCTCGCCTGACCGTGCCTTGCCTTGAGTTACCCTTTCCTTGCCTTACCGTGCATTGCGTAGCCGTGCGTTGTCGTGCATTTGCCTTGTCTTGCCTCACCGTGCTTTGCCTTGCGTTACCTTTTCCTTGCCTTGCCGTGCATTGCCTAGCCCTGCATTGTCGTGCCTTAGCTTTGTTTCCCCTTACCGTGCCGTTCCTTTCGTTGCCCTTGCCTTCCCTTGCTTTCCCTTGCCTTCCTTGCCTTCCGTTACTCTTTGCTTGCCTTCCGTTCATTGCCTAGCCGTGCGTTGTCGTGCATTTGCCTTGCCTTGCCTCACCGTGCCTTGCCTTGCGTTACCCTTTCCTTGCCTGGCCGTGCATTGCCTAGCCGTGCGTTGTCGTGCATTAGCCTTGTCTTGCCTTACCGTGCCTTGCCTTGCGTTACCCTTTCCTTGCCTGGCCGTGCATTGCGTAGCCGTGCGTTGCCGTTCCTTAGCCTTGTTTCCCCTTGCCGTGCCTTGCCTTTTGTTACACTTGCCTTGCCTTGCTTTGCCTTGCCTTCCTTTCCTTCCGTTACTCTTTCCTTGCATAGCCGTGCACTGCCTAGCCTTGCGTTGTCGTGCATTAGCTTTGCCTCCCCAAACCGTGCCTTGCCTTGCGTTACCATTTCCTTGCCTTGCCCTGCATTGCCTAGCCCTGTGTTGTCGTGCCTTAGTCTTGTTTGCCCTTACCGTGCCGTTCCTTCCGTTACCCTTGCCTTTCCCTGCTTTCCCTAGCCTTCCTTGCCTTCCGTTCCTCTTTGCTTGCCTTCCGTGCATTGCCTACCCTTGCGTTGTCGTGCCTTAGCCTTGCCTCGCCTGACCGTGCCTTGCCTTGCGTTACCCTTTCCTTGCCTTGCCGTGAATTGCCTAGCCGTGCGTTGTCGTGCATCAGCCTTGCCTTGCCTCACCGTGCCTTGCCTTGCGTTACCCTTACCTTGCCTTGCTTTCCCTTCCTTTCATTGCCTTCCGTTACTCTTTGCTTTCCTTCCGTGCATTGCCTAGCCTTGCGTTGTCGTGCCTTAGCCTTGCCTCGCCTGACAGTGCCTTGCCTTCCGTTACCCTTTCCTTGCCTTGCCGTGCATTGCCTAGCCGTGCGTTGCCGTGCCTTAGCCTTGTTTCCCCTTGCCGTGCCGTTCCTTCCGTTACCCTTGCCTTGCCTTGCTTTCCCTTGCCTTCCTTGCCTTCCGTTACTCTTTGCTTGCCTTCCGTGCATTGCCTAGCCTTGCGTTGTCGTGCCTTAGACTTGCCTCGCGTAACGGTGCCTTGCCTTGCGTTACCCTTTCCTTTCCTTGCCGTGCATTGGCTAGCCCTGCGTTGTCGTGCCTTAGCTTTGTTTCCCCTTACCGTGCCGTTCCTTTCGTTGCCCTTGCCTTCCCTTGCTTTCCCTTGCCTTCCTTGCCTTCCGTTACTCTTTGCTTGCCTTCCGTTCATTGCCTAGCCTTGCGTTGTCGTGCCTTAGCCTTGCCTCGCCTGACCGTGCCTTGCCTTGCGTTACCCTTTCCTTGCCTTGCCGTGCATTGCCTAGCCGTGCGTTGTCGTGCATTTGCCTTGCCTTGCCTCACCGTGCCTTGCCTTGCGATACCCTTTCCTTGCCTAGCCGTGCATTGCCTATCCGTGCGTTGCCGTTCCTTAGCCTTGTCTTGCCTTACCGTGCCTTGCCTTGCGTTACCCGTTCCTTGCCTGGCCGTGCATTGCGTAGCCGTGCGTTGCCGTTCCTTAGCCTTGTTTCCCCTTGCCGTGCCTTGCCTTTTGTTACACTTGCCTTGCCTTGCTTTGCCTTGCCTTCCTTTCCTTCCGTTACTCTTTCCTTGCCTAGCCGTGCACTGCCTAGCCTCGCGTTGTCGTGCATTAGCTTTGCCTCCCCAAACCGTGCCTTGCCTTGCGTTACCATTTCCTTGCCTTGCCCTGCATTGCCTAGCCCTGTGTTGTCGTGCCTTAGTCTTGTTTGCCCTTACCGTGCCGTTCCTTCCGTTACCCTTGCCTTTCCCTGCTTTCCCTAGCCTTCCTTGCCTTCCGTTCCTCTTTGCTTGCCTTCCGTGCATTGCCTAGCCTTGCGTTGTCGTGCCTTAGCCTTGCCTCGCCTGACCGTGCCTTGCCTTGCGTTACCCTTTCCTTGCCTTGCCGTGCATTACCAAGCCCTGCGTTGCCGTGCCTTAGCCTTGTTTCCCCTTGCCGTGCCGTTCCTTCCGTTACCCTTGCCTTGCCTTGCTTTCCCTTGCTTTCCTTGCCTTCTGTTACTCTTTGCTTGCCTTCCGTGCATTGCCTAGCCTTGCGTTGTCGTGCCTTAGCCTTGCCTCGCCTGACAGTGCCTTTTCTTGCGTTACCCTTTCCTTGCCTTGCCGTGCATTGCCTAGCCGTGCGTTGCCGTGCCTTAGCCTTGCCTCGCCTGACCGTGCCTTGCCTTGAGTTACCCTTTCCTTGCCTTGCCGTGCATTGCCTAGCCGTGTGTTGTCGTGCATTTGCCTTGTCTTGCCTCACCGTGCTTTGCCTTGCGTTACCCTTTCCATGCCTTGCCGTGCATTGCCTAGCCCTGCATTGTCGTGCCTTAGCTTTGTTTCCCCTTACCGTGCCGTTCCTTTCGTTGCCCTTGCCTTCCCTTGCTTTCCCTTGCCTTCCTTGCCTTCCGTTACTCTTTGCTTGCCTTCCGTTCATTGCCTAGCCTTGCGTTGTCGTGCCTTAGCCTTGCCTCGCCTGACCGTGCCTTGCCTTGCGTTACCCTTTCCTTGCCTTGCCGTGCATTGCCTAGCCGTGCGTTGTCGTGCATTTGCCTTGCCTTGCCTCACCGTTCCTTGCCTTGCGTTACCCTTTCCTTGCCTGGCCGTGCATTGCCTAGCCGTGGGTTGCCGTTCCTTAGCCTTGTTTCCCCTTGCCGTGCCTTGCCTTTTGTTACACTTGCCTTGCCTTGCTTTGCCTTGCCTTCCTTTCCTTCCGTTACTCTTTCCTTGCCTAGCCGTGCACTGCCTAGCCTTGCGTTGTCGTGCATTAGCTTTGCCTCCCCAAACCGTGCCTTGCCTTGCGTTACCATTTCCTTGCCTTGCCCTGCATTGCCTAGCCCTGTGTTGTCGTGCCTTAGTCTTGTTTGCCCTTACCGTGCCGTTCCTTCCGTTACCCTTGCCTTTCCCTGCTTCCCTAGCCTTCCTTGCCTTCCGTTCCTCTTTGCTTGCCTTCCGTGCATTGCCTAGCCTTGCGTTGTCGTGCCTTAGCCTTGCCTCGCCTGACCGTGCCTTGCCTTGCGTTACCCTTTCCTTGCCTTGCCGTGAATTGCCTAGCCGTGCGTTGTCGTGCATTAGCCTTGTCTTGCCTTACCGTGCCTTGCCTTGCGTTACCCTTACCTTGCTTTGCTTTCCCTTACTTTCATTGCCTTCCGTTACTCTTTGCTTTCCTTCCGTGCATTGCCTAGCCTTGCGTTGTCGTGTCTTAGCCTTGCCTCGCCTGACAGTGCCTTGCCTTGCGTTACCCTTTCCTTGCCTTGCCGTGCATTGCCTAGCCGTGCGTTGCCGTGCCTTAGCCTTGTTTCCCCTTGCTGTGCCGTTCCTTCCGTTACCCTTGCCTTGCCTTGCTTTCCCTTGCCTTCCTTGCCTTCCGTTACTCTTTGCTTGCCTTCCGTGCATTGCCTAGCCTTGCGTTGTCGTGCCTTAGCCTTGCCTCGCGTAACGGTGCCTTGCCTTGCGTTACCCTTTCCTTTCCTTGCCGTGCATTGGCTAGCCCTGCGTTGTCGTGCCTTAGCCTTGTTTCCCCTTACCGTGCCGTTCCTTCCGTTACCCTTGCCTTCCCCTGCTTTCCCTTGCCTTCCTTGCCTTCCGTTACTCTTTGCTTGCCTTCCGTTTATTGCCTAGCCTTGCGTTGTCGTGCCTTAGCCTTGGCTCGCCTGACCGTGCCTTGCCTTGCGTTACCCTTTCCGTGCCTTTCCGTGCATTGCCTAGCCGTGCGTTGTCGTGCATCAGCCTTGCCTTGCCTCACCGTGCTTTGCCTTGCGTTACCCTTTCCTTGCCTTGCCGTGCATTGCCTAGCCGTGCGTTGCCGTGCCTTAGCCTTGTTTCCCCTTGCCGTGCCGTTCCTTCTGTTACCCTTGCCTTGCCTTGCTTTCCCTTGCCTTCCTTGCCTTCAGTTACTCTTTGCTTGCCTTCCGTGCATTGCCTAGCCTTGCGTTGTCGTGCATTCGCCTTCCTCCCCAAACCGTGCCTTGATTTGCGTTACCCTTTCCTTGCCTTGCCCTGCATTGCCTAGCCCTGTGTTGTCGTGCCTTAGCCTTGTTTCCCCTTACCGTGCCGTTCCTTTCGTTACCCTTGCCTTCCCCCTGCTTTCCCTTGCCTTCCTTGCCTTCCGTTACTCTTTGCTTGCCTTCCGTGCATTGCCTAGCCTTGCGTTGTCGTGCCTTAGCCTTGCCTCGCCTGACCGTGCCTTGCCTTGAGTTACCCTTTCCTTCCCTTACCGTGCATTGCGTAGCCGTGCGTTGTCGTGCATTTGCCTTGTCTTGCCTCACCGTGCTTTGCCTTGCGTTACCTTTTCCTTGCATTGCCGTGCATTGCCTAGCCCTGCATTGTCGTGCCTTAGCTTTGTTTCCCCTTACCGTGCCGTTCCTTTCGTTGCCCTTGCCTTCCCTTGCTTTCCCTTGCCTTCCTTGCCTTCCGTTACTCTTTGCTTGCCTTCCGTTCATTGCCTAGCCGTGCGTTGTCGTGCATTTGCCTTGCCTTGCCTCACCGTGCCTTGCCTTGCGTTACCCTTCCCTTGCCTGGCCGTGCATTGCCTAGCCGTGCGTTGTCGTGCATTAGCCTTGTCTTGCCTTACCGTGCCTTGCCTTGCGTTACCCTTTCCTTGCCTGGCCGTGCATTGCGTAGCCGTGCGTTGCCGTTCCTTAGCCTTGTTTCCCCTTGCCGTGCCTTGCCTTTTGTTACACTTGCCTTGCCTTGCTTTGCCTTGCCTTCCTTTCCTTCCGTTACTCTTTCCTTGCCTAGCCGTGCACTGCCTAGCCTCGCGTTGTCGTGCATTAGCTTTGCCTCCCCAAACCGTGCCTTGCCTTGCGTTACCATTTCCTTGCCTTGCCCTGCATTGCCTAGCCCTGTGTTGTCGTGCCTTAGTCTTGTTTGCCCTTACCGTGCCGTTCCTTCCGTTACCCTTGCCTTTCCCTGCTTTCCCTAGCCTTCCTTGCCTTCCGTTCCTCTTTGCTTGCCTTCCGTGCATTGCCTAGCCTTGCGTTGTCGTGCCTTAGCCTTGCCTCGCCTGACCGTGCCTTGCCTTGCGTTACCCTTTCCTTGCCTTGCCGTGAATTGCCTAGCCGTGCGTTGTCGTGCATCAGCCTTGCCTTGCCTCACCGTGCCTTGCCTTGCGTTACCCTTACCTTGCCTTGCTTTCCCTTCCTTTCATTGCCTTCCGTTACTCTTTGCTTTCCTTCCGTGCATTGCCTAGCCTTGCGTTGTCGTGCCTTAGCCTTGCCTCGCCTGACAGTGCCTTGCCTTGCGTTACCCTTTCCTTGCCTTGCCGTGCATTGCCTAGCCGTGCGTTGCCGTGCCTTAGCCTTGCCTCGCCTGACCGTGCCTTGCCTTGAGTTACCCTTTCCTTGCCTTGCCGTGCATTGCCTAGCCGTGCGTTGTCGTGCATTTGCCTTGTCTTGCCTCACCGTGCTTTGCCTTGCGTTACCCTTTCCATGCCTTGCCGTGCATTGCCTAGCCCTGCATTGTCGTGCCTTAGCTTTGTTTCCCCTTACCGTGCCGTTCCTTTCGTTGCCCTTGCCTTCCCTTGCTTTCCCTTGCCTTCCTTGCCTTCCGTTACTCTTTGCTTGCCTTCCGTTCATTGCCTAGCCTTGCGTTGTCGTGCCTTAGCCTTGCCTCGCCTGACCGTGCCTTGCCTTGCGTTACCCTTTCCTTGCCTTGCCGTGCATTGCCTAGCCGTGCGTTGTCGTGCATTTGCCTTGCCTTGCCTCACCGTTCCTTGCCTTGCGTTACCCTTTCCTTGCCTGGCCGTGCATTGCCTAGCCGTGGGTTGCCGTTCCTTAGCCTTGTTTCCCCTTGCCGTGCCTTGCCTTTTGTTACACTTGCCTTGCCTTGCTTTGCCTTGCCTTCCTTTCCTTCCGTTACTCTTTCCTTGCCTAGCCGTGCACTGCCTAGCCTTGCGTTGTCGTGCCTTAGCTTTGCCTCCCCAAACCGTGCCTTGCCTTGCGTTACCATTTCCTTGCCTTGCCCTGCATTGCCTAGCCCTGTGTTGTCGTGCCTTAGTCTTGTTTGCCCTTACCGTGCCGTTCCTTCCGTTACCCTTGCCTTTCCCTGCTTTCCCTAGCCTTCCTTGCCTTCCGTTCCTCTTTGCTTGCCTTCCGTGCATTGTCTAGCCTTGCGTTGTCGTGCCTTAGCCTTGCCTCGCCTGACCGTGCCTTGCCTTGCGTTACCCTTTCCTTGCCTTGCCGTGCATTGCCTAGCCCTGCGTTGTCGTGCATTAGCCTTGTCTTGCCTTACCGTGCCTTACCTTGCTTTGCTTTCGCTTACTTTCATTGCCTTCCGTTACTCTTTGCTTTCCTTCCGTGCATTGCCTAGCCTTGCGTTGTCGTGCCTTAGCCTTGCCTCGCCTGACAGTGCCTTGCCTTGCGTTACCCTTTCCTTGCCTTGCCGTGCATTGCCTAGCCGTGCGTTGCCGTGCCTTAGCCTTGTTTCCCCTTGCTGTGCCGTTCCTTCCGTTACCCTTGCCTTGCCTTGCTTTCCCTTGCCTTCCTTGCCTTCCGTTACTCTTTGCTTGCCTTCCGTGCATTGCCTAGCCTTGCGTTGTCGTGCCTTAGCCTTGCCTCGCGTAACGGTGCCTTGCCTTGCGTTACCCTTTCCTTTCCTTGCCGTGCATTGGCTAGCCCTGCGTTGTCGTGCCTTAGCCTTGTTTCCCCTTACCGTGCCGTTCCTTCCGTTACCCTTGCCTTCCCCTGCTTTCCCTTGCCTTCCTTGCCTTCCGTTACTCTTTGCTTGCCTTCCGTTTATTGCCTAGCCTTGCGTTGTCGTGCCTTAGCCTTGGCTCGCCTGACCGTGCCTTGCCTTGCGTTACCCTTTCCGTGCCTTTCCGTGCATTGCCTAGCCGTGCGTTGTCGTGCATCAGCCTTGCCTTGCCTCACCGTGCTTTGCCTTGCGTTACCCTTTCCTTGCCTTGCCGTGCATTGCCTAGCCGTGCGTTGCCGTGCCTTAGCCTTGTTTCCCCTTGCCGTGCCGTTCCTTCTGTTACCCTTGCCTTGCCTTGCTTTCCCTTGCCTTCCGTGCCTTCCAGTTACTCTTTGCTTCCCTTCCGTGCATTGCCTAGCCTTGCGTTGTCGTGCATTCGCCTTCCTCCCCAAACCGTGCCTTGATTTGCGTTACCCTTTCCTTGCCTTGCCGTGCATTGCCATAGCCCTGTGTTGTCGTGCCTTAGCTTTGTTTCCCCCTTACCGTGCCCGTTCCTTTCGTTGCCCTTGCCTTCCCTTGCTTTCCCTTGCCTTCCTTGCCTTCCGTTACTCTTTGCTTGCCTTCCGATTCATTGGCCTAGCCGTGCGTTGTCGTGCATTTGCCTTGCCTTGCCTCACCGTGCCTTGCCTTGCGTTACCCTTTCCTTGCCTGGCCGTGCATTGCCTAGCCGTGCGTTGTCGTGCATTAGCCTTGTCTTGCCTTACCGTGCCTTGCCTTGCGTTACCCTTTCCTTGCCTGGCCGTGCATTGCGTAGCCGTGCGTTGCCGTTCCTTAGCCTTGTTTCCCCTTGCCGTGCCTTGCCTTTTGTTACACTTGCCTTGCCTTGCTTTGCCTTGCCTTCCTTTCCTTCCGTTACTCTTTCCTTGCCTAGCCGTGCACTGCCTAGCCTTGCGTTGTCGTGCATTAGCTTTGCCTCCCCAAACCGTGCCTTGCCTTGCGTTACCATTTCCTTGCCTTGCCCTGCATTGCCTAGCCCTGTGTTGTCGTGCCTTAGTCTTGGTTTGCCCTTACCGTGCCGTTCCTTCCGTTACCCTTGCCTTTCCCTGCTTTCCCTAGCCTTCCTTTGCCTTCCTTTCCTCTTTGCTTGCCTTCCGTGCATTGCCTAGCCTTGCGTTGTCGTGCCTTAGCCTTGCCTCGCCTGACCGTGCCTTGCCTTGCGTTACCCTTTCCTTGCCTTGCCGTGAATTGCCTAGCCGTGCGTTGTCGTGCATCAGCCTTGCCTTGCCTCACCGTGCCTTCCCTTGCGTTACCCTAACCTTGCCTTGCTTTCCCTTCCTTTCATTGCTTTCCGTTACTCTTTGCTTTCCTTCCGTGCATTGCCTAGCCTTGCGTTGTCGTGCATTAGCCTTGTCTTGCCTTACCGTGCCTTGCCTTGCGTTACCCTTTCCTTGCCTGGCCGTGCATTGCGTAGCCGTGCGTTGCCGTTCCTTAGCCTTGTTTCCCCTTGCCGTGCCGTTCCTTCCGTTACCCTTGCCTTGCCTTGCTTCCCTTGCCTTCCTTGCCTTCCGTTACTCTTTGCTTGCCTTCCGTGCATTGCCTAGCCTTGCGTTGTCGTGCCTTAGACTTGCCTCGCGTAACGGTGCCTTGCCTTGCGTTACCCTTTCCTTTCCTTGCCGTGCATTGGCTAGCCCTGCGTTGTCGTGCCTTAGCCTTGTTTCCCCTTACCGTGCCGTTCCTTACGTTACCCTTGCCTTCCCCTGCTTTCCCTTGCCTTCCTTGCCTTCCGTTACTCTTTGCTTGCCTTCCGTTTATTGCCTAGCCTTGCGTTGTCGTGCCTTAGCCTTGCCTCGCCTGACCGTGCCTTGCCTTGAGTTACCCTTTCCTTGCCTTGCCGTGCATTGCTTAGCCGTTCGTTGTCGTGCATTTGCCTTGTCTTGCCTCACCGTGCTTTGCCTTGCGTTACCCTTTCCTTGCCTTGCCGTGCATTGCCTAGCCCTGCATTGTCGTGCCTTAGCTTTGTTTCCCCTTACCGTGCCGTTCCTTTCGTTGCCCTTGCCTTCCCTTGCTTTCCCTTGCCTTCCTTGCCTTCCGTTACTCTTTGCTTGCCTTCCGTGCATTGCCTAGCCTTGCGTTGTCGTGCCTTAGCCTTGCCTCGCCTGACCGTGCCTTGCCTTGCGTTACCCTTTCCTTGCCTTCCGTTCATTGCCTAGCCGTGCGTTGTCGTGCCTTAGCCTTGCCTTGCCTCACCGTGCCTTGCCTTGCGTTACCCTTTCCTTGCCTGGCCGTGCATTGCCTAGCCGTGCGTTGTCGTGCATTAGCCTTGTCCTTGCCTTACCGTGCCTTGCCTTGCGTTACCCTTTCCTTGCCTGGCCGTGCATTGCGCAGCCGTGCGTTGCCGTTCCTTAGCCTTGTTTCCCCTTGCCGTGCCTTGCCTTTTGTTACACTTGCCTTGCCTTCCTTTGCCTTGCCTTCCTTTCCTTCCGTTACTCTTTCCTTGCATAGCCGTGCACTGCCTACCCTTGCGTTGTCGTGCATTAGCCTTTGCCTCCCCAAACCGTGCCTTGCCTTGCGTTACCATTTCCTTGCCTTGCCCTGCATTGCCTAGCCCTGTGTTGTCGTGCCTTAGTCTTGTTTGCCCTTACCGTGCCGTTCCTTCCGTTACCCTTGCCTTTCCCTGCTTTCCCTAGCCTTCCTTGCCTTCCGTTAACTCTTTGCTTGCCTTCCGTGCATTGCCTACCCTTGCGTTGTCGTACCTTAGCCTTGCCTCGCCTGACCGTGCCTTGCCTTGCGTTACCCTTTCCTTGCCTTGCCGTGAATTGCCTAGCCGTGCGTTGTCGTGCATCAGCCTTGCCTTGCCTCACCGTGCCTTCCCTTGCGTTACCCTTACCTTGCCTTGCTTTCCCTTCCTTTCATTGCTTTCCGTTACTCTTTGCTTTCCTTCCGTGCATTGCCTAGCCTTGCGTTGTCGTGCCTTGGCCTTGCCTCGCCTGACAGTGCCTTGCCTTGCGTTACCCTTTCCTTGCCTTGCCGTGCATTGCCTAGCCGTGCGTTGCCGTGCCTTAGCCTTGTTTCCCCTTGCCGTGCCGTTCCTTCCGTTACCCCTTGCCTTGCCTTGCTTTCCCTTGCCTTCCTTGCCTTCCGTTACTCTTTGCTTGCCTTCCGTGCATTGCCTAGCCTTGCGTTGTCGTGCCTTAGACTTGCCTCGCGTAACGGTGCCTTGCCTTGCGTTACCCTTTCCTTTCCTTGCCGTGCATTGGCTAGCCCTGCGTTGTCGTGCCTTAGCTTTGTTTCCCCTTACCGTGCCGTTCCTTTCGTTGCCCTTGCCTTCCCTTGCTTTCCCTTGCCTTCCTTGCCTTCCGTTACTCTTTGCTTGCCTTCCGTTCATTGCCTAGCCTTGCGTTGTCGTGCCTTAGCCTTGCCTCGCCTGACCGTGCCTTGCCTTGCGTTACCCTTTCCTTGCCTTGCCGTGCATTGCCTAGCCGTGCGTTGTCGTGCATTTGCCTTGCCTTGCCTCACCGTGCCTTGCCTTGCGATACCCTTTCCTTGCCTAGCCGTGCATTGCCTAGCCGTGCGTTGTCGTGCATTAGCCTTCTCTTGCCTTACCGTGCCTTGCCTTGCGTTACCCTTTCCTTGCCTGGCCGTGCATTCCGTAGCCGTGCGTTGCCGTTCCTTAGCCTTGTTTCCCCTTGCCGTGCCTTGCCTTTTGTTACACTTGCCTTGCCTTGCTTTGCCTTGCCTTCCTTTCCTTCCGTTACTCTTTCCTTGCCTAGCCGTGCACTGCCTAGCCTCGCGTTGTCGTGCATTAGCTTTGCCTCCCCAAACCGTGCCTTGCCTTGCGTTACCATTTCCTTGCCTTGCCCTGCATTGCCTAGCCCTGTGTTGTCGTGCCTTAGTCTTGTTTGCCCTTACCGTGCCGTTCCTTCCGTTACCCTTGCCTTTCCCTGCTTTCCCTAGCCTTCCTTGCCTTCCGTTCCTCTTTGCTTGCCTTCCGTGCATTGCCTAGCCTTGCGTTGTCGTGCCTTAGCCTTGCCTCGCCTGACCGTGCCTTGCCTTGCGTTACCCTTTCCTTGCCTTGCCGTGAATTGCCTAGCCGTGCGTTGTCGTGCATCAGCCTTGCCTTGCCTCACCGTGCCTTGCCTTGCGTTACCCTTACCTTGCCTTGCTTTCCCTTCCTTTCATTGCTTTCCGTTACTCTTTGCTTTCCTTCCGTGCATTGCCTAGCCTTGCGTTGTCGTGCCTTAGCCTTGCCTCGCCTGACAGTGCCTTGCCTTGCGTTACCCTTTCCTTGCCTTGCCGTGCATTGCCTAGCCGTGCGTTGCCGTGCCTTAGCCTTGTTTTCCCTTGCCGTGCCGTTCCTTCCGTTACACTTGCCTTCCGTGCATTGCCTAGCCTTGCGTTGTCGTGCCTTAGCCTTGCCTTCCGCCTTGCCTTGCCTTGCGTTACCCTTTCCTTGCCTTGCCGTGCATTGCCTAGCCCTGCGTTGTCGTGCCTTAGCCTTGTTTCCCCTTACCGTGCCGTTCCTTTCGTTACCCTTGCCTTCCCCTGCTTTCCCTTGCCTTCCTTGCCTTCCGTTACTCTTTGCTTGCCTTCCGTTCATTGCCTAGCCTTGCGTTGTCGTGCCTTAGCCTTGCCTCGCCTGACCGTGCCTTGCCTTGCGTTACCCCCTTTCCTTGCCTTGCCGTGCATTGCCTAGCCGTGCGTTGTTGCATTTGCCTTGCCTTGCCTCACCGTTCCTTGCCTTGCGTTACCCTTTCCTTGCCTGGCCGTGCATTGCCTAGCCGTGCGTTGCCGTTCCTTAGCCTTGTTTCCCCTTGCCGTCCCTTGCCTTTTGTTACACTTGCCTTGCCTTGCTTTGCCTTGCCTTCCTTTCCTTCCGTTACTCTTTCCTTGCCTAGCCGTGCACTGCCTAGCCTTGCGTTGTCGTGCATTAGCTTTGCCTCCCCAAACCGTGCCTTGCCTTGCGTTACCATTTCCTTGCCTTGCCCTGCATTGCCTAGCCCTGTGTTGTCGTGCCTTAGTCTTGTTTGCCCTTACCGTGCCGTTCCTTCCGTTACCCTTGCCTTTCCCTGCTTTCCCTAGCCTTCCTTGCCTTCCGTTCCTCTTTGCTTGCCTTCCGTGCATTGCCTAGCCTTGCGTTGTCGTGCCTTAGCCTTGCCTCGCCTGACCGTGCCTTGCCTTGCGTTACCCTTTCCTTGCCTTGCCGTGAATTGCCTAGCCGTGCGTTGTCGTGCATTAGCCTTGTCTTGCCTTACCGTGCCTTGCCTTGCGTTACCCTTACCTTGCTTTGCTTTCCCTTACTTTCATTGCCTTCCGTTACTCTTTGCTTTCCTTCCGTGCATTGCCTAGCCTTGCGTTGTCGTGTCTTAGCCTTGCCTCGCCTGACAGTGCCTTGCCTTGCGTTACCCTTTCCTTGCCTTGCCGTGCATTGCCTAGCCGTGCGTTGCCGTGCCTTAGCCTTGTTTCCCCTTGCTGTGCCGTTCCTTCCGTTACCCTTGCCTTGCCTTGCTTTCCCTTGCCTTCCTTGCCTTCCGTTACTCTTTGCTTGCCTTCCGTGCATTGCCTAGCCTTGCGTTGTCGTGCCTTAGCCTTGCCTCGCGTAACGGTGCCTTGCCTTGCGTTACCCTTTCCTTTCCTTGCCGTGCATTGGCTAGCCCTGCGTTGTCGTGCCTTAGCCTTGTTTCCCCTTACCGTGCCGTTCCTTCCGTTACCCTTGCCTTCCCCTGCTTTCCCTTGCCTTCCTTGCCTTCCGTTACTCTTTGCTTGCCTTCCGTTTATTGCCTAGCCTTGCGTTGTCGTGCCTTAGCCTTGGCTCGCCTGACCGTGCCTTGCCTTGCGTTACCCTTTCCGTGCCTTGCCGTGCATTGCCTAGCCGTGCGTTGTCGTGCATCAGCCTTGCCTTGCCTCACCGTGCCTTGCCTTGCGTTACCCTTTCCTTGCCTTGCCGTGCATTGCCTAGCCGTGCGTTGCCGTGCCTTAGCCTTGTTTCCCCTTGCCGTGCCGTTCCTTCTGTTACCCTTGCCTTGCCTTGCTTTCCCTTGCCTTCCTTGCCTTCCGTTACTCTTTGCTTGCCTTCCGTGCATTGCCTAGCCTTGCGTTGTCGTGCATTCGCCTTCCTCCCCAAACCGTGCCTTGTTTTGCGTTACCCTTTCCTTGCCTTGCCCTGCATTGCCTAGCCCTGTGTTGTCGTGCCTTAGCCTTGTTTCCCCTTACCGTGCCGTTCCTTTCGTTACCCTTGCCTTCCCCTGCTTTCCCTTGCCTTCCTTGCCTTCCGTTACTCTTTGCTTGCCTTCCGTGCATTGCCTAGCCTTGCGTTGTCGTGCCTTAGCCTTGCCTCGCCTGACCGTGCCTTGCCTTGCGTTACCCTTTCCTTGCCTTGCCGTGCATTGCCTAGCCGTGCGTTGTCGTGCATTAGCCTTGTCTTGCCTCACCGTGCCTTGCCTTGCGTTACCCTTTCCTTGCCTTGCCGTGCATTGCCTAGCCCTGCATTGCCGTTCCTTAGCCTTGTTTCCCCTTGCCGTGCCTTGCCTTTTGTTACACTTGCCTTGCCTTGCTTTGCCTTGCCTTCCTTTCCTTCCGTTACTCTTTCCTTGCCTAGCCGTGCACTGCCTAGCCTTGCGTTGTCGTGCATTAGCTTTGCCTCCCCAAACCGTGCCTTGCCTTGCGTTACCATTTCCTTGCCTTGCCCTGCATTGCCTAGCCCTGTGTTGTCGTGCCTTAGTCTTGTTTGCCCTTACCGTGCCGTTCCTTCCGTTACCCTTGCCTTTCCCTGCTTTCCCTAGCCTTCCTTGCCTTCCGTTCCTCTTTGCTTGCCTTCCGTGCATTGCCTAGCCTTGCGTTGTCGTGCCTTAGCCTTGCTTCGTCTGACCGTGCCTTGCCTTGCTTTACCCTTTCCTTGGCTGGCCGTGCATTGCCTAGCCGTGCGTTGTCGTGCATCAGCCTTGCCTTGCCTCACCGTGCCTTGCCTTGCGTTACCCTAACCTTGCCTTGCTTTCCCTTCCTTTCATTGCCTTCCGTTACTCTTTGCTTTCCTTCCGTGCATTGCCTAGCCTTGCGTTGTCGTGCCTTAGCCTTGCCTCGCCTGACAGTGCCTTGCCTTGCGTTACCCTTTCCTTGCCTTGCCGTGCATTGCCTAGCCGTGCGTTGCCGTGCCTTAGCCTTGTTTCCCCTTGCCGTGCCGTTCCTTCCGTTACCCTTGCCTTGCCTTGCTTTCCCTTGCCTTCCTTGCCTTCCGTTACTCTTTGCTTGCCTTCCGTGCATTGCCTAGCCTTGCGTTGTCGTGCCTTAGCCTTGCCTCGCGTAACGGTGCCTTGCCTTGCGTTACCCTTTCCTTTCCTTGCCGTGCATTGGCTAGCCCTGCGTTGTCGTGCCTTAGCCTTGTTTCCCCTTACCGTGCCGTTCCTTACGTTACCCTTGCCTTCCCCTGCTTTCCCTTGCCTTCCTTGCCTTCCGTTACTCTTTGCTTGCCTTCCGTTTATTGCCTAGCCTTGCGTTGTCGTGCCTTAGCCTTGCCTCGCCTGACCGTGCCTTGCCTTGCGTTACCCTTTCCTTGCCTTGCCGTGCATTGCCTAGCCGTTCGTTGTCGTGCATTTGCCTTGTCTTGCCTCACCGTGCTTTGCCTTGCGTTACCCTTTCCTTGCCTTGCCGTGCATTGCCTAGCCGTGCGTTGCCGTGCCTTAGCCTTGTTTCCCCTTGCCGTGCCGTTCCTTCTCGTTGCCCTTGCCTTCCCTTGCTTTCCCTTGCCTTCCTTGCCTTCCGTTACTCTTTGCTTGCCTTCCGTTCATTGCCTAGCCTTGCGTTGTCGTGCCTTAGACTTGCCTCGCCTGACCGTGCCTTGCCTTGCGTTACCCTTTCCTTGCCTTGCCGTGCATTGCCTAGCCGTGCGTTGTCGTGCATTAGCCTTGCCTTGCCTCACCGTGCCTTGCCTTGCGTTACCCTTTCCTTGCCTGGCCGTGCATTGCCTAGCCGTGCGTTGTCGTGCATTAGCCTTGCCTTGCCTTACCGTGCCTTGCCTTGCGTTACCCTTTCCTTGCCTGGCCGTGCATTGCCTAGCCGTGCGTTGCCGTTCCTTAGCCTTGTTTCCCCTTGCCGTGCCTTGCCTTTTGTTACACTTGCCTTGCCTTGCTTTGCCTTGCCTTCCTTTCCTTCCGTTACTCTTTCCTTGCCTAGCCGTGCACTGCCTAGCCTTGCGTTGTCGTGCATTAGCTTTGCCTCCCCAAACCGTGCCTTGCCTTGCGTTACCATTTCCTTGCCTTGCCCTGCATTGCCTAGCCCTGTGTTGTCGTGCCTTAGTCTTGTTTGGCCTTACCGTGCCGTTCCTTCCGTTACCCTTGCCTTTCCCTGCTTTCCCTAGCCTTCCTTGCCTTCCGTTCCTCTTTGCTTGCCTTCCGTGCATTGCCTAGCCTTGCGTTGTCGTGCCTTAGCCTTGCCTCGCCTGACCGTGCCTTGCCTTGCGTTACCCTCTCCTTGCCTTGCCGTGAATTGCCTAGCCGTGCGTTGTCGTGCATCAGCCTTGCCTTGCCTCACCGTGCCTTGCCTTGCGTTACCCTTACCTTGCCTTGCTTTCCCTTCCTTTCATTGCCTTCCGTTACTCTTTGCTTTCCTTCCGTGCATTGCCTAGCCTTGCGTTGTCGTGCCTTAGCCTTGCCTCGCCTGACAGTGCCTTGCCTTGCGTTAGTTGCCCTTGCCTTCCCTTGCTTTCCCTTGCCTTCGTTGCCTTCCGTTACTCTTTGCTTGCATTGCCTAGCCTTGCGTTGTCGTGCCTTAGCCTTGCCTCGCCTGACCGTGCCTTGCCTTGCGTTACCCTTTCCTTGCCTTTCCGTGCATTGCCTAGCCGTGCGTTGTCGTGCATTTGCCTTGCCTTGCCTCACCGTTCCTTGCCTTGCGTTACCCTTTCCTTGCCTGGCCGTGCATTGCCTAGCCGTGCGTTGCCGTTCCTTAGCCTTGTTTCCCCTTGCCGTGCCTTGCCTTTTGTTACACTTGCCTTGCCTTGCTTTGCCTTGCCTTCCTTTCCTTCCGTTACTCTTTCCTTGCCTAGCCGTGCACTGCCTAGCCTTGCGTTGTCGTGCATTAGCTTTGCCTCCCCAAACCGTGCCTTGCCTTGCGTTACCATTTCCTTGCCTTGCCCTGCATTGCCTAGCCCTGTGTTGTCGTGCCTTAGTCTTGTTTGCCCTTACCGTGCCGTTCCTTCCGTTACCCTTGCCTTTCCCTGCTTTCCCTAGCCTTCCTTGCCTTCCGTTCCTCTTTGCTTGCCTTCCGTGCATTGCCTAGCCTTGCGTTGTCGTGCCTTAGCCTTGCCTCGCCTGACCGTGCCTTGCCTTGCGTTACCCTTTCCTTGCCTTGCCGTGAATTGCCTAGCCGTGCGTTGTCGTGCATTAGCCTTGTCTTGCCTTACCGTGCCTTGCCTTGCGTTACCCTTACCTTGCTTTGCTTTCCCTTACTTTCATTGCCTTCCGTTACTCTTTGCTTTCCTTCCGTGCATTGCCTAGCCTTGCGTTGTCGTGTCTTAGCCTTGCCTCGCCTGACAGTGCCTTGCCTTGCGTTACCCTTTCCTTGCCTTGCCGTGCATTGCCTAGCCGTGCGTTGCCGTGCCTTAGCCTTGTTTCCCCTTGCTGTGCCGTTCCTTCCGTTACCCTTGCCTTGCCTTGCTTTCCCTTGCCTTCCTTGCCTTCCGTTACTCTTTGCTTGCCTTCCGTGCATTGCCTAGCCTTGCGTTGTCGTGCCTTAGCCTTGCCTCGCGTAACGGTGCCTTGCCTTGCGTTACCCTGTCCTTTCCTTGCCGTGCATTGGCTAGCCCTGCGTTGTCGTGCCTTAGCCTTGTTTCCCCTTACCGTGCCGTTCCTTCCGTTACCCTTGCCTTCCCCTGCTTTCCCTTGCCTTCCTTGCCTTCCGTTACTCTTTGCTTGCCTTCCGTTTATTGCCTAGACTTGCGTTGTCGTGCCTTAGCCTTGGCTCGCCTGACCGTGCCTTGCCTTGCGTTACCCTTTCCGTGCCTTGCCGTGCATTGCCTAGCCGTGCGTTGTCGTGCATCAGCCTTGCCTTGCCTCACCGTGCCTTGCCTTGAGTTACCCTTTCCTTGCCTTGCCGTGCATTGCCTAGCCGTGCGTTGCCGTGCCTTAGCCTTGTTTCCCCTTGCCGTGCCGTTCCTTCTCTTACCCTTGCCTTGCCTTGCTTTCCCTTGCCTTCCTTGCTTTCCGTTACTCTTTGCTTGCCTTCCGTGCATTGCCTAACCTTGCGTTGTCGTGCATTCGCCTTCCTCCCCAAACCGTGCCTTGTTTTGCGTTACCCTTTCCTTGCCTTGCCCTGCATTGCCTAGCCCTGTGTTGTCGTGCCTTAGCCTTGTTTCCCCTTACCGTGCCGTTCCTTTCGTTACCCTTGCCTTCCCCTGCTTTCCCTTGCCTTCCTTGCCTTCCGTTACTCTTTGCTTGCCTTCCGTGCATTGCCTAGCCTTGCGTTGTCGTGCCTTAGCCTTGCCTCGCCTGACCGTGCCTTGCCTTGAGTTACCCTTTCCTTGCCTTGCCGTGCATTCCCTAGCCGTGCGTTGTCGTGCATTTGCCTTGTCTTGCCTCACCGTGCTTTGCCTTGCGTTACCCTTTCCTTGCCTTGCCGTGCATTGCCTAGCCCTGCATTGCCGTTCCTTAGCCTTGTTTCCGCTTGCCGTGCCTTGCCTTTTGTTACACTTGCCTTGCCTTGCTTTGCCTTGCCTTCCTTTCCTTCCGTTACTCTTTCCTTGCCTAGCCGTGCACTGCCTAGCCTTGCGTTGTCGTGCATTAGCTTTGCCTCCCCAAACCGTGCCTTGCCTTGCGTTACCATTTCCTTGCCTTGCCCTGCATTGCCTAGCCCTGTGTTGTCGTGCCTTAGTCTTGTTTGCCCTTACCGTGCCGTTCCTTCCGTTACCCTTGCCTTTCCCTGCTTTCCCTAGCCTTCCTTGCCTTCCGTTCCTCTTTGCTTGCCTTCCGTGCATTGCCTAGCCTTGCGTTGTCGTGCCTTAGCCTTGCCTCGCCTGACCGTACCTTGCCTGCCTTACCCTTTCCTTGCCTTGCCGTGCATTGCGTAGCCGTGCGTTTTCGTGCATTAGCCTGGCCTTGCCTCACCGTGCCTTGCCTTGCGTTACCCTTACCTTGCCTTGCTTTCCCTTCCTTTCATTGCCTTCCGTTACTCTTTGCTTTCCTTCCGTGCATTGCCTAGCCTTGCCTTGTCGTGCCTTAGCCTTGCCTCGCCTGACCGTGCCTTGCCTTGCGTTACCCTTTCCTTGCCTTTCCGTGCATTGCCTAGCCGTGCGTTGTCGTGCATTTGCCTTGCCTTGCCTCACCGTTCCTTGCCTTGCGTTACCCTTTCCTTGCCTGGCCGTGCATTGCCTAGCCGTGCGTTGCCGTTCCTTAGCCTTGTTTCCCCTTGCCGTGCCTTGCCTTTTGTTACACTTGCCTTGCCTTGCTTTGCCTTGCCTTCCTTTCCTTCCGTTACTCTTTCCTTGCCTAGCCGTGCACTGCCTAGCCTTGCGTTGTCGTGCATTAGCTTTGCCTCCCCAAACCGTGCCTTGCCTTGCGTTACCCTTTCCGTGCCTTGCCGTGCATTGCCTAGCCGTGCGTTGTCGTGCATCAGCCTTGCCTTGCCTCACCGTGCCTTGCCTTGCGTTACCCTTTCCTTGCCTTGCCGTGCATTGCCTAGCCGTGCGTTGCCGTGCCTTAGCCTTGTTTCCCCTTGCCGTGCCGTTCCTTCTGTTACCCTTGCCTTGCCTTGCTTTCCCTTGCCTTCCTTGCCTTCCGTTACTCTTTGCTTGCCTTCCGTGCATTGCCTAGCCTTGCGTTGTCGTGCATTCGCCTTCCTCCCCAAACCGTGCCTTGATTTGCGTTACCCTTTCCTTGCCTTGCCGTGCATTGCCTAGCCCTGTGTTGTCGTGCCTTAGCCTTGTTTCCCCTTACCGTGCCGTTCCTTTCGTTACCCTTGCCTTCCCCTGCTTCCCCTTGCCTTCCTTGCCTTCCGTTACTCTTTGCTTGCCTTCCGTGCATTGCCTAGCCTTGCGTTGTCGTGCCTTAGCCTTGCCTCGCCTGACCGTGCCTTGCCTTGAGTTACCCTTTCCTTGCCTTGCCGTGCATTGCCTAGCCGTGCGTTGTCGTGCATTTGCCTTGCCTTGCCTCACCGTGCCTTGCCTTGCGTTACCCTTTCCTTGCCTTGCCGTGCATTGCCTAGCCCTGCGTTGTCGTGCCTTAGCCTTGTTTCCCCTTACCGTGCCGTTCCTTCCGTTACCCTTGCCTTCCCTTGCTTTCCCTTGCCTTCCCTTGCTTTCCCTTGCCTTCCTTGCCTTCCGTTACTCTTTGCTTGCCTTCCGTGCATTGCCTAGCCTTGCGTTGTCGTGCCTTAGCCTTGCCTCGCCTGACCGTGCATTGCCTTGCGTTACCCTTTCCTTGCCTTGCCGTGCATTGCCTAGCCGTGCGTTGTCGTGCATCAGCCTTGCCTTGCCTCACCGTGCCTTGCCTTGCGTTACCCTTACCTTGCCTTGCTTTCCCTTCCTTTCATTGCCTTCCGTTACTCTTTGCTTTCCTTCCGTGCATTGCCTAGCCTTGCGTTGTAGTGCCTTAGCCTTGCCTCGCCTGACCGTGCCTTGCCTTGCGTTACCCTTTCCTTGCCTTGCCGTGCATTGCCTAGCCGTGCGTTGCCGTGCCTTAGCCTTGCCTCGCCTGACCGTGCCTTGCCTTGCGTTACCCTTTCCTTGCCTTGCCGTGCATTGCCTAGCCGTGCGTTGTCGTGCATTAGCCTTGCCTTGCCTCACCGTGCTTTGCCTTGCGTTACCCTTTCCATGCCTTGCCGTGCATTGCCTAGCCCTGCATTGTCGTGCCTTAGCTTTGTTTCCCCTTACCGTGCCGTTCCTTTCGTTGCCCTTGCCTTCCCTTGCTTTCCCTTGCCTTCCTTGCCTTCCGTTACTCTTTGCTTGCCTTCCGTTCATTGCCTAGCCTTGCGTTGTCGTGCCTTAGCCTTGCCTCGCCTGACCGTGCCTTGCCTTGCGTTACCCTTTCCTTGCCTTGCCGTGCATTGCCTAGCCGTGCGTTGTCGTGCATTTGCCTTGCCTTGCCTCATCGTTCCTTGCCTTGCGTTACCCTTTCCTTGCCTGGCCGTGCATTGCCTAGCCGTGCGTTGTCGTGCATTAGCCTTGTCTTGCCTTACCGTGCCTTGCCTTGCGTTACCCTTTCCTTGCCTGGCCGTGCATTGCCTAGCCGTGCGTTGCCGTTCCTTAGCCTTGTTTCCCCTTGCCGTGCCTTGCCTTTTGTTACACTTGCCTTGCCTTGCTTTGCCTTGCCTTCCTTTCCTTCCGTTACTCTTTCCTTGCCTAGCCGTGCACTGCCTAGCCTTGCGTTGTCGTGCATTAGCTTTGCCTCCCCAAACCGTGCCTTGCCTTGCGTTACCATTTCCTTGCCTTGCCCTGCATTGCCTAGCCCTGTGTTGTCGTGCCTTAGTCTTGTTTGCCCTTACCGTGCCGTTCCTTCCGTTACCCTTGCCTTTCCCTGCTTTCCCTAGCCTTCCTTGCCTTCCGTTCCTCTTTGCTTGCCTTCCGTGCATTGCCTAGCCTTGCGTTGTCGTGCCTTAGCCTTGCCTCGCCTGACCGTGCCTTGCCTTGCGTTACCCTTTCCTTGCCTTGCCGTGAATTGCCTAGCCGTGCGTTGTCGTGCATCAGCCTTGCCTTGCCTCACCGTGCCTTGCCTTGCGTTACCCTTACCTTGCCTTGCTTTCCCTTCCTTTCATTGCCTTCCGTTACTCTTTGCTTTCCTTCCGTGCATTGCCTAGCCTTGCGTTGTCGTGCCTTAGCCTTGCCTCGCCTGACAGTGCCTTGTCTTGCGTTACCCTTTCCTTGCCTTGCCGTGCATTGCCTAGCCGTGCGTTGCCGTGCCTTAGACTTGTTTCCCCTTACCGTGCCGTTCCTTCCGTTACCCTTGCCTTCCCCTGCTTTCCCTTGCCTTCCTTGCCTTCCGTTACTCTTTGCTTGCCTTCCGTTTATTGCCTAGCCTTGCGTTGTCGTGCCTTAGCCTTGCCGCGCCTTACCGTGCCTTGCCTTGCGTTACCCTTTCCTTGCCTTGCCGTGCATTGCCTAGCCTTGCGTTGTCGTGCCTTAGCCTTGCCTCGCCTGACCGTGCCTTGGCTTGCGTTACCCTTTCCTTGCCTTGCCGTGCATTGCCTAGCCGTGCGTTGTCGTGCATCAGCCTTGCCTTGCCTCACCGTGCCTTGCCTTGCGTTACCCTTTCCTTGCCTTGCCGTGCATTGCCTAGCCGTGCGTTGCAGTGCCTTAGCCTTGTTTCCCCTTGCCGTACCGTTCCTTCTGTTACCCTTGCCTTGCCTTGCTTTCCCTTGCCTTCCTTGCCTTCCGTTACTCTTTGCTTGTCTTCCGTGCATTGCCTAGCCTTGCGTTGTCGTGCATTCGCCTTCCTCCCCAAACCGTGCCTTGCCTTGCGTTACCCTTTCCTTGCCTTGCCCTGCATTGCCTAGCCCTGTGTTGTCGTGCCTTAGCCTTGTTTCCCCTTACCGTGCCGTTCCTTTCGTTACCCTTGCCTTCCCCTGCTTTCCCTTGCCTTCCTTGCCTTCCGTTACTCTTTGCTTGCCTTCCGTGCATTGCCTAGCCTTGCGTTGTCGTGCCTTAGCCTTCCCTCGCCTGACCGTGCCTTGCCTTGAGTTACCCTTTCCTTTCCTTGCCGTGCTTTGCCTAGCCGTGCGTTGTCGTGCATTTGCCTTGTCTTGCCTCACCGTGCTTTGCCTTGCGTTACCCTTTCCTTGCCTTGCCGTGCATTGCCTAGCCCTGCATTGTCGTGCCTTAGCTTTGTTTCCCCTTACCGTGCCGTTCCTTTCGTTGCCCTTGCCTTCCCTTGCTTTCCCTTGCCTTCCTTGCCTTCCGTTACTCTTTGCTTGCCTTCCTTTCATTGCCTAGCCTTGCGTTGTCGTGCCTTAGCCTTGCCTCGCCTGACCGTGCCTTGCCTTGCGTTACCCTTTCCTTGCCTTGCCGTGCATTGCCTAGCCGTGCGTTGTCGTGCATTTGCCTTGCCTTGCCTCACCGTGCCTTGCCTTGCGTTACCCTTTCCTTGCCTGGCCGTGCATTGCCTAGCCGTGCGTTGTCGTGCATTAGCCTTGTCTTGCCTTACCGTGCCTTGCCTTGCGTTACCCTTTCCTTGCCTGGCCGTTCATTGCGTAGCCGTGCGTTGCCGTTCCTTAGCCTTGTTTCCCCTTGCCGTGCCTTGCCTTTTGTTACACTTGCCTTGCCTTGCTTTGCCTTGCCTTCCTTTCCTTCCGTTACTCTTTCCTTGCCTAGCCGTGCACTGCCTAGCCTTGCGTTGTCGTGCATTAGCTTTGCCTCCCCAAACCGTGCCTTGCCTTGCGTTACCATTTCCTTGCCTTGCCCTGCATTGCCTAGCCCTGTGTTGTCGTGCCTTAGTCTTGTTTGCCCTTACCGTGCCGTTCCTTCCGTTACCCTTGCCTTTCCCTGCTTTCCCTAGCCTTCCTTGCCTTCCGTTCCTCTTTGCTTGCCTTCCGTGCATTGCCTAGCCTTGCGTTGTCGTGCCTTAGCCTTGCCTCGCCTGACCGTGCCTTGCCTTGCGTTACCCTTTCCTTGCCTTGCCGTGAATTGCCTAGCCGTGCGTTGTCGTGCATCAGCCTTGCCTTGCCTCACCGTGCCTTGCCTTGCGTTACCCTTACCTTGCCTTGCTTTCCCTTCCTTTCATTGCCTTCCGTTACTCTTTGCTTTCCTTCCGTGCATTGCCTAGCCTTGCGTTGTCGTGCCTTAGCCTTGCCTCGCCTGACAGTGCCTTGTCTTGCGTTACCCTTTCCTTGCCTTGCCGTGCATTGCCTAGCCGTGTGTTGCCGTGCCTTAGACTTGTTTCCCCTTACCGTGCCGTTCCTTCCGTTACCCTTGCCTTCCCCTGCTTTCCCTTGCCTTCCTTGCCTTCCGTTACTCTTTGCTTGCCTTCCGTTTATTGCCTAGCTTTGCGTTGTCGTGCCTTAGCCTTGCCGCGCCTTACCGTGCCTTGCCTTTCGTTACCCTTTGCTTGCCTTCCGTGCATTGCCTAGCCTTGCGTTGTCGTGCCTTAGCCTTGCCTCGCCAGACCGTGCCTTGGCTTGCGTTACCCTTTCCTTGCCTTGCCGTGCATTGTCTAGCCGTGCGTTGTCGTGCATCAGCCTTGCCTTGCCTCACCGTGCCTTGCCTTGCGTTACCCTTTCCTTGCCTTGCCGTGCATTGCCTAGCCGTGCGTTGCAGTGCCTTAGCCTTGTTTCCCCTTGCCGTTCCGTTCCATCTGTTACCCTTGCCTTGCCTTGCTTTCCCTTGCCTTCCTTGCCTTCCGTTACTCTTTGCTTGTCTTCCGTGCATTGCCTAGCTTTGCGTTGTCGTGCATTCCCCTTCCTCCCCAAACCGTGCCTTGCCTTGCGTTACCCTTTCCTTGCCTTGCCCTGCATTGCCTCGCCCTGTGTTGTCGTGCCTTAGCCTTGTTTCCCCTTACCGTGCCGTTCCTTTCGTTACCCTTGCCTTCCCCTGCTTTCCCTTGCCTTCCTTGCCTTCCGTTAGTCTTTGCTTGCCTTCCGTGCATTGCCTAGCCTTGCGTTGTCGTGCCTTAGCCTTCCCTCGCCTGACCGTGCCTTGCCTTGAGTTAGCCTTTCCTTGCCTTGCCGTGCTTTGCCTAGCCGTGCGTTGTCGTGCATTTGCCTTGTCTTGCCTCACCGTGCTTTGCCTTGCGTTACCCTTTCCTTCCCTTGCCGTGCATTGCCTAGCCCTGCATTGTCGTGCCTTAGCTTTGTTTCCCCTTACCGTGCCGTTCCTTTCGTTGCCCTTGCCTTCCCTTGCTTTCCCTTGCCTTCCTTGCCTTCCGTTACTCTTTGCTTGCCTTCCGTTCATTGCCTAGCCTTGCGTTGTCGTGCCTTAGCCTTGCCTCGCCTGACCATGCCTTGCCTTGCGTTACCCTTTCCTTGCCTTGCCGTGCATTGCCTAGCCGTGCGTTGTCGTGCATTTGCCTTGCCTTGCCTCACCGTTCCTTGCCTTGCGTTACCCTTTCCTTGCCTGGCCGTGCATTGCCTAGCCGTGCGTTGTCGTGCATTAGCCTTGTCTTGCCTTACCGTGCCTTGCCTTGCGTTACCCTTTCCTTGCCTGGCCGTGCATTGCGTAGCCGTGCGTTGCCGTTCCTTAGCCTTGTTTCCCCTTGCCGTGCCTTGCCTTTTGTTACACTTGCCTTGCCTTGCTTTGCCTTGCCTTCCTTGCCTTCCGTTACTCTTTCCTTGCCTAGCCGTGCACTGCCTAGCCTTGCGTTGTCGTGCATTAGCTTTGCCTCCCCAAACCGTGCCTTGCCTTGCGTTACCATTTCCTTGCCTTGCCCTGCATTGCCTACCCCTGTGTTGTCGTGCCTTAGTCTTGTTTGCCCTTACCGTGCCGTTCCTTCCGTTACCCTTGCCTTTCCCTGCTTTCCCTAGCCTTCCTTGCCTTCCGTTCCTCTTTGCTTGCCTTCCGTGCATTGCCTAGCCTTGCGTTGTCGTGCCTTAGCCTTGCCTCGCCTGACCGTGCCTTGCCTTGCGTTACCCTTTCCTTGCCTTGCCGTGAATTGCTTAGCCGTGCGTTGTCGTGCATCAGCCTTGCCTTGCCTCACCGTGCCTTCCCTTGCGTTACCCTTACCTTGCCTTGCTTTCCCTTCCTTTCATTGCTTTCCGTTACTCTTTGCTTTCCTTCCGTGCATTGCCTAGCCTTGCGTTGTCGTGCCTTAGTCTTGCCTCGCCTGACAGTGCCTTGCCTTGCGTTACCCTTTCCTTGCCTTGCCGTGCATTGCCTAGCCGTGCGTTGCCGTGCCTTAGCCTTGTTTCCCCTTGCCGTGCCGTTCCTTCCGTTACCCTTGCCTTGCCTTGCTTTCCCTTGCCTTCCTTGCCTTCCGTTACTCTTTGCTTGCCTTCCGTGCATTGCCTAGCCTTGCGTTGTCGTGCCTTAGCCTTGCCTCGCGTAACGGTGCCTTGCCTTGCGTTACCCTTTCCTTTCCTTGCCGTGCATTGGCTAGCCCTGCGTTGTCGTGCCTTAGCCTTGTTTCCCCTTACCGTGCCGTTCCTTACGTTACCCTTGCCTTCCCCTGCTTTCCCTTGCCTTCCTTGCCTTCCGTTACTCTTTGCTTGCCTTCCGTTTATTGCCTAGCCTTGCGTTGTCGTGCCTTAGCCTTGCCGCGCCTTACCGTGCCTTGCCTTCGGTTACCCTTTCCTTGCCTAGCCGTGCATTGCCTAGCCTTGCGTTGTCGTGCCTTAGCCTTGTTTCCCCTTACCGTGCCGTTTCTTTCGTTACCCTTGCCTTCCCCTGCTTTCTCTTGACTTCCTTGCCTTCCGTTACTCTTTGCTTGCCTTCCGTGCATTGCCTAGCCGTGCGTTGTCGTGCATTTGCCTTGCCTTGCCTCACCGTGCCTTGCCATGTGTTACCCTTTCCTTGCCTGGCCGTGCATTGCCTAGCCGTGCGTTGTCGTGCATTAGCCTTGTCTTGCCTTACCGTGCCTTGCCTTGCGTTACCCTTTCCTTGCCTGGCCGTGCATTGCGTAGCCGTGCGTTGCCTTTCCTTAGCCTTGTTTCCCCTTGCCGTGCCTTGCCTTTTGTTACACTTGCCTTGCCTTGCTTTGCCTTGCCTTCCTTTCCTTCCGTTACTCTTTCCTTGCCTAGCCGTGCACTGCCTAGCCTCGCGTTGTCGTGCATTAGCTTTGCCTCCCCAAACCGTGCCTTGCCTTGCGTTACCATTTCCTTGCCTTGCCCTGCATTGCCTAGCCCTGTGTTGTCGTGCCTTAGTCTTGTTTGCCCTTACCGTGCCGTTCCTTCCGTTACCCTTGCCTTTCCCTGCTTTCCCTAGCCTTCCTTGCCTTCCGTTCCTCTTTGCTTGCCTTCCGTGCATTGCCTAGCCTTGCGTTGTCGTGCCTTAGCCTTGCCTCGCCTGACCGTGCCTTGCCTTGCGTTACCCTTTCCTTGCCTTGCCGTGAATTGCCTAGCCGTGCGTTGTCGTGCATCAGCCTTGCCTTGCCTCACCGTGCCTTGCCTTGCGTTACCCTTACCTTGCCTTGCTTTCCCTTCCTTTCATTGCCTTCCGTTACTCTTTGCTTTCCTTCCGTGCATTGCCTAGCCTTGCGTTGTCGTGCCTTAGCCTTGCCTCGCCTGACAGTGCCTTGCCTTGCGTTACCCTTTCCTTGCCTTCCCGTGCATTGCCTAGCCGTGCGTTGCCGTGCCTTAGCCTTGTTTCCCCTTGCTGTGCCGTTCCTTCCGTTACCCTTGCCTTGCCTTGCTTTCCCTTGCCTTCCTTGCCTTCCGTTACTCTTTGCTTGCCTTCCGTGCATTGCCTAGCCTTGCGTTGCCGTGCCTTAGCCTTGCCTCGCGTAACGGTGCCTTGCCTTGCGTTACCCTTTCCTTTCCTTGCCGTGCATTGGCTAGCCCTGCGTTGTCGTGCCTTAGCCTTGTTTCCCCTTACCGTGCCGTTCCTTCCGTTACCCTTGCCTTCCCCTGCTTTCCCTTGCCTTCCTTGCCTTCCGTTACTCTTTGCTTGCCTTCCGTTTATTGCCTAGCCTTGCGTTGTCGTGCCTTAGCCTTGCCTCGCCTGACCGTGCCTTGCCTTGCGTTACCCTTTCCTTGCCTTGCCGTGCATTGCCTAGCCGTGCGTTGTCGTGCATCAGCTTTGCCTTGCATCACCGTGCCTTGCCTTGCGTTACCCTTTCCTTGCCTTGCCGTGCATTGCCTAGCCGTGCGTTGCCGTGCCTTAGCCTTGTTTCCCCTTGCCGTGCCGTTCCTTCTGTTACCCTTGCCTTGCCTTGCTTTCCCTTGCCTTCCTTGCCTTCCGTTACTCTTTGCTTGCCTTCCGTGCATTGCCTAGCCTTGCGTTGTCGTGCATGCGCCTTCCTCCCCAAACCGTGCCTTGCCTTGCGTTACCCTTTCCTTGCCTTGCCCTGCATTGCCTAGCCCTGTGTTGTCGTGCCTTAGTCTTGTTTGCCCTTACCGTGCCGTTCCTTCCGTTCCCCTTGCCTTTCCCTGCTTTCCCTAGCCTTCCTTGCCTTCCGTTCCTCTTTGCTTGCCTTCCGTGCATTGCCTAGCCTTGAGTTGTCGTGCCTTAGCCTTGCCTCGCCTGACCGTGCCTTGCCTTGCGTTACCCTTTCCTTGCCTTGCCGTGCATTGCCTAGCCGTGCGTTGTCGTGCATCAGCCTTGCCTTGCCTTACCGTGCCTTGCCTTGCGTTACCCTTACCTTGCTTTGCTTTCCCTTACTTTCATTGCCTTCCGTTACTCTTTGCTTTCCTTCCGTGCATTGCCTAGCCTTGCGTTGTCGTGCCTTAGCCTTGCCTCGCCTGACAGTGCCTTGCCTTGCGTTACCCTTTCCTTGCCTTGCCGTGCATTGCCTAGCCGTGCGTTGCCGTGCCTTAGCCTTGTTTCCCCTTGCCGTGCCGTTCCTTCCGTTACCCTTGCCTTGCCTTGCTTTCCCTTGCCTTCCTTGCCTTCCGTTACTCTTTGCTTGCCTTCCGTGCATTGCCTAGCCTTGCGTTGTCGTGCATTAGCCTTGCCTCCCCAAACCGTGCCTTGCCTTGCGTTACCCTTTCCTTGCCTTGCCCTGCATTGCCTAGCCCTGTGTTGTCGTGCCTTAGCCTTGTTTCCCCTTACCGTGCCGTTCCTTCCGTTACCCTTGCCTTCCCCTGCTTTCCCTTGCCTTCCTTGCCTTCCGTTACTCTTTGCTTGCCTTCCGTTTATTGCCTAGCCTTGCGTTGTCGTGCCTTAGCCTTGCCGCGCCTGACCGTGCCTTGCCTTGCGTTACCCTTTCCTTGCCTTGCCGTGCATTGCCTAGCCGTGCGTTGTCTAGCCTTGCGTTGTCGTGCCTTAGCCTTGCCTCGCCTGACCGTGCCTTGCCTTGCGTTACCCTTTCCTTGCCTTGCCGTGCATTGCCTAGCCGTGCGTTGTCGTGCATCAGCCTTGCCTTGCCTCACCGTGCCTTGCCTTGCGTTACCCTTTCCTTGCCTTGCCGTGCATTGCCTAGCCGTGCGTTGCCGTGCCTTAGCCTTGTTTCCCCTTGCCGTGCCGTTCCTTCTGTTACCCTTGCCTTGCCTTGCTTTCCCTTGCCTTCCTTGCCTTCCGTTACTCTTTGCTTGCCTTCCGTGCATTGCCTAGCCTTGCGTTGTCGTGCATTCGCCTTCCTCCCTGAACCGTGCCTTGCCTTTCGTTACCCTTTCCTTGCCTTGCCCTGCATTGCCTAGCCCTGTGTTGTCGTGCCTTAGCCTTGTTTCCCCTTACCGTGCCGTTCCTTTCGTTACCCTTGCCTTCCCCTGCTTTCCCTTGCCTTCCTTGCCTTCCGTTACTCTTTGCTTGCCTTCCGTGCATTGCCTAGCCTTGCGTTGTCGTGCCTTAGCCTTGCCTCGCCTGACCGTGCCTTGCCTTGAGTTACCCTTTCCTTGCCTTGCCGTGCATTGCCTAGCCGTGCGTTGTCGTGCATTTGCCTTGTCTTGCCTCACCGTGCTTTGCCTTGCGTTAAGCTTTCCTTGCCTTGCCGTGCATTGGCTAGCCCTGCGTTGTCGTGCCTTACCCTTGTTTCCCCTTACCGTGCCGTTCCTTCCGTTACCCTTGCCTTACCCTGCTTTCCCTTGCCTTCCTTCCCTTCCGTTACTCTTTCCTTGCTTTCCGTGCATTGCCTAGCCTTGCGTTGTCGTGCCTTAGCCTTGCCTCGCCTGACCGTGCCTTGCCTTGCGTTACCCTTTCCTTGCCTTGCCGTGCATTGCCTAGCCGTGCGTTGTCGTGCATTAGCCTTGCCTTGCCTGACCGTGCCTTGCCTTGCGTTACCCTTTCCTTGCCTTGCCGTGCATTGCCTAGCCGTGCGTTGTCGTGCATTAGCCTTGCCTTGCCTCACCGTGCCTTGCCTTGCGTTACCCTTTCCTTGCCTTGCCGTGCATTGCCTAGCCGTGCGTTGCCGTGCCTTAGCCTTGTTTCCCCTTGCCGTGCCGTTCCTTCCGTTACCCTTGCCTTGCCTTGCTTTCCCTTGCCTTCCTTGCCTTCCGTTACTCTTTGCTTGCCTTCCGTGCATTGCCTAGCCTTGCGTTGTCGTGCCTTAGCCTTGCCTCGCGTAACGGTGCCTTGCCTTGCGTTACCCTTTCCTTTCCTTGCCGTGCATTGGCTAGCCCTGCGTTGTCGTGCCTTAGCCTTGTTTCCCCTTACCGTGCCGTTCCTTCCGTTACCCTTGCCTTCCCCTGCTTTCCCTTGCCTTCCTTGCCTTCCGTTACTCTTTGCTTGCCTTCCGTTTATTGCCTGGCCTTGCGTTGTCGTGCCTTAGCCTTGCCGCGCCTTACCGTGCCTTGCCTTGCGTTACCCTTTCCTTGCCTTGCCGTGCATTGCCTAGCCTTGCGTTGTCGTGCCTTAGCCTTGCCTCGCCTGACCGTGCCTTGCCTTGCGTTACCCTTTCCGTGCCTTGCCGTGCATTGCCTAGCCGTGCGTTGTCGTGCATCAGCCTTGCCTTGCCTCACCGTGCCTTGCCTTGCGTTACCCTTTCCTTGCCTGGCCGTGCATTGCCTAGCCGTGCGTTGTCGTGCATTAGCCTTGTTTCCCCTTGCCGTGCCGTTCCTTCTGTTACCCTTGCCTTGCCTTGCTTTCCCTTGCCTTCCTTGCCTTCCGTTACTCTTTGCTTTCCTTCCGTGCATTGCCTAGCCTTGCGTTGTCGTGCATTCGCCTTCCTCCCCAAACCGTGCCTTGATTTGCGTTAGCCTTTCCTTGCCTTGCCCTGCATTGCCTAGCCCTGTGTTGTCGTGCCTTAGCCTTGTTTCCCCTTACCGTGCCGTTCCTTTCGTTACCCTTGCCTTCCCCTGCTTTCCCTTGCCTTCCTTGCCTTCCGTTACTCTTTGCTTGCCTTCCGTGCATTGCCTAGCCTTGCGTTGTCGTGCCTTAGCCTTGCCTCGCCTGACCGTGCCTTGCCTTGAGTTACCCTTTCCTTGCCTTGCCGTGCATTGCCTAGCCGTGCGTTGTCGTGCATTTGCCTTGTCTTGCCTCACCGTGCTTTGCCTTGCGTTACCCTTTCCTTGCCTTGCCGTGCATTGCCTGGCCCTGCATTGTCCTGCCTTAGCTTTGTTTCCCCTTACCGTGCCGTTCCTTTCGTTGCCCTTGCCTTCCCTTGCTTTCCCTTGCCTTCCTTGCCTTCCGTTACTCTTTGCTTGCCTTCCGTTCATTGCCTAGCCTTGCGTTGTCGTGCCTTAGCCTTGCCTCGCCTGACCGTGCCTTGCCTTGCTTTACCCTTTCCTTGCCTTGCCGTGCATTGCCTAACCGTGCGTTGTCGTGCCTTAGCCTTGTTTCCCCTTGCCGTGTCGTTCCTTCCGTTACCCTTGCCTTCCCCTGCTTTCCCTTGCCTTCCTTCCCTTCCGTTACTCTTTGCTTGCCTTCCGTTTATTGCCTAGCCTTGCGTTGTCATGCCTTAGCCTTGCCGCGCCTTACAGTGCCTTGCCTTGGGTTACCCTTTCCTTGCCTTGCCGTGCATTGCCTAGCCGTGCGTTGTCGTGCATTTGCCTTGCCTTGCCTCACCGTTCCTTGCCTTGCGTTACCCTTTCCTTGCCTGGCCGTGCATTACCTAGCCGTGCGTTGTCGTGCATTAGCCTTGTCTTGCCTTACCGTGCCTTGCCTTGCGTTACCCTTTCCTTGCCTGGCCGTGCATTGCGTAGCCGTGCGTTGCCGTTCCTTAGCCTTGTTTCCCCTTGCCGTGCCTTGCCTTTTGTTACACTTGCCTTGCCTTGCTTTGCCTTGCCTTCCTTTCCTTCCGTTACTCTTTCCTTGCCTAGCCGTGCACTGCCTAGCCTTGCGTTGTCGTGCATTAGCTTTGCCTCCCCAAACCGTGCCTTGCCTTGCGTTACCATTTCCTTGCCTTGCCCTGCATTGCCTACCCCTGTGTTGTCGTGCCTTAGTCTTGTTTGCCCTTACCGTGCCGTTCCTTCCGTTACCCTTGCCTTTCCCTGCTTTCCCTAGCCTTCCTTGCCTTCCGTTACTCTTTGCTTGCCTTCCGTGCATTGCCTAGCCTTGCGTTGTCGTGCCTTAGCCTTGCCTCGCCTGACCGTGCCTTGCCTTGCGTTACCCTTTCCTTGCCTTGCCGTGAATTGCCTAGCCGTGCGTTGTCGTGCATCAGCCTTGCCTTGCCTCACCGTGCCTTCCCTTGCGTTACCCTTACCTTGCCTTGCTTTCCCTTCCTTTCATTGCTTTCCGTTACTCTTTGCTTTCCTTCCGTGCATTGCCTAGCCTTGCGTTGTCGTGCCTTAGCCTTGCCTCGCCTGACAGTGCCTTGCCTTGCGTTACCCTTTCCTTGCCTTGCCGTGCATTGCCTAGCCGTGCGTTGCCGTGCCTTAGCCTTGTTTCCCCTTGCCGTGCCGTTCCTTCCGTTACCCTTGCCTTGCCTTGCTTTCCCTTGCCTTCCTTGCCTTCCGTTACTCTTTGCTTGCCTTCCGTGCATTGCCTAGCCTTGCGTTGTCGTGCCTTAGCCTTGCCACGCGTAACGGTGCCTTGCCTTGCGTTACCCTTTCCTTTCCTTGCCGTGCATTGGCTAGCCCTGCGTTGTCGTGCCTTAGCCTTGTTTCCCCTTACCGTGCCGTTCCTTTCGTTACCCTTGCCTTCCCCTGCTTTCCCTTGCCTTCCTTGCCTTCCGTTACTCTTTGCTTGCCTTCCGTGCATTGCCTAGCCTTGCGTTGTCGTGCCTTAGCCTTGCCTCGCCTTACCGTGCCTTGCCTTGCGTTACCCTTTCCTTGCCTTGCCGTGCATTGCCTAGCCTTGCGTTGTCGTGCCTTAGCCTTGTTTCCCCTTACCGTGCCGTTTCTTTCGTTACCCTTGCCTTCCCCTGCTTTCCCTTGCCTTCCTTGCCTTCCGTTACTCTTTGCTTGCCTTCCGTGCATTGCCTAGCCTTGCGTTGTCGTGCCTTAGCCTTGCCTCGCCTGACCGTGCCTTGCCTTGCGTTACCCTTTCCTTGCCTGGCCGTGCATTGCCTAGCCGTGCGTTGTCGTGCATTAGCCTTGTCTTGCCTTACCGTGCCTTGCCTTGCGTTACCCTTTCCTTGCCTGGCCGTGCATTGCGTAGCCGTGCGTTGCCGTTCCTTAGCCTTGTTTCCCCTTGCCGTGCCTTGCCTTTTGTTACACTTGCCTTGCCTTGCTTTGCCTTGCCTTCCTTTCCTTCCGTTACTCTTTCCTTGCCTAGCCGTGCACTGCCTAGCCTCGCGTTGTCGTGCATTAGCTTTGCCTCCCCAAACCGTGCCTTGCCTTGCGTTACCATTTCCTTGCCTTGCCCTGCATTGCCTAGCCCTGTGTTGTCGTGCCTTAGTCTTGTTTGCCCTTACCGTGCCGTTCCTTCCGTTACCCTTGCCTTTCCCTGCTTTCCCTTGCCTTCCTTGCCTTCCGTTACTCTTTGCTTGCCTTCCGTGCATTGCCTAGCCTTGCGTAGTCGTGCCTTAGCCTTGCCTCGCCTGACCGTGCCTTGCCTTGCGTTACCCTTTCCTTGCCTTGCCGTGAATTGCCTAGCCGTGCGTTGTCGTGCATCAGCCTTGCCTTGCCTCACCGTGCCTTGCCTTGCGTTACCCTTACCTTGCCTTGCTTTCCCTTCCTTTCCTTGCCTTCCGTTACTCTTTGCTTGCCTTCCGTGCATTGCCTAGCCTTGCGTTGTCGTGCCTTAGCCTTGCCTCGCCTGACCGTGCCTTGCCTTGCGTTACCCTTTCCTTGCCTTGCCGTGCATTGCCTAGCCGTGCGTTGCCGTGCCTTAGCCTTGTTTCCCCTTGCCGTGCCGTTCCTTCCGTTACCCTTGCCTTGCCTTGCTTTCCCTTGCCTTCCTTGCCTTCCGTTACTCTTTGCTTGCCTTCCGTGCATTGCCTAGCCTTGCGTTGCCGTGCCTTAGCCTTGCCTCGCGTAACGGTGCCTTGCCTTGCGTTACCCTTTCCTTGCCTTGCCGTGCATTGGCTAGCCCTGCGTTGTCGTGCCTTAGCCTTGTTTCCCCTTACCGTGCCGTTCCTTCCGTTACCCTTGCCTTCCCCTGCTTTCCCTTGCCTTCCTTGCCTTCCGTTACTCTTTGCTTGCCTTCCGTTTATTTCCTAGCCTTGCGTTGTCGTGCCTTAGCCTTGCCTCGCCTGACCGTGCCTTGCCTTGCGTTACCCTTTCCTTGCCTTGCCGTGCATTGCCTAGCCGTGCGTTGTCGTGCATCAGCCTTGTCTTGCCTTACCGTGCCTTGCCTTGCGTTACCCTTACCTTGCTTTGCTTTCCCTTACCTTCCTTGCCTTCCGTTACTCTTTGCTTGCCTTCCGTGCATTGCCTAGCCTTGCGTTGTCGTGCCTTAGCCTTGCCTCGCCTTACGGTGCCTTGCCTTGCGTTACCCTTTCCTTGCCTTGCGGTGCATTGCCTAGCCGTGCGTTGCCGTGCCTTAGCCTTGTTTCCCCTTGCCGTGCCGTTCCTTCCGTTACCCTTGCCTTGCCTTGCTTTCCCTTGCCTTCCTTGCCTTCCGTTACTCTTTGCTTGCCTTCCGTGCATTGCCTAGCCTTGCGTTGTCGTGCATTAGCCTTGCCTCCCCAAACCGTGCCTTGCCTTGCGTTACCCTTTCCTTGCCTTGCCCTGCATTGCCTAGCCCTGTGTTGTCGTGCCTTAGCCTTGTTTCCCCTTACCGTGCCGTTCCTTCCGTTACCCTTGCCTTCCCCTGCTTTCCCTTGCCTTCCTTGCCTTCCGTTACTCTTTGCTTGCCTTCCGTGCATTGCCTAGCCTTGCGTTGTCGTGCCTTAGCCTTGCCTCGCCTGACCGTGCCTTGCCTTGCGTTACCCTTTCCTTGCCTTGCCGTGCATTGCCTAGCCGTGCGTTGTCGTGCATTAGCCTTGCCTCGCCTGACCGTGCCTTGCCTTGCGTTACCCTTTCCTTGCCTTGCCGTGCATTGCCTAGCCGTGCGTTGTCGTGCATCAGCCTTGCCTTGCCTCACCGTGCCTTGCCTTGCGTTACCCTTTCCTTGCCTTGCCGTGCATTGCCTAGCCGTGCGTTGCCATGCCTTAGCCTTGTTTCCCCTTACCGTGCCGTTCCTTCTTTTACCCTTGCCTTGCCTTGCTTTCCCTTGCCTTCCTTGCCTTCCGTTACTCTTTGCTTGCCTTCCGTGCATTGCCTAGCCTTGCGTTGTCGTGCATTCGCCTTCCTCCCTGAACCGTGCCTTGCCTTTCGTTACCCTTTCCTTGCCTTGCCCTGCATTGCCTAGCCCTGTGTTGTCGTGCCTTAGCCTTGTTTCCCCTTACCGTGCCGTTCCTTTCGTTACCCTTGCCTTCCCCTGCTTTCCCTTGCCTTCCTTGCCTTCCGTTACTCTTTGCTTGCCTTCCGTGCATTGCCTAGCCTTGCGTTGTCGTGCCTTAGCCTTGCCTCGCCTGACCGTGCCTTGCCTTGAGTTACCCTTTCCTTGCCTTGCCGTGCATTGCCTAGCCGTGCGTTGTCGTGCATTTGCCTTGTCTTGCCTCACCGTGCTTTGCCTTGCGTTAAGCTTTCCTTGCCTTGCCGTGCATTGGCTAGCCCTGCGTTGTCGTGCCTTACCCTTGTTTCCCCTTACCGTGCCGTTCCTTCCGTTACCCTTGCCTTACCCTGCTTTCCCTTGCCTTCCTTCCCTTCCGTTACTCTTTGCTTGCTTTCCGTTTATTGCCTAGCCTTGCGTTGTCGTGCCTTAGCCTTGCCGCGCCTTACAGTGCCTTGCCTTGGGTTACCCTTTCCTTGCCTTGCCGTGCATTGCCTAGCCTTGCGTTGTCGTGCCTTAGCCTTGCCTCGCCTGACCGTGCCTTGCCTTGCGTTACCCTTTCCTTGCCTTGCCGTGCATTGCGTAGCCGTGCGTTGTCGTGCATCAGCCTTGCCTTGCCTCACCGTGCGTTGCCTTGCGTTACCCTTTCCTTGCCTTGCCGTGCATTGCCTAGCCGTGCGTTGCCGTGCCTTAGCCTTGTTTCCCCTTGCCGTGCCGTTCCTTCCGTTACCCTTGCCTTGCCTTGCTTTCCCTTGCCTTCCTTGCCTTCCGTTACTCTTTGCTTGCCTTCCGTGCATTGCCTAGCCTTGCGTTGTCGTGCCTTAGCCTTGCCTCGCGTAACGGTGCCTTGCCTTGCGTTACCCTTTCCTTTCCTTGCCGTGCATTGGCTAGCCCTGCGTTGTCGTGCCTTAGCCTTGTTTCCCCTTACCGTGCCGTTCCTTCCGTTACCCTTGCCTTCCCCTGCTTTCCCTTGCCTTCCTTGCCTTCCGTTACTCTTTGCTTACCTTCCGTTTATTGCCTGGCCTTGCGTTGTCGTGCCTTAGCCTTGCCGCGCCTTACCGTGCCTTGCCTTGCGTTACCCTTTCCTTGCCTTGCAGTGCATTGCCTAGCCTTGCGTTGTCGTGCCTTAGCCTTGCCTCGCCTGACCGTGCCTTGCCTTGCGTTACCCTTTCCGTGCCTTGCCGTGCATTGCCTAGCCGTGCGTTGTCGTGCATCACCGTGCCTTGCCTTGCGTTACCTTCCTTGCCTTGCCGTGCATTGCCTAGCCTTGCGTTGTCGTGCATTAGCCTTGTTTCCCCTTGCCGTGCCGTTCCTTCTGTTACCCTTGCCTTGCCTTGCTTTCCCTTGCCTTCCTTGCCTTCCGTTACTCTTTGCTTTCCTTCCGTGCATTGCCTAGCCTTGCGTTGTCGTGCATTCGCCTTCCTCCCCAAACCGTGCCTTGATTTGCGTTACCCTTTCCTTGCCTTGCCCTGCATTGCCTAGCCCTGTGTTGTCGTGCCTTAGCCTTGTTTCCCCTTACCGTGCCGTTCCTTTCGTTACCCTTGCCTTCCCCTGCTTTCCCTTGCCTTCCTTGCCTTCCGTTACTCTTTGCTTGCCTTCCGTGCATTGCCTAGCCTTGCGTTGTCGTGCCTTAGCCTTGCCTCGCCTGACCGTGCCTTGCCTTGAGTTACCCTTTACTTGCCTTGCCGTGCATTGCCTAGCCGTGCGTTGTCGTGCATTTGCCTTGTCTTGCCTCACCGTGCTTTGCCTTGCGTTACCCTTTCCTTGCCTTGCCGTGCATTGCCTGGCCCTGCATTGTCCTGCCTTAGCTTTGTTTCCCCTTACCGTGCCGTTCCTTTCGTTGCCCTTGCCTTCCCTTGCTTTCCCTTGCCTTCCTTGCCTTCCGTTACTCTTTGCTTGCCTTCCGTTCATTGCCGAGCCTTGCGTTGTCGTGCCTTAGCCTTGCCTCGCCTGACCGTGCCTTGCCTTGCTTTACCCTTTCCTTGCCTTGCCGTGCATTGCCTAGCTTGCGTTGTCGTGCCTTAGCCTTGTTTCCCCTTACCGTGCCGTTCCTTCCGTTACCCTTGCCTTCCCCTGCTTTCCCTTGCCTTCCTTCCCTTCCGTTACTCTTTGCTTGCCTTCCGTTTATTGCCTAGCCTTGCGTTGTCATGCCTTAGCCTTGCCGCGCCTTACAGTGCCTTGCCTTGGGTGACCCTTTCCTTGCCTTGCCGTGCATTGCCTAGCCTTGCGTTGTCGTGCCTTAGCCTTGCCTCGACTGACCGTGCCTTGCCTTGCGTTACCCTTTCCTTGCCTTGCCGTGCATTGCCTAGCCGTGCGTTGTCGTGCATTAGCCTTGCCTTGCCTCACCGTGCCTTGCCTTGCGTTACCCTTTCCTTGCCTTGCCGTGCATTGCCTAGCCGTGCGTTGCCGTGCCTTAGCCTTGTTTCCCCTTGCCGTGCCGTTCCTTCCGTTACCCTTGCCTTGCCTTGCTTTCCCTTGCCTTCCTTGCCTTCCGTTACTCTTTGCTTCCCTTCCGTGCATTGCCTAGCCTTGCGTTGTCGTGCCTTAGCCTTGCCTCGCCTAACCGTGCCTTGCCTTGCGTTACCCTTTCCTTGCCTTGCCGTGCATTGCCTAGCCTTGCGTTGTCGTGCCTTAGCCTTGCCTCGCCTGACCGTGCCTTGCCTTGCGTTACCCTTTCCGTGCCTTTCCGTGCATTGCCTAGCCGTGCGTTGTCGTGCATCAGCCTTGCCTTGCCTCACCGTGCCTTGCCTTGCGTTACCCATTCCTTGCCTTGCCGTGCATTGCCTAGCCGTGAGTTGCCGTGCCTTAGCCTTGTTTCCCCTTGCCGTGCCGTTCCTTCTGTTACCCTTGCCTTGCCTTGCTATCCCTTGCCTTCCTTGCCTTCCGTTACTCTTTGCTTGCCTTCCGTGCATTGCCTAGACTTGCGTTGTCGTGCATTCGCCTTCCTCCCCAAACCGTGCCTTGATTTGCGTTACCCTTTCCTTGCCTTGCCCTGCATTGCCTAGCCCTGTGTTGTCGTGCCTTAGCCTTGTTTCCCCTTACCGTGCCGTTCCTTTCGTTACCCTTGCCTTCCCCTGCTTTCCCTTGCCTTCCTTGCCTTCCGTTACTCTTTGCTTGCCTTCCGTGCATTGCCTAGCCTTGCGTTGTCGTGCCTTAGCCTTGCCTCGCGTGACCGTGCCTTGCCTTGAGTTACCCTTTACTTGCCTTGCGGTGCATTGCCTAGCCGTGCGTTGTCGTGCATTTGCCTTGTCTTGCCTCACCGTGCTTTGCCTTGCGTTACCCTTTCCTTGCCTTGCCGTGCATTGCCTAGCCCTGCATTGTCCTGCCTTAGCTTTGTTTCCCCTTACCGTGCCGTTCCTTTCGTTGCCCTTGCCTTCCCTTGCTTTCCCTTGCCTTCCTTGCCTTCCGTTACTCATTGCTTGCCTTCCGTTCATTGCCGAGCCTTGCGTTGTCGTGCCTTAGCCTTGCCTCGCCTGACCGTGCCTTGCCTTGCGTTACCCTTTCCTTGCCTTGCCGTGCATTGCCTAGCCGTGCGTTGTCGTGCATTTGCCTTGCCTTGCCTCACCGTGCCTTGCCTTGCGTTACCCTTTCCTTGCCTGGCCGTGCATTGCGTAGCCGTGCGTTGCCGTTCCTTAGCTTTGTTTCCCCTTGCCGTGCCATGCCTTTTGTTACACTTGCCTTGCCTTGCTTTGCCTTGCCTTCCTTTCCTTCCGTTACTCTTTCCTTGCCTAGCCGTGCACTGCCTAGCCTTGCGTTTTCGTGCATTAGCTTTGCCTCCCCAAACCGTGCCTTGCCTTGCGTTACCATTTCCTTGCCTTGCCCTGCATTGCCTAGCCCTGTGTTGTCGTGCCTTAGTCTTGTTTGCCCTTACCGTGCCGTTCCTTCCGTTACCCTTGCCTTTCCCTGCTTTCCCTAGCCTTCCTTGCCTTCCGTTACTCTTTGCTTGCCTTCCGTGCATTGCCTAGCCTTGCGTTGTCGTGCCTTAGCCTTGCCTTGCCTCACCGTGCCTTGCCTTGCGTTACCCTTTCCTTGCCTTGCCGTGCATTGCCTAACCGTGCGTTGTCGTGCCTTAGCCTTGTTTCCCCTTGCCGTGTCTTCCTTCCGTTACCCTTGCCTTCCCTCGCTTTCCCTTGCCTTCCTTGCCTTCCGTTACTCTTTGCTTGCCTTCCGTGCATTGCCTAGCCTTGCGTTGTCGTGCATTCGCCTTCCTCCCCGAACCGTGCCTTGCCTTTCGTTACCCTTTCCTTGCCTTGCCGTGCATTGCCTAGCCCTGTGTTGTCGTGCCTTAGCCTTGTTTCCCCTTACCGTGCCGTTCCTTTCGTTACCCTTGCCTTCCCCTGCTTTCCCTTGCCTTCCTTGCCTTCCGTTACTCTTTGCTTGCCTTCCGTGCATTGCCTAGCCTTGCGTTGTCGTGCCTTAGCCTTGCCTCGCCTGACCGTGCCTTGCCTTGAGTTACCCTTTCCTTGCCTTGCCGTGCATTGCCTAGCCGTGCGTTGTCGTGCATTTGCCTTGTCTTGCCTCACCGTGCTTTGCCTTGCGTTAAGCTTTCCTTGCCTTGCCGTGCATTGCCTAGCCGTGCGTTGCCGTGCCTTAGCCTTGTTTCCCCTTGCCGTGCCGTTCCTTCCGTTACCCTTGCCTTGCCTTGCTTTCCCTTGCCTTCCTTGCCTTCCGTTACTCTTTGCTTGCCTTCCGTGCATTGCCTAGCCTTGCGTTGTCGTGCCTTAGCCTTGCCTCGCGTAACGGTGCCTTGCCTTGCGTTACCCTTTCCTTGCCTTGCCGTGCATTGCCTAGCCTTGCGTTGTCGTGCCTTAGCCTTGTTTCCCCTTACCGTGCCTTTCCTTCCGTTACCCTTGCCTTCCCCTGCTTTCCCTTGCCTTCCTTGCCTTCCGTTACTCTTTGCTTGCCTTCCGTGCATTGCCTAGCCTTGCGTTGTCGTGCCTTAGCCTTGCCTCGCCTTACCGTGCCTTGCCTTGCGTTACCCTTTCCTTTCCTTGCCGTGCATTGCCTAGCCTTGCGTTGTCGTGCCTTAGCCTTGCCTCGCCTGACCGTGCCTTGCCTTGCGTTACCCTTTCCTTGCCTTGCCGTGCATTGCCTAGCCGTGCGTTGTCGTGCATCAGCCTTGCCTTGCCTCACCGTGCCTTGCCTTGCGTTACCCTTTCCTTGCCTTGCCGTGCATTGCCTAGCCGTGCGTTGCCGTGCCTTAGCCTTGTTTCCCCTTGCCGTGCCGTTCCTTCCGTTACCCTTGCCTTGCCTTGCTTTCCCTTGCCTTCCTTGCCTTCCGTTACTCTTTGCTTGCCTTCCGTGCATTGCCTAGCCTTGCGTTGTCGTGCCTTAGCCTTGCCTCGCGTAACGGTGCCTTGCCTTGCGTTACCCTTTCCTTGCCTTGCCGTGCATTGCCTAGCCTTGCGTTGTCGTGCCTTAGCCTTGCCTCGCCTGACCGTGCCTTGCCTTGCGTTACCCTTTCCGTGCCTTGCCGTGCATTGCCTAGCCGTGCGTTGTCGTGCATCAGCCTTGCCTTGCCTCACCGTGCCTTGCCTTGCGTTACCCTTTCCTTGCCTTGCCGTGCATTGCCTAGCCGTGCGTTGCCGTGCCTTAGCCTTGTTTCCCCTTGCCGTGCCGTTCCTTCTGTTACCCTTGCCTTGCCTTGCTATCCCTTGCCTTCCTTGCCTTCCGTTACTCTTTGCTTGCCTTCCGTGCATTGCCTAGCCTTGCGTTGTCGTGCATTCGCCTTCCTCCCAAAACCGTGCCTTGATTTGCGTTACCCTTTCCTTGCCTTGCCCTGCATTGCCTAGCCCTGTGTTGTCGTGCCTTAGCCTTGTTTCCCCTTACCGTGCCGTTCCTTTCGTTACCCTTGCCTTCCCCTGCTTTCCCTTGCCTTCCTTGCCTTCCGTTACTCTTTGCTTGCCTTCCGTGCATTGCCTAGCCTTGCGTTGTCGTGCCTTAGCCTTGCCTCGCCTGACCGTGCCTTGCCTTGAGTTACCCTTTACTTGCCTTGCCGTGCATTGCCTAGCCGTGCGTTGTCGTGCATTTGCCTTGCCTTGCCTCACCGTGCTTTGCCTTGCGTTACCCTTTCCTTGCCTTGCCGTGCATTGCCTAGCCCTGCATTGTCCTGCCTTAGCTTTGTTTCCCCTTACCGTGCCGTTCCTTTCGTTGCCCTTGCCTTCCCTTGCTTTCCCTTGCCTTCCTTGCCTTCCGTTACTCTTTGCTTGCCTTCCGTTCATTGCCGAGCCTTGCGTTGTCGTGCCTTAGCCTTGCCTCGCCTGACCGTGCCTTGCCTTGCGTTACCCTTTCCTTGCCTTGCCGTGCATTGCCTAGCCGTGCGTTGTCGTGCATTTGCCTTGCCTTGCCTCACCGTGCCTTGCCTTGCGTTACCCTTTCCTTGCCTGGCCGTGCATTGCGTAGCCTTGCGTTGCCGTTCCTTAGCCTTGTTTCCCCTTGCCGTGCCTTACCTTTTGTTACACTTGCCTTGCCTTGCTTTCCCTTGCCTTCCTTGCCTTCCGTTACTCTTTGCTTGCCTTCCGTGCATTGCCTAGCCCTGTGTTGTCGTGCCTTAGTCTTGTTTGCCCTTACCGTGCCGTTCCTTCCGTTACCCTTGCCTTTCCCTGCTTTCCCTAGCCTTCCTTGCCTTCCGTTCCTCTTTGCTTGCCTTCCGTGCATTGCCTAGCCTTGCGTTGTCGTGCCTTAGCCTTGCCTCGCCTGACCGTGCCTTGCCTTGCGTTACCCTTTCCTTGCCTTGCCGTGAATTGCCTAGCCGTGCGTTGTCGTGCATCAGCCTTGCCTTGCCTCACCGTGCCTTGCCTTGCGTTACCCTTACCTTGCCTTGCTTTCCCTTCCTTTCATTGCTTTCCGTTACTCTTTGCTTTCCTACCGTGCATTGCCTAGCCTTGCGTTGTCGTGCCTTAGCCTTGCCTCGCCTGACAGTGCCTTGCCTTGCGTTACCCTTTCCTTGCCTTGCCGTGCATTGCCTAGCCGTGCGTTGCCGTGCCTTAGCCTTGTTTCCCCTTGCCGTGCCGTTCCTTCCGTTACCCTTGCCTTGCCTTGCTTTCCCTTGCCTTCCTTGCCTTCCGTTACTCTTTGCTTGCCTTCCGTGTATTGCCTAGCCTTGCGTTGTCGTGCCTTAGCCTTGCCTCGCGTAACGGTGCCTTGCCTTGCGTTACCCTTTCCTTGCCTTGCCGTGCATTGCCTAGCCCTGTGTTGTCGTGCCTTAGCCTTGTTTCCCCTTACCGTGCCGTTCCTTTCGTTACCCTTGCCTTCCCCTGCTTTCCCTTGCCTTCCTTGCCTTCCGTTACTCTTTGCTTGCCTTCCATGCATTGCCTAGCCTTGCGTTGTCGTGCCTTAGCCTTGCCTCGCCTGACCGTGCCTTGCCTTGAGTTACCCTTTCCTTGCCTTGCCGTGCATTGCCTAGCCGTGCGTTGTCGTGCATTTGCCTTGTCTTGCCTCACCGTGCTTTGCCTTGCGTTACCCTTTCCTTGCCTTGCCGTGCATTGCCTAGCCCTGCATTGTCGTGCCTTAGCTTTGTTTCCCCTTACCGTGCCGTTCCTTTCGTTGCCCTTGCCTTCCCTTGCTTTCCCTTGCCTTCCCTTGCTTTCCCTTGCCTTCCTTGCCTTCCGTTACTCTTTGCTTGCCTTCCGTTCATTGCCTAGCCTTGCGTTGTCGTGCCTTAGCCTTGCCTCGCCTGACCGTGCCTTGCCTTGCGTTACCCTTTCCTTGCCTTGCCGTGCATTGCCTAGCCGTGCGTTGTCGTGCATTTGCCTTGCCTTGCCTCACCGTGCCTTGCCTTGCGTTACCCTTTCCTTGCCTGGCCGTGCATTGCCTAGCCGTGCGTTGTCGTGCATTAGCCTTGTCTTGCCTTACCGTGCCTTGCCTTGCGTTACCCTTTCCTTGCCTGGCCGTGCATTGCGTAGCCGTGCGTTGCCGTTCCTTAGCCTTGTTTCCCCTTGCCGTGCCTTGCCTTTTGTTACACTTGCCTTGCCTTGCTTTGCCTTGCCTTCCTTTCCTTCCGTTACTCTTTCCTTGCCTAGCCGTGCACTGCCTAGCCTTGCGTTGTCGTGCATTAGCTTTGCCTCCCCAAACCGTGCCTTGCCTTGCGTTACCATTTCCTTGCCTTGCCCTGCATTGCCTAGCCCTGTGTTGTCGTGCCTTAGTCTTGTTTGCCCTTACCGTGCCGTTCCTTCCGTTACCCTTGCCTTTCCCTGCTTTCCCTAGCCTTCCTTGCCTTCCGTTCCTCTTTGCTTGCCTTCCGTGCATTGCCTAGCCTTGCGTTGTCGTGCCTTAGCCTTGCCTCGCCTGACCGTGCCTTGCCTTGCGTTACCCTTTCCTTGCCTTGCCGTGAATTGCCTAGCCGTGCGTTGTCGTGCATCAGCCTTGCCTTGCCTCACCGTGCCTTGCCTTGCGTTACCCTTACCTTGCCTTGCTTTCCCTTCCTTTCATTGCCTTCCGTTACTCTTTGCTTTCCTTCCGTGCATTGCCTAGCCTTGCGTTGTCGTGCCTTAGCCTTGCCTCGCCTGACAGTGCCTTGTCTTGCGTTACCCTTTCCTTGCCTTGCCGTGCATTGCCTAGCCGTGCGTTGCCGTGCCTTAGACTTGTTTCCCCTTACCGTGCCGTTCCTTCCGTTACCCTTGCCTTCCCCTGCTTTCCCTTGCCTTCCTTGCCTTCCGTTACTCTTTGCTTGCCTTCCGTTTATTGCCTAGCCTTGCGTTGTCGTGCCTTAGCCTTGCCGCGCCTTACCGTGCCTTGCCTTGCGTTACCCTTTCCTTGCCTTGCCGTGCATTGCCTAGCCTTGCGTTGTCGTGCCTTAGCCTTGCCTCGCCTGACCGTGCCTTGGCTTGCGTTACCCTTTCCTTGCCTTGCCGTGCATTGCCTAGCCGTGCGTTGTCGTGCATCAGCCTTGCCTTGCCTCACCGTGCCTTGCCTTGCGTTACCCTTTCCTTGCCTTGCCGTGCATTGCCTAGCCGTGCGTTGCAGTGCCTTAGCCTTGTTTCCCCTTGCCGTACCGTTCCTTCTGTTACCCTTGCCTTGCCTTGCTTTCCCTTGCCTTCCTTGCCTTCCGTTACTCTTTGCTTGTCTTCCGTGCATTGCCTAGCCTTGCGTTGTCGTGCATTCGCCTTCCTCCCCAAACCGTGCCTTGCCTTGCGTTACCCTTTCCTTGCCTTGCCCTGCATTGCCTAGCCCTGTGTTGTCGTGCCTTAGCCTTGTTTCCCCTTACCGTGCCGTTCCTTTCGTTACCCTTGCCTTCCCCTGCTTTCCCTTGCCTTCCTTGCCTTCCGTTACTCTTTGCTTGCCTTCCGTGCATTGCCTAGCCTTGCGTTGTCGTGCCTTAGCCTTCCCTCGCCTGACCGTGCCTTGCCTTGAGTTACCCTTTCCTTTCCTTGCCGTGCTTTCCCTAGCCGTGCGTTGTCGTGCATTTGCCTTTTCTTGCCTCACCGTGCTTTGCCTTGCGTTACCCTTTCCTTGCCTTGCCGTGCATTGCCTAGCCCTGCATTGTCGTGCCTTAGCTTTGTTTCCCCTTACCGTGCCGTTCCTTTCGTTGCCCTTGCCTTCCCTTGCTTTCCCTTGCCTTCCTTGCCTTCCGTTACTCTTTGCTTGCCTTCCTTTCATTGCCTAGCCTTGCGTTGTCGTGCCTTAGCCTTGCCTCGCCTGACCGTGCCTTGCCTTGCGTTACCCTTTCCTTGCCTTGCCGTGCATTGCCTAGCCGTGCGTTGTCGTGCATTTGCCTTGCCTTGCCTCACCGTGCCTTGCCTTGCGTTACCCTTTCCTTGCCTGGCCGTGCATTGCCTAGCCGTGCGTTGTCGTGCATTAGCCTTGTCTTGCCTTACCGTGCCTTGCCTTGCGTTACCCTTTCCTTGCCTGGCCGTGCATTGCGTAGCCGTGCGTTGCCGTTCCTTAGCCTTGTTTCCCCTTGCCGTGCCTTGCCTTTTGTTACACTAGCCTTGCCTTGCTTTGCCTTGCCTTCCTTTCCTTCCGTTACTCTTTCCTTGCCTAGCCGTGCACTGCCTAGCCTTGCGTTGTCGTGCATTAGCTTTGCCTCCCCAAACCGTGCCTTGCCTTGCGTTACCATTTCCTTGCCTTGCCCTGCATTGCCTAGCCCTGTGTTGTCGTGCCTTAGTCTTGTTTGCCCTTACCGTGCCGTTCCTTCCGTTACCCTTGCCTTTCCCTGCTTTCCCTAGCCTTCCTTGCCTTCCGTTCCTCTTTGCTTGCCTTCCGTGCATTGCCTAGCCTTGCGTTGTCGTGCCTTAGCCTTGCCTCGCCTGACCGTGCCTTGCCTTGCGTTACCCTTTCCTTGCCTTGCCGTGAATTGCCTAGCCGTGCGTTGTCGTGCATCAGCCTTGCCTTGCCTCACCGTGCCTTGCCTTGCGTTACCCTTACCTTGCCTTGCTTTCCCTTCCTTTCATTGCCTTCCGTTACTCTTTGCTTTCCTTCCGTGCATTGCCTAGCCTTGCGTTGTCGTGCCTTAGCCTTGCCTCGCCTGACAGTGCCTTGTCTTGCGTTACCCTTTCCTTGCCTTCCCGTGCATTGCCTAGCCGTGCGTTGCCGTGCCTTAGACTTGTTTCCCCTTACCGTGCCGTTCCTTCCGTTACCCTTGCCTTCCCCTGCTTTCCCTTGCCTTCCTTGCCTTCCGTTACTCTTTGCTTGCCTTCCGTTTATTGCCTAGCCTTGCGTTGTCGTGCCTTAGCCTTGCCTCGCCTTACCGTGCCTTGCCTTGCGTTACCCTTTCCTTGCCTTGCCGTGCATTGCCTTGCGTTGTCGTGCCTTAGCCTTGCCTCGCCTGACCGTGCCTTGCCTTGCGTTACCCTTTCCTTCCCTTGCCGTGCATTGCCTAGCCGTGCGTTGTCGTGCATTTGCCTTGCCTTGCCTCACCGTGCCTTGCCTTGCGTTACCGTTTCCTTGCCTTGCCGTGCATTGCCTAGCCGTGCGTTGCAGTGCCTTAGCCTTGTTTCCCCTTGCCGTGCCGTTCCATCTGTTACCCTTGCCTTGCCTTGCTTTCCCTTGCCTTCCTTGCCTTCCGTTACTCTTTGCTTGCCTTCCGTGCATTGCCTAGCCTTGCGTTGTCGTGCATTCGCCTTCCTCCCCAAACCGTGCCTTGCCTTGCGTTACCCTTTCCTTGCCTTGCCCTGCATTGCCTCGCCCTGTGTTGTCGTGCCTTAGCCTTGTTTCCCCTTACCGTGCCGTTCCTTTCGTTACCCTTGCCTTCCCCTGCTTTCCCTTGCCTTCCTTGCCTTCCGTTAGTCTTTGCTTGCCTTCCGTGCATTGCCTAGCCTTGCGTTGTCGTGCCTTAGCCTTCCCTCGCCTGACCGTGCCTTGCCTTGAGTTACCCTTTCCTTGCCTTGCCGTGCTTTGCCTAGCCGTGCGTTGTCGTGCATTTGCCTTGTCTTGCCTCACCGTGCTTTGCCTTGCGTTACCCTTTCCTTCCCTTGCCGTGCATTGCCTAGCCCTGCATTGTCGTGCCTTAGCTTTGTTTCCCCTTACCGTGCCGTTCCTTTCGTTGCCCTTGCCTTCCCTTGCTTTCCCTTGCCTTCCTTGCCTTCCGTTACTCTTTGCTTGCCTTCCGTTCATTGCCTAGCCTTGCGTTGTCGTGCCTTAGCCTTGCCTCGCCTGACCATGCCTTGCCTTGCGTTACCCTTTCCTTGCCTTGCCGTGCATTGCCTAGCCGTGCGTTGTCGTGCATTTGCCTTGCCTTGCCTCACCGTGCCTTGCCTTGCGTTACCCTTTCCTTGCCTGGCCGTGCATTGCCTAGCCGTGCGTTGTCGTGCATTAGCCTTGTCTTGCCTTACCGTGCCTTGCCTTGCGTTACCCTTTCCTTGCCTGGCCGTGCATTGCGTAGCCGTGCGTTGCCGTTCCTTAGCCTTGTTTCCCCTTGCCGTGCCTTGCCTTTTGTTACACTTGCCTTGCCTTGCTTTGCCTTGCCTTCCTTTCCTTCCGTTACTCTTTCCTTGCCTAGCCGTGCACTGCCTAGCCTTGCGTTGTCGTGCATTAGCTTTGCCTCCCCAAACCGTGCCTTGCCTTGCGTTACCATTTCCTTGCCTTGCCCTGCATTGCCTAGCCCTGTGTTGTCGTGCCTTAGTCTTGTTTGCCCTTACCGTGCCGTTCCTTCCGTTACCCTTGCCTTTCCCTGCTTTCCCTAGCCTTCCTTGCCTTCCGTTACTCTTTGCTTGCCTTCCGTGCATTGCCTAGCCTTGCGTTGTCGTGCCTTAGCCTTGCCTCGCCTGACCGTGCCTTGCCTTGCGTTACCCTTTCCTTGCCTTGCCGTGAATTGCCTAGCCGTGCGTTGTCGTGCATCAGCCTTGCCTTGCCTCACCGTGCCTTGCCTTGCGTTACCCTTACCTTGCCTTGCTTTCCCTTCCTTTCATTGCTTTCCGTTACTCTTTGCTTTCCTTCCGTGCATTGCCTAGCCTTGCGTTGTCGTGTCTTAGCCTTGCCTCGCCTGACAGTGCCTTGCCTTGCGTTACCCTTTCCTTGCCTTGCCGTGCATTGCCTAGCCGTGCGTTGCCGTGCCTTAGCCTTGTTTCCCCTTGCCGTGCCGTTCCTTCCGTTACCCTTGCCTTGCCTTGCTTTCCCTTGCCTTCCTTGCCTTCCGTTACTCTTTGCTTGCCTTCCGTGCATTGCCTAACCTTGCGTTGTCGTGCATTCGCCTTCCTCCCCAAACCGTGCCTTGTTTTGCGTTACCCTTTCCTTGCCTTGCCCTGCATTGCCTAGCCCTGTGTTGTCGTGCCTTAGCCTTGTTTCCCCTTACCGTGCCGTTCCTTCCGTTACCCTTGCCTTCCCCTGCTTTCCCTTGCCTTCCTTGCCTTCCGTTACTCTTTGCTTGCCTTCCGTTTATTGCCTAGCCTTGCGTTGTCGTGCCTTAGCCTTGCCGCGCCTTACCGTGCCTTGCCTTGCGTTACCCTTTCCTTGCCTTGCCGTGCATTGCCTAGCCTTGCGTTGTCGTGCCTTAGCCTTGCCTCGCCTGACCGTGCCTTGCCTTGCGTTACCCTTTCCTTGCCTTGCCGTGCATTGCCTAGCCGTGCGTTGTCGTGCATCAGCCTTGCCTTGCCTCACCGTGCCTTGCCTTGCGTTACCCTTTCCTTGCCTTGCCGTGCATTGCCTAGCCGTGCGTTGCCATGCCTTAGCCTTGTTTCCCCTTGCCGTGCCGTTCCTTCTGTTACCCTTGCCTTGCCTTGCTTTCCCTTGCCTTCCTTGCCTTCCGTTACTCTTTGCTTGCCTTCCGTGCATTGCCTAGCCTTGCGTTGTCGTGCATTCGCCTTCCTCCCTGAACCGTGCCTTGCCTTTCGTTACCCTTTCCTTGCCTTGCCCTGCATTGCCTAGCCCTGTGTTGTCGTGCCTTAGCCTTGTTTCCCCTTACCGTGCCGTTCCTTTCGTTACCCTTGCCTTCCCCTGCTTTCCCTTGCCTTCCTTGCCTTCCGTTACTCTTTGCTTGCCTTCCGTGCATTGCCTAGCCTTGCGTTGTCGTGCCTTAGCCTTGCCTCGCCTGACCGTGCCTTGCCTTGAGTTACCCTTTCCTTGCCTTGCCGTGCATTGCCTAGCCGTGCGTTGTCGTGCATTTGCCTTGTCTTGCCTCACCGTGCTTTGCCTTGCGTTAAGCTTTCCTTGCCTTGCCGTGCATTGGCTAGCCCTGCGTTGTCGTGCCTTAGCCTTGTTTCCCCTTACCGTGCCGTTCCTTCCGTTACCCTTGCCTTACCCTGCTTTCCCTTGCCTTCCTTCCCTTCCGTTACTCTTTGCTTGCTTTCCGTTTATTGCCTAGCCTTGCGTTGTCGTGCCTTAGCCTTGCCGCGCCTTACAGTACCTTGCCTTGGGTTACCCTTTCCTTGCCTTGCCGTGCATTGCCTAGCCTTGCGTTGGCGTGCCTTAGCCTTGCCTCGCCTGACCGTGCCTTGCCTTGCGTTACCCTTTCCTTGCCTTGCCGTGCATTGCCTAGCCGTGCGTTGTCGTGCATCAGCCTTGCCTTGCCTCACCGTGCGTTGCCTTGCGTTACCCTTTCCTTGCCTTGCCGTGCATTGCCTAGCCGTGCGTTGCCGTGCCTTAGCCTTGTTTCCCCTTGCCGTGCCGTTCCTTCCGTTACCCTTGCCTTGCCTTGCTTTCCCTTGCCTTCCTTGCCTTCCGTTACTCTTTGCTTGCCTTCCGTGCATTGCCTAGCCTTGCGTTGTCGTGCCTTAGCCTTGCCTCGCGTAACGGTGCCTTGCCTTGCGTTACCCTTTCCTTTCCTTGCCGTGCATTGCCTAGCCCTGCGTTGTCGTGCCTTAGCCTTGTTTCCCCTTACCGTGCCGTTCCTTCCGTTACCCTTGCCTTCCCCTGCTTTCCCTTGCCTTCCTTGCCTTCCGTTACTCTTTGCTTTCCTTCCGTTTATTGCCTGGCCTTGCGTTGTCGTGCCTTAGCCTTGCCGCGCCTTACCGTGCCTTGCCTTGCGTTACCCTTTCCTTGCCTTGCCGTGCATTGCCTAGCCTTGCGTTGTCGTGCCTTAGCCTTGCCTCGCCTGACCGTGCCTTGCCTTGCGTTACCCTTTCCGTGCCTTGCCGTGCATTGCCTAGCCGTGCGTTGTCGTGCATCAGCCTTGCCTTGCCTCACCGTGCCTTGCCTTGCGTTACCCTTTCCTTGCCTTGCCGTTCATTGCCTAGCCGTGCGTTGTCGTGCATTAGCCTTGTTTCCCCTTGCCGTGCCGTTCCTTCTGTTACCCTTGCCTTGCCTTGCTTTCCCTTGCCTTCCTTGCCTTCCGTTACTCTTTGCTTTCCTTCCGTGCATTGCCTAGCCTTGCGTTGTCGTGCATTCGCCTTCCTCCCCAAACCGTGCCTTGATTTGCGTTAGCCTTTCCTTGCCTTGCCCTGCATTGCCTAGCCCTGTGTTGTCGTGCCTTAGCCTTGTTTCCCCTTACCGTGCCGTTCCTTTCGTTACCCTTGCCTTCCCCTGCTTTCCCTTGCCTTCCTTGCCTTCCGTTACTCTTTGCTTGCCTTCCGTGCATTGCCTAGCCTTGCGTTGTCGTGCCTTAGCCTTGCCTCGCCTGACCGTGCCTTGCCTTGAGTTACCCTTTACTTGCCTTGCCGTGCATTGCCTAGCCGTGCGTTGTCGTGCATTTGCCTTGTCTTGCCTCACCGTGCTTTGCCTTGCGTTACCCTTTCCTTGCCTTGCCGTGCATTGCCTAGCTTGCGTTGTCGTGCCTTAGCCTTGTTTCCCCTTACCGTGCCGTTCCTTCCGTTACCCTTGCCTTCCCCTGCTTTCCCTTGCCTTCCTTCCCTTCCGTTACTCTTTGCTTGCCTTCCGTTTATTGCCTAGCCTTGCGTTGTCATGCCTTAGCCTTGCCGCGCCTTACAGTGCCTTGCCTTGGGTTACCCTTTCCTTGCCTTGCCGTGCATTGCTTAGCCTTGCGTTGTCGTGCCTTAGCCTTGCCTCGACTGACCGTGCCTTGCCTTGCGTTACCCTTTCCTTGCCTTGCCGTGCATTGCCTAGCCGTGCGTTGTCGTGCATCAGCCTTGCCTTGCCTCACCGTGCCTTGCCTTGCGTTACCCTTTCCTTGCCTTGCCGTGCATTGCCTAGCCGTGCGTTGCCGTGCCTTAGCCTTGTTTCCCCTTGCCGTGCCGTTCCTTCCGTTACCCTTGCCTTGCCCTGCTTTCCCTTGCCTTCCTTGCCTTCCGTTACTCTTTGCTTGCCTTCCGTGCATTGCCTAGCCTTGCGTTGTCGTGCCTTAGCCTTGCCTCGCGTAACGGTGCCTTGCCTTGCGTTACCCTTTCCTTGCCTTGCCGTGCATTGCCTAGCCTTGCGTTGTCGTGCCTTAGCCTTGCCTCGCCTGACCGTGCCTTGCCTTGCGTTACCCTTTCCGTGCCTTTCCGTGCATTGCCTAGCCGTGCGTTGTCGTGCATCAGCCTTGCCTTGCCTCACCGTGCCTTGCCTTGCGTTACCCATTCCTTGCCTTGCCGTGCATTGCCTAGCCGTGCGTTGCCGTGCCTTAGCCTTGTTTCCCCTTGCCGTGCCGTTCCTTCCGTTACCCTTGCCTTGCCTTGCTATCCCTTGCCTTCCTTGCCTTCCGTTACTCTTTGCTTGCCTTCCGTGCATTGCCTAGCCTTGCGTTGTCGTGCATTCGCCTTCCTCCCCAAACCGTGCCTTGATTTGCGTTACCCTTTCCTTGCCTTGCCCTGCATTGCCTAGCCCTGTGTTGTCGTGCCTTAGCCTTGTTTCCCCTTACCGTGCCGTTCCTTTCGTTACCCTTGCCTTCCCCTGCTTTCCCTTGCCTTCCTTGCCTTCCGTTACTCTTTGCTTGCCTTCCGTGCATTGCCTAGCCTTGCGTTGTCGTGCCTTAGCCTTGCCTCGCGTGACCGTGCCTTGCCTTGAGTTACCCTTTACTTGCCTTGCCGTGCATTGCCTAGCCGTGCGTTGTCGTGCATTTGCCTTGTCTTGCCTCACCGTGCTTTGCCTTGCGTTACCCTTTCCTTGCCTTGCCGTGCATTGCCTAGCCCTGCATTGTCCTGCCTTAGCTTTGTTTCCCCTTACCGTGCCGTTCCTTTCGTTGCCCTTGCCTTCCCTTGCTTTCCCTTGCCTTCCTTGCCTTCCGTTACTCTTTGCTTGCCTTCCGTTCATTGCCGAGCCTTGCGTTGTCGTGCCTTAGCCTTGCCTCGCCTGACCGTGCCTTGCCTTGCGTTACCCTTTCCTTGCCTTGCCGTGCATTGCCTAGCCGTGCGTTGTCGTGCATTTGCCTTGCCTTGCCTCACCGTGCCTTGCCTTGCGTTACCCTTTCCTTGCCTGGCCGTGCATTGCGTAGCCGTGCGTTGCCGTTCCTTAGCTTTGTTTCCCCTTGCCGTGCCTTGCCTTTTGTTACACTTGCCTTGCCTTGCTTTGCCTTGCCTTCCTTTCCTTCCGTTACTCTTTCCTTGCCTAGCCGTGCACTGCCTAGCCTTGCGTTTTCGTGCATTAGCTTTGCCTCCCCAAACCGTGCCTTGCCTTGCGTTACCATTTCCTTGCCTTGCCCTGCATTGCCTAGCCCTGTGTTGTCGTGCCTTAGTCTTGTTTGCCCTTACCGTGCCGTTCCTTCCGTTACCCTTGCCTTTCCCTGCTTTCCCTAGCCTTCCTTGCCTTCCGTTCCTCTTTGCTTGCCTTCCGTGCATTGCCCAGCCTTGAGTTGTCGTGCCTTAGCCTTGCCTCGCCTGACCGTGCCTTGCCTTGCGTTACCCTTTCCTTGCCTTGCCGTGAATTGCCTAGCCGTGCGTTGTCGTGCATCAGCCTTGCCTTGCCTCACCGTGCCTTGCCTTGCGTTACCCTTTCCTTGCCTTGCCGTGCATTGCCTAGCCGTGCGTTGCCGTGCCTTAGCCTTGTTTCCCCTTGCCGTGCCGTTCCTTCCGTTACCCTTGCCTTGCCTTGCTTTCCCTTGCCTTCCTTGCCTTCCGTTACTCTTTGCTTGCCTTCCGTGCATTGCCTAGCCTTGCGTTGTCGTGCATTCGCCTTCCTCCCCGAACCGTGCCTTGCCTTTCGTTACCCTTTCCTTGCCTTGCCCTGCATTGCCTAGCCCTGTGTTGTCGTGCCTTAGCCTTGTTTCCCCTTACCGTGCCGTTCCTTTCGTTACCCTTGCCTTCCCCTGCTTTCCCTTGCCTTCCTTGCCTTCCGTTACTCTTTGCTTGCCTTCAGTGCATTGCCTAGCCTTGCGTTGTCGTGCCTTAGCCTTGCCTCGCCTGACCGTGCCTTGCCTTGCGTTACCCTTTCCTTGCCTTGCCGTGCATTGCCTAGCCGTGCGTTGTCGTGCATTTGCCTTGCCTTGCCTCACCGTGCTTTGCCTTGCGTTAAGCTTTCCTTGCCTTGCCGTGCATTGCCTAGCCGTGCGTTGTCGTGCCTTAGCCTTGTTTCCCCTTGCCGTGCCGTTCCTTCCGTTACCCTTGCCTTGCCTTGCTTTCCCTTGCCTTCCTTGCCTTCCGTTACTCTTTGCTTGCCTTCAGTGCATTGCCTAGCCTTGCGTTGTCGTGCCTTAGCCTTGCCTCGCCTGACCGTGCCTTGCCTTGCGTTACCCTTTCCTTGCCTTGCCGTGCATTGCCTAGCCGTGCGTTGTCGTGCATTTGCCTTGTCTTGCCTCACCGTGCTTTGCCTTGCGTTAAGCTTTCCTTGCCTTGCCGTGCATTGCCTAGCCTTGCGTTGTCGTGCCTTAGCCTTGCCTCGCCTGACCGTGCCTTGCCTTGCGTTACCCTTTCCTTGACTTGCCGTGCATTGCCTAGCTTGCGTTGTCGTGCCTTAGCCTTGTTTCCCCTTACCGTGCCGTTCCTTCCGTTACCCTTGCCTTCCCCTGCTTTCCCTTGCCTTCCTTCCCTTCCGTTACTCTTTGCTTGCCTTCCGTTTATTGCATAGCCTTGCGTTGTCATGCCTTAGCCTTGCCGCGCCTTACAGTGCCTTGCCTTGGGTTACCCTTTCCTTTCCTTGCCGTGCATTGCCTAGCCTTGCGTTGTCGTGCCTTAGCCTTGCCTCGCCTGACCATGCCTTGCCTTGCGTTACCCTTTCCTTGCCTTGCCGTGCATTGCCTAGCCGTGCGTTGTCGTGCATTAGCCTTGCCTTGCCTCACCGTGCCTTGCCTTGCGTTACCCTTTCCTTGCCTTGCCGTGCATTGCCTAGCCGTGCGTTGCCGTGCCTTAGCCTTGTTTCCCCTTGCCGTGCCGTTCCTTCCGTTACCCTTGCCTTGCCTTGCTTTCCCTTGCCTTCCTTGCCTTCCGTTACTCTTTGCTTGCCTTCCGTGCATTGCCTAGCCTTGCGTTGTCGTGCCTTAGCCTTGCCTCGCGTAACGGTGCCTTGCCTTGCGTTACCCTTTCCTTGCCTTGCCTTGCATTGCCTAGCCTTGCGTTGTCGTGCCTTAGCCTTGCCTCGCCTGACCGTGCCTTGCCTTGCGTTACCCTTTCCGTGCCTTGCCGTGCATTGCCTAGCCGTGCGTTGTCGTGCATCAGCCTTGCCTTGCCTCACCGTGCCTTGCCTTGCGTTACCCTTTCCTTGCCTTGCCGTGCATTGCCTAGCCGTGCGTTGCCGTGCCTTAGCCTTGTTTCCCCTTGCCGTGCCGTTCCTTCTGTTACCCTTGCCTTGCCTTGCTTTCCCTTGCCTTCCTTGCCTTCCGTTACTCTTTGCTTGCCTTCCGTGCATTGCCTAGCCTTGCGTTGTCGTGCATTCGCCTTCCTCCCCAAACCGTGCCTTGATTTGCGTTACCCTTTCCTTGCCTTGCCCTGCATTGCCTAGCCCTGTGTTGTCGTGCCTTAGCCTTGTTTCCCCTTACCGTGCCGTTCCTTTCGTTACCCTTGCCTTTCCCTGCTTTCCCTAGCCTTCCTTGCCTTCCGTTCCTCTTTGCTTGCCTTCCGTGCATTGCCTAGCCTTGCGTTGTCGTGCCTTAGCCTTGCCTCGCCTGACCGTGCCTTGCCTTGAGTTACCCTTTACTTGCCTTGCCGTGCATTGCCTAGCCGTGCATTGTCGTGCATTTGCCTTGTCTTGCCTCACCGTGCTTTGCCTTGCGTTACCCTTTCCTTGCCTTGCCGTGCATTGCCTAGCCCTGCATTGTCCTGCCTTAGCTTTGTTTCCCCTTACCGTGCCGTTCCTTTCGTTGCCCTTGCCTTCCCTTGCTTTCCCTTGCCTTCCTTGCCTTCCGTTACTCTTTGCTTGACTTCCGTTCATTGCCGAGCCTTGCGTTGTCGTGCCTTAGCCTTGCCTCGCCTGACCGTGCCTTGCCTTGCGTTACCCTTTCCTTGCCTTGCCGTGCATTGCCTAGCCGTGCGTTGTCGTGCATTTGCCTTGCCTTGCCTCACCGTGCCTTGCCTTGCGTTACCCTTTCCTTGCCTGGCCGTGCATTGCGTAGCCGTGCGTTGCCGTTCCTTAGCTTTGTTTCCCCTTGCCGTGCCTTGCCTTTTGTTACACTTGCCTTGCCTTGCTTTGCCTTGCCTTCCTTTCCTTCCGTTACTCTTTCCTTGCCTAGCCGTGCACTGCCTAGCCTTGCGTTTTCGTGCATTAGCTTTGCCTCCCCAAACCGTGCCTTGCCTTGCGTTGCCATTTCCTTGCCTTGCCCTGCATTGCCTAGCCCTGTGTTGTCGTGCCTTAGTCTTGTTTGCCCTTACCGTGCCGTTCCTTCCGTTACCCTTGCCTTTCCCTGCTTTCCCTAGCCTTCCTTGCCTTCCGTTCCTCTTTGCTTGCCTTCCGTGCATTGCCTAGCCTTGAGTTGTCGTGCCTTAGCCTTGCCTCGCCTGACCGTGCCTTGCCTTGCGTTACCCTTTCCTTGCCTTGCCGTGAATTGCCTAGCCGTGCGTTGTCGTGCATCAGCCTTGCCTTGCCTCACCGTGCCTTGCCTTGCGTTACCCTTACCTTGCCTTGCTTTCCCTTCCTTTCATTGCTTTCCGTTACTCTTTGCTTTCCTTCCGTGCATTGCCTAGCCTTGCGTTGTCGTGCCTTAGCCTTGCCTCGCCTGACAGTGCCTTGCCTTGCGTTACCCTTTCCTTGCCTTGCCGTGCATTGCCTAGCCGTGCGTTGCCGTGCCTTAGCCTTGTTTCCCCTTGCCGTGCCGTTCCTTCCGTTACCCTTGCCTTGCCTTGCTTTCCCTTGCCTTCCTTGCCTTCCGTTACTCTTTGCTTGCCTTCCGTGCATTGCCTAGCCTTGCGTTGTCGTGCCTTAGCCTTGCCTCGCGTAACGGTGCCTTGCCTTGCGTTACCCTTTCCTTTCCTTGCCGTGCATTGGCTAGCCCTGCGTTGTCGTGCCTTAGCCTTGTTTCCCCTTACCGTGCCGTTCCTTCCGTTACCCTTGCCTTCCCCTGCTTTCCCTTGCCTTCCTTGCCTTCCGTTACTCTTTGCTTGCCTTCCGTGCATTGCCTAGCCTTGCGTTGTCGTGCCTTAACCTTGCCTCACCTGACCGTGCCTTGCCTTGAGTTACCCTTTCCTTGCCTTGCCGTGCATTCCCTAGCCGTGCGTTGTCGTGCATTTGCCTTGTCTTGCCTCACCGTGCTTTGCCTTGCGTTACCTTTTCCTTGCCTTGCCGTGCATTGCCTAGCCCTGCATTGTCGTGCCTTAGCTTTGTTTCCCCTTACCGTGCCGTTCCTTTCGTTGCCCTTGCCTTCCCTTGCTTTCCCTTGCCTTCCTTGCCTTCCGTTACTCTTTGCTTGCCTTCCGTTCATTGCCTAGCCTTGCGTTGTCGTGCCTTAGCCTTGCCTCGCCTGACCGTGCCTTGCCTTGCGTTACCCTTTCCTTGCCTTGCCGTGCATTGCCTAGCCGTGCGTTGTCGTGCATTTGCCTTGCCTTGCCTCACCGTTCCTTGCCTTGCGTTACCCTTTCCTTGCCTGGCCGTGCATTGCCTAGCCGTGCGTTGTCGTGCATTAGCCTTGTCTTGCCTTACCGTGCCTTGCCTTGCGTTACCCTTTCCTTGCCTGGCCGTGCATTGCGTAGCCTTGCGTTGCCGTTCCTTAGCCTTGTTTCCCCTTGCCGTGCCTTACCTTTTGTTACACTTGCCTTGCCTTGCTTTCCCTAGCCTTCCTTGCCTTCCGTTCCTCTTTGCTTGCCTTCCGTGCATTGCCTAGCCCTGTGTTGTCGTGCCTTAGTCTTGTTTGCCCTTACCGTGCCGTTCCTTCCGTTACCCTTGCCTTTCCCTGCTTTCCCTAGCCTTCCTTGCCTTCCGTTCCTCTTTGCTTGCCTTCCGTGCATTGCCTAGCCTTGCGTTGTCGTGCCTTAGCCTTGCCTCGCCTGACCGTGCCTTGCCTTGCGTTACCCTTTCCTTGCCTTGCCGTGAATTGCCTAGCCGTGCGTTGTCGTGCATCAGCCTTGCCTTGCCTCACCGTGCCTTGCCTTGCGTTACCCTTACCTTGCCTTGCTTTCCCTTCCTTTCATTGCTTTCCGTTACTCTTTGCTTTCCTACCGTGCATTGCCTAGCCTTGCGTTGTCGTGCCTTAGCCTTGCCTCGCCTGACAGTGCCTTGCCTTGCGTTACCCTTTCCTTGCCTTGCCGTGCATTGCCTAGCCGTGCGTTGCCGTGCCTTAGCCTTGTTTCCCCTTGCCGTGCCGTTCCTTCCGTTACCCTTGCCTTGCCTTGCTTTCCGTTGCCTTCCTTGCCTTCCGTTACTCTTTGCTTGCCTTCCGTGCATTGCCTAGCCTTGCGTTGTCGTGTTTAGCCTTGCCTCGCGTAACGGTGCCTTGCCTTGCGTTACCCTTTCCTTTCCTTGCCGTGCATTGGCTAGCCCTGCGTTGTCGTGCCTTAGCCTTGTTTCCCCTTACCGTGCCGTTCCTTCCGTTACCCTTGCCTTCCCCTGCTTTCCCTTGCCTTCCTTGCCTTCCGTTACTCTTTGCTTGCCTTCCGTTTATTGCCTGGCCTTGCGTTGTCGTGCCTTAGCCTTGCCGCGCCTTACCGTGCCTTGCCTTGCGTTACCCTTTCCTTGCCTTGCCGTGCATTGCCTAGCCTTGCGTTGTCGTGCCTTAGCCTTGCCTCGCCTGACCGTGCCTTGCCTTGCGTTACCCTTTCCGTGCCTTGCCGTGCATTGCCTAGCCGTGCGTTGTCGTGTATCAGCCTTGCCTTGCCTCACCGTGCCTTGCCTTGAGTTACCCTTTCCTTGCCTTGCCGTGCATTGCCTAGCCGTGCGTTGCCGTGCCTTCGCCTTGTTTCCCCTTGCCGTGCCGTTCCTTCTCTTACCCTTGCCTTGACTTGCTTTCCCTTGCCTTCCTTGCCTTCCGTTACTCTTTGCTTGCCTTCCGTGCATTGCCTAGCCTTGCGTTGTCGTGCATTCGCCTTCCTCCCCAAACCGTGCCTTGATTTGCGTTACCCTTTCCTTGCCTTGCCCTGCATTGCCTAGCCCTGTGTTGTCGTGCCTTAGCCTTGTTTCCCCTTACCGTGCCGTTCCTTTCGTTACCCTTGCCTTCCCCTGCTTTCCCTTGCCTTCCTTGCCTTCCGTTACTCTTTGCTTGCCTTCCGTGCATTGCCTAGCCTTGCGTTGTCGTGCATTCGCCTTCCTCCCCAAACCGTGCCTTGATTTGCGTTACCCTTTCCTTGCCTTGCCCTGCATTGCCTAGCCCTGTGTTGTCGTGCCTTAGCCTTGTTTCCCCTTACCGTGCCGTTCCTTCCGTTACCCTTGCCTTGCCTTGCTTTCCCTTGCCTTCCTTGCCTTCCGTTACTCTTTGCTTGCCTTCCGTGCATTGCCTAGCCTTGCGTTGTCGTGCCTTAGCCTTGCCTCGCGTAACGGTGCCTTGCCTTGCGTTACCCTTTCCTTTCCTTGCCGTGCATTGGCTAGCCCTGCGTTGTCGTGCCTTAGCCTTGTTTCCCTTACCGTGCCGTTCCTTCCGTTACCCTTGCCTTCCCCTGCTTTCCCTTGCCTTCCTTGCCTTCCGTTACTCTTTGCTTGCCTTCCGTTTATTGCCTAGCCTTGCGTTGTCGTGCCTTAGCCTTGGCTCGCCTGACCGTGCCTTGCCTTGCGTTACCCTTTCTGTGCCTTGCCGTGCATTGCCTAGCCGTGCGTTGTCGTGCATCAGCCTTGCCTTGCCTCACCGTGCCTTGCCTTGCGTTACCCTTTCCTTGCCTTGCCGTGCATTGCCTAGCCGTGCGTTGCCGTGCCTTAGCCTTGTTTCCCCTTGCCGTGCCGTTCCTTCCGTTACCCTTGCCTTGCCTTGCTTTCCCTTGCCTTCCTTGCCTTCAGTTACTCTTTGCTTGCCTTCCGTGCATTGCCTAGCCTTGCGTTGTCGTGCATTCGCCTTCCTCCCCAAACCGTGCCTTGATTTGCGTTACCCTTTCCTTGCCTTGCCCTGCATTGCCTAGCCCTGTGTTGTCGTGCCTTAGCCTTGTTTCCCCTTACCGTGCCGTTCCTTTCGTTACCCTTGCCTTGCCTTGCTTTCCCTTGCCTTCCTTGCCTTCCGTTAGTCTTTGCTTGCCTTCCGTGCATTGCCTAGCCTTGCGTTGTCGTGCCTTAACCTTGCCTCGCCTGACCGTGCCTTGCCTTGAGTTACCCTTTCCTTGCCTTGCCGTGCATTCCCTAGCCGTGCGTTGTCGTGCATTTGCCTTGTCTTGCCTCACCGTGCTTTGCCTTGCGTTACCTTTTCCTTGCCTTGCCGTGCATTGCCTAGCCCTGCATTGTCGTGCCTTAGCTTTGTTTCCCCTTACCGTGCCGTTCCTTTCGTTGCCCTTGCCTTCCCTTGCTTTCCCTTGCCTTCCTTGCCTTCCGTTACTCTTTGCTTGCCTTCCGTTCATTGCCTAGCCTTGCGTTGTCGTGCCTTAGCCTTGCCTCGCCTGACCGTGCCTTGCCTTGCGTTACCCTTTCCTTGCCTTGCCGTGCATTGCCTAGCCGTGCGTTGTCGTGCATTTGCCTTGCCTTGCCTCACCGTTCCTTGCCTTGCGTTACCCTTTCCTTGCCTGGCCGTGCATTGCCTAGCCGTGCGTTGTCGTGCATTAGCCTTGTCTTGCCTTACCGTGCCTTGCCTTGCGTTACCCTTTCCTTGCCTGGCCGTGCATTGCGTAGCCTTGCGTTGCCGTTCCTTAGCCTTGTTTCCCCTTGCCGTGCCTTACCTTTTGTTACACTTGCCTTGCCTTGCTTTCCCTAGCCTTCCTTGCCTTCCGTTCCTCTTTGCTTGCCTTCCGTGCATTGCCTAGCCCTGTGTTGTCGTGCCTTAGTCTTGTTTGCCCTTACCGTGCCGTTCCTTCCGTTACCCTTGCCTTTCCCTGCTTTCCCTAGCCTTCCTTGCCTTCCGTTCCTCTTTGCTTGCCTTCCGTGCATTGCCTAGCCTTGCGTTGTCGTGCCTTAGCCTTGCCTCGCCTGACCGTGCCTTGCCTTGCGTTACCCTTTCCTTGCCTTGCCGTGAATTGCCTAGCCGTGCGTTGTCGTGCATCAGCCTTGCCTTGCCTCACCGTGCCTTGCCTTGCGTTACCCTTACCTTGCCTTGCTTTCCCTTCCTTTCATTGCTTTCCGTTACTCTTTGCTTTCCTACCGTGCATTGCCTAGCCTTGCGTTGTCGTGCCTTAGCCTTGCCTCGCCTGACAGTGCCTTGCCTTGCGTTACCCTTTCCTTGCCTTGCCGTGCATTGCCTAGCCGTGCGTTGCCGTGCCTTAGCCTTGTTTCCCCTTGCCGTGCCGTTCCTTCCGTTACCCTTGCCTTGCCTTGCTTTCCGTTGCCTTCCTTGCCTTCCGTTACTCTTTGCTTGCCTTCCGTGCATTGCCTAGCCTTGCGTTGTCGTGTTTAGCCTTGCCTCGCGTAACGGTGCCTTGCCTTGCGTTACCCTTTCCTTTCCTTGCCGTGCATTGGCTAGCCCTGCGTTGTCGTGCCTTAGCCTTGTTTCCCCTTACCGTGCCGTTCCTTCCGTTACCCTTGCCTTCCCCTGCTTTCCCTTGCCTTCCTTGCCTTCCGTTACTCTTTGCTTGCCTTCCGTTTATTGCCTGGCCTTGCGTTGTCGTGCCTTAGCCTTGCCGCGCCTTACCGTGCCTTGCCTTGCGTTACCCTTTCCTTGCCTTGCCGTGCATTGCCTAGCCTTGCGTTGTCGTGCCTTAGCCTTGCCTCGCCTGACCGTGCCTTGCCTTGCGTTACCCTTTCCGTGCCTTGCCGTGCATTGCCTAGCCGTGCGTTGTCGTGTATCAGCCTTGCCTTGCCTCACCGTGCCTTGCCTTGAGTTACCCTTTCCTTGCCTTGCCGTGCATTGCCTAGCCGTGCGTTGCCGTGCCTTCGCCTTGTTTCCCCTTGCCGTGCCGTTCCTTCTCTTACCCTTGCCTTGACTTGCTTTCCCTTGCCTTCCTTGCCTTCCGTTACTCTTTGCTTGCCTTCCGTGCATTGCCTAGCCTTGCGTTGTCGTGCATTCGCCTTCCTCCCCAAACCGTGCCTTGATTTGCGTTACCCTTTCCTTGCCTTGCCCTGCATTGCCTAGCCCTGTGTTGTCGTGCCTTAGCCTTGTTTCCCCTTACCGTGCCGTTCCTTTCGTTACCCTTGCCTTCCCCTGCTTTCCCTTGCCTTCCTTGCCTTCCGTTACTCTTTGCTTGCCTTCCGTGCATTGCCTAGCCTTGCGTTGTCGTGCCTTAGCCTTGCCTCGCCTGACCGTGCCTTGCCTTGAGTTACCCTTTCCTTGCCTTGCCGTGCATTCCCTAGCCGTGCGTTGTCGTGCATTTGCCTTGTCTTGCCTCACCGTGCTTTGCCTTGCGTTACCCTTTCCTTGCCTTGCCGTGCATTGCCTAGCCCTGCATTGTCGTGCCTTAGCTTTGTTTCCCCTTACCGTGCCGTTCCTTTCGTTGCCCTTGCCTTCCCTTGCTTTCACTTGCCTTCCTTGCCTTCCGTTACTCTTTGCTTGCCTTCCGTTCATTGCCTAGCCTTGCGTTGTCGTGCCTTAGCCTTGCCTCGCCTGACCGTGCCTTGCCTTGCGTTACCCTTTCCTTGCCTGGCCGTGCATTGCCTAGCCGTGCGTTGTCGTGCATTAGCCTTGTCTTGCCTTACCGTGCCTTGCCTTGCGTTACCCTTTCCTTGCCTGGCCGTGCATTGCGTAGCCGTGCGTTGCCGTTCCTTAGCCTTGTTTCCCCTTGCCGTGCCTTGCCTTTTGTTACACTTGCCTTGCCTTGCTTTGCCTTGCCTTCCTTTCCTTCCGTTACTCTTTCCTTGCCTAGCCGTGCACTGCCTAGCCTTGCGTTGTCGTGCATTAGCTTTGCCTCCCCAAACCGTGCCTTGCCTTGCGTTACCATTTCCTTGCCTTGCCCTGCATTGCCTAGCCCTGTGTTGTCGTGCCTTAGTCTTGTTTGCCCTTACCGTGCCGTTCCTTCCGTTACCCTTGCCTTTCCCTGCTTTCCCTAGCCTTCCTTGCCTTCCGTTCCTCTTTGCTTGCCTTCCGTGCATTGCCTAGCCTTGCGTTGTCGTGCCTTAGCCTTGCCTCGCCTGACCGTGCCTTGCCTTGCGTTACCCTTTCCTTGCCTTGCCGTGAATTGCCTAGCCGTGCGTTGTCGTGCATCAGCCTTGCCTTGCCTCACCGTGCCTTGCCTTGCGTTACCCTTACCTTGCCTTACTTTCCCTTCCTTTCATTGCCTTCCGTTACTCTTTGCTTTCCTTCCGTGCATTGCCTAGCCTTGCGTTGTAGTGCCTTAGCCTTGCCTCGCCTGACAGTGCCTTGCCTTGCGTTACCCTTTCCTTGCCTTGCCGTGCATTGTCTAGCCGTGCGTTGCCGTGCCTTAGCCTTGCCTCGCCTGACCGTGCCTTGCCTTGAGTTACCCTTTCCTTGCCTTGCCGTGCATTGCCTAGCCGTGCGTTGTCGTGCATTTGCCTTGTCTTGCCTCACCGTGCTTTGCCTTGCGTTACCCTTTCCATGCCTTGCCGTGCATTGCCTAGCCCTGCATTGTCGTGCCTTAGCTTTGTTTCCCCTTACCGTGGGGTTCCTTTCGTTGCCCTTGCCTTCCCTTGCTTTCCCTTGCCTTCCTTGCCTTCCGTTACTCTTTGCTTGCCTTCCTTTCATTGCCTAGCCTTGCGTTGTCGTGCCTTAGCCTTGCCTCGCCTGACCGTGCCTTGCCTTGCGTTACCCTTTCCTTGCCTTGCCGTGCATTGCCTAGCCGTGCGTTGCCGTGCCTTAGCCTTGTTTCCCCTTGCCGTGCCGTTCCTTCCGTTACCCTTGCCTTCCCCTGCTTTCCCTTGCCTTCCTTGCCTTCCGTTACTCTTTGCTTGCCTTCCGTTTATTGCCTAGCCTTGCGTTGTCGTGCCTTAGCCTTGCCGCGCCTTACCGTGCCTTGCCTTGCGTTACCCTTTCCTTGCCTTGCCGTGCATTGCCTAGCCTTGCGTTGTCGTGCCTTAGCCTTGCCTCGCCTGACCGTGCCTTGGCTTGCGTTACCCTTTCCTTGCCTTGCCGTGCATTGCCTAGCCGTGCGTTGTCGTGCATCAGCCTTGCCTTGCCTCACCGTGCCTTGCCTTGCGTTACCCTTTCCTTGCCTTGCCGTGCATTGCCTAGCCGTGCGTTGCAGTGCCTTAGCCTTGTTTCCCCTTGCCGTGCCGTTCCTTCTGTTACCCTTGCCTTGCCTTGCTTTCCCTTGCCTTCCTTGCCTTCCGTTACTCTTTGCTTGTCTTCCGTGCATTGCCTAGCCTTGCGTTGTCGTGCATTCGCCTTCCTCCCCAAACCGTGCCTTGCCTTGCGTTACCCTTTCCTTGCCTTGCGCTGCATTGCCTAGCCCTGTGTTGTCGTGCCTTAGCCTTGTTTCCCCTTACCGTGCCGTTCCTTTCGTTGCCCTTGCCTTCCCTTGCTTTCCCTTGCCTTCCTTGCCTTCCGTTACTCTTTGCTTGCCTTCCGTTCATTGCCAAGCCTTGCGTTGTCGTGCCTTAGCCTTGCCTCGCCTGACCGTGCCTTGCCTTGCGTTACCCTTTCCTTGCCTTGCCGTGCATTGCCTAGCCGTGCGTTGTCGTGCATTTGCCTTGCCTTGCCTCACCGTGCCTTGCCTTGCGTTACCCTTTCCTTGCCTGGCCGTGCATTGCCTAGCCGTGCGTTGTCGTGCATTAGCCTTGTCTTGCCTTACCGTGCCTTGCCTTGCGTTACCCTTACCTTGCTTTGCTTTCACTTACTTTCATTGCCTTCCGTTACTCTTTGCTTTCCTTCCGTGCATTGGCTAGCCTTGCGTTGTCGTGTCTTAGCCTTGCCTCGCCTCACAGTGCCTTGCCTTGCGTTACCCTTTCCTTGCCTTGCCGTGCATTGCCTAGCCGTGCGTTGCCGTGCCTTAGCCTTGTTTCCCCTTGCTGTGCCGTTCCTTCCGTTACCCTTGCCTTGCCTTGCTTTCCCTTGCCTTCCTTGCCTTCCGTTACTCTTTGCTTGCCTTCCGTGCATTGCCTAGCCTTGCGTTGTCGTGCCTTAGCCTTGCCTCGCGTAACGGTGCCTTGCCTTGCGTTACCCTTTCCTTTCCTTGCCGTGCATTGGCTAGCCCTGCGTTGTCGTGCCTTAGCCTTGTTTCCCCTTACCGTGCCGTTCCTTCCGTTACCCTTGCCTTCCCCTGCTTTCCCTTGCCTTCCTTGCCTTCCGTTACTCTTTGCTTGCCTTCCGTTTATTGCCTAGCCTTGCGTTGTCGTGCCTTAGCCTTGCCTCGCCTGACCGTGCCTTGCCTTGCGTTACCCTTTCCTTGCCTTGCCGTGCATTGCCTAGCCGTGCGTTGTCGTGCATTTGCCTTGCCTTGCCTCACCGTGCCTTGCCTTGCGTTACCCTTTCCTTGCCTGGCCGTGCATTGCGTAGCCGTGCGTTGCCGTTCCTTAGCTTTGTTTCCCCTTGCCGTGCCTTGCCTTTTGTTACACTTGCCTTGCCTTGCTTTGCCTTGCCTTCCTTTCCTTCCGTTACTCTTTCCTTGCCTAGCCGTGCACTGCCTAGCCTTGCGTTTTCGTGCATTAGCTTTGCCTCCCCAAACCGTGCCTTGCCTTGCGTTGCCATTTCCTTGCCTTGCCCTGCATTGCCTAGCCCTGTGTTGTCGTGCCTTAGTCTTGTTTGCCCTTACCGTGCCGTTCCTTCCGTTACCCTTGCCTTTCCCTGCTTTCCCTAGCCTTCCTTGCCTTCCGTTCCTCTTTGCTTGCCTTCCGTGCATTGCCTAGCCTTGAGTTGTCGTGCCTTAGCCTTGCCTCGCCTGACCGTGCCTTGCCTTGCGTTACCCTTTCCTTGCCTTGCCGTGAATTGCCTAGCCGTGCGTTGTCGTGCATCAGCCTTGCCTTGCCTCACCGTGCCTTGCCTTGCGTTACCCTTACCTTGCCTTGCTTTCCCTTCCTTTCATTGCTTTCCGTTACTCTTTGCTTTCCTTCCGTGCATTGCCTAGCCTTGCGTTGTCGTGCCTTAGCCTTGCCTCGCCTGACAGTGCCTTGCCTTGCGTTACCCTTTCCTTGCCTTGCCGTGCATTGCCTAGCCGTGCGTTGCCGTGCCTTAGCCTTGTTTCCCCTTGCCGTGCCGTTCCTTCCGTTACCCTTGCCTTGCCTTGCTTTCCCTTGCCTTCCTTGCCTTCCGTTACTCTTTGCTTGCCTTCCGTGCATTGCCTAGCCTTGCGTTGTCGTGCCTTAGCCTTGCCTCGCGTAACGGTGCCTTGCCTTGCGTTACCCTTTCCTTTCCTTGCCGTGCATTGGCTAGCCCTGCGTTGTCGTGCCTTAGCCTTGTTTCCCTTACCGTGCCGTTCCTTCCGTTACCCTTGCCTTCCCCTGCTTTCCCTTGCCTTCCTTGCCTTCCGTTACTCTTTGCTTGCCTTCCGTGCATTGCCTAGCCTTGCGTTGTCGTGCCTTAACCTTGCCTCGCCTGACCGTGCCTTGCCTTGAGTTACCCTTTCCTTGCCTTGCCGTGCATTCCCTAGCCGTGCGTTGTCGTGCATTTGCCTTGTCTTGCCTCACCGTGCTTTGCCTTGCGTTACCTTTTCCTTGCCTTGCCGTGCATTGCCTAGCCCTGCATTGTCGTGCCTTAGCTTTGTTTCCCCTTACCGTGCCGTTCCTTTCGTTGCCCTTGCCTTCCCTTGCTTTCCCTTGCCTTCCTTGCCTTCCGTTACTCTTTGCTTGCCTTCCGTTCATTGCCTAGCCTTGCGTTGTCGTGCCTTAGCCTTGCCTCGCCTGACCGTGCCTTGCCTTGCGTTACCCTTTCCTTGCCTTGCCGTGCATTGCCTAGCCGTGCGTTGTCGTGCATTTGCCTTGCCTTGCCTCACCGTTCCTTGCCTTGCGTTACCCTTTCCTTGCCTGGCCGTGCATTGCCTAGCCGTGCGTTGTCGTGCATTAGCCTTGTCTTGCCTTACCGTGCCTTGCCTTGCGTTACCCTTTCTATGCCTGGCCGTGCATTGCGTAGCCTTGCGTTGCCGTTCCTTAGCCTTGTTTCCCCTTGCCGTGCCTTACCTTTTGTTACACTTGCCTTGCCTTGCTTTCCCTAGCCTTCCTTGCCTTCCGTTCCTCTTTGCTTGCCTTCCGTGCATTGCCTAGCCCTGTGTTGTCGTGCCTTAGTCTTGTTTGCCCTTACCGTGCCGTTCCTTCCGTTACCCTTGCCTTTCCCTGCTTTCCCTAGCCTTCCTTGCCTTCCGTTCCTCTTTGCTTGCCTTCCGTGCATTGCCTAGCCTTGCGTTGTCGTGCCTTAGCCTTGCCTCGCCTGACCGTGCCTTGCCTTGCGTTACCCTTTCCTTGCCTTGCCGTGAATTGCCTAGCCGTGCGTTGTCGTGCATCAGCCTTGCCTTGCCTCACCGTGCCTTGCCTTGCGTTACCCTTACCTTGCCTTGCTTTCCCTTCCTTTCATTGCTTTCCGTTACTCTTTGCTTTCCTACCGTGCATTGCCTAGCCTTGCGTTGTCGTGCCTTAGCCTTGCCTCGCCTGACAGTGCCTTGCCTTGCGTTACCCTTTCCTTGCCTTGCCGTGCATTGCCTAGCCGTGCGTTGCCGTGCCTTAGCCTTGTTTCCCCTTGCCGTGCCGTTCCTTCCGTTACCCTTGCCTTGCCTTGCTTTCCGTTGCCTTCCTTGCCTTCCGTTACTCTTTGCTTGCCTTCCGTGCATTGCCTAGCCTTGCGTTGTCGTGTTTAGCCTTGCCTCGCGTAACGGTGCCTTGCCTTGCGTTACCCTTTCCTTTCCTTGCCGTGCATTGGCTAGCCCTGCGTTGTCGTGCCTTAGCCTTGTTTCCCCTTACCGTGCCGTTCCTTCCGTTACCCTTGCCTTCCCCTGCTTTCCCTTGCCTTCCTTGCCTTCCGTTACTCTTTGCTTGCCTTCCGTTTATTGCCTGGCCTTGCGTTGTCGTGCCTTAGCCTTGCCGCGCCTTACCGTGCCTTGCCTTGCGTTACCCTTTCCTTGCCTTGCCGTGCATTGCCTAGCCTTGCGTTGTCGTGCCTTAGCCTTGCCTCGCCTGACCGTGCCTTGCCTTGCGTTACCCTTTCCGTGCCTTGCCGTGCATTGCCTAGCCGTGCGTTGTCGTGTATCAGCCTTGCCTTGCCTCACCGTGCCTTGCCTTGAGTTACCCTTTCCTTGCCTTGCCGTGCATTGCCTAGCCGTGCGTTGCCGTGCCTTCGCCTTGTTTCCCCTTGCCGTGCCGTTCCTTCTCTTACCCTTGCCTTGACTTGCTTTCCCTTGCCTTCCTTGCCTTCCGTTACTCTTTGCTTGCCTTCCGTGCATTGCCTAGCCTTGCGTTGTCGTGCATTCGCCTTCCTCCCCAAACCGTGCCTTGATTTGCGTTACCCTTTCCTTGCCTTGCCCTGCATTGCCTAGCCCTGTGTTGTCGTGCCTTAGCCTTGTTTCCCCTTACCGTGCCGTTCCTTTCGTTACCCTTGCCTTCCCCTGCTTTCCCTTGCCTTCCTTGCCTTCCGTTACTCTTTGCTTGCCTTCCGTGCATTGCCTAGCCTTGCGTTGTCGTGCATTCGCCTTCCTCTCCAAACCGTGCCTTGATTTGCGTTACCCTTTCCTTGCCTTGCCCTGCATTGCCTAGCCCTGTGTTGTCGTGCCTTAGCCTTGTTTCCCCTTACCGTGCCGTTCCTTCCGTTACCCTTGCCTTGCCTTGCTTTCCCTTGCCTTCCTTGCCTTCCGTTACTCTTTGCTTGCCTTCCGTGCATTGCCTAGCCTTGCGTTGTCGTGCCTTAGCCTTGCCTCGCGTAACGGTGCCTTGCCTTGCGTTACCCTTTCCTTTCCTTGCCGTGCATTGCATAGCCGTGCGTTGCCGTTCCTTAGCCTTGTTTCCCTTACCGTGCCGTTCCTTCCGTTACCCTTGCCTTCCCCTGCTTTCCCTTGCCTTCCTTGCCTTCCGTTACTCTTTGCTTGCCTTCCGTTTATTGCCTAGCCTTGCGTTGTCGTGCCTTAGCCTTGGCTCGCCTGACCGTGCCTTGCCTTGCGTTACCCTTTCTGTGCCTTGCCGTGCATTGCCTAGCCGTGCGTTGTCGTGCATCAGCCTTGCCTTGCCTCACCGTGCCTTGCCTTGCGTTACCCTTTCCTTGCCTTGCCGTGCATTGCCTAGCCGTGCGTTGCCGTGCCTTAGCCTTGTTTCCCCTTGCCGTGCCGTTCCTTCTGTTACCCTTGCCTTGCCTTGCTTTCCCTTGCCTTCCTTGCCTTCAGTTACTCTTTGCTTGCCTTCCGTGCATTGCCTAGCCTTGCGTTGTCGTGCATTCGCCTTCCTCCCCAAACCGTGCCTTGATTTGCGTTACCCTTTCCTTGCCTTGCCCTGCATTGCCTAGCCCTGTGTTGTCGTGCCTTAGCCTTGTTTCCCCTTACCGTGCCGTTCCTTTCGTTACCCTTGCCTTCCCCTGCTTTCCCTTGCCTTCCTTGCCTTCCGTTAGTCTTTGCTTGCCTTCCGTGCATTGCCTAGCCTTGCGTTGTCGTGCCTTAACCTTGCCTCGCCTGACCGTGCCTTGCCTTGAGTTACCCTTTCCTTGCCTTGCCGTGCATTCCCTAGCCGTGCGTTGTCGTGCATTTGCCTTGTCTTGCCTCACCGTGCTTTGCCTTGCGTTACCTTTTCCTTGCCTTGCCGTGCATTGCCTAGCCCTGCATTGTCGTGCCTTAGCTTTGTTTCCCCTTACCGTGCCGTTCCTTTCGTTGCCCTTGCCTTCCCTTGCTTTCCCTTGCCTTCCTTGCCTTCCGTTACTCTTTGCTTGCCTTCCGTTCATTGCCTAGCCTTGCGTTGTCGTGCCTTAGCCTTGCCTCGCCTGACCGTGCCTTGCCTTGCGTTACCCTTTCCTTGCCTTGCCGTGCATTGCCTAGCCGTGCGTTGTCGTGCATTTGCCTTGCCTTGCCTCACCGTTCCTTGCCTTGCGTTACCCTTTCCTTGCCTGGCCGTGCATTGCCTAGCCGTGCGTTGTCGTGCATTAGCCTTGTCTTGCCTTACCGTGCCTTGCCTTGCGTTACCCTTTCCTTGCCTGGCCGTGCATTGCGTAGCCGTGCGTTGCCGTTCCTTAGCCTTGTTTCCCCTTGCCGTGCCTTGCCTTTTGTTACCCTTGCCTTTCCCTGCTTTCCCTAGCCTTCCTTGCCTTCCGTTCCTCTTTGCTTGCCTTCCGTGCATTGCCTAGCCCTGTGTTGTCGTGCCTTAGTCTTGTTTGCCCTTACCGTGCCGTTCCTTCCGTTACCCTTGCCTTTCCCTGCTTTCCCTAGCCTTCCTTGCCTTCCGTTCCTCTTTGCTTGCCTTCCGTGCATTGCCTAGCCTTGCGTTGTCGTGCCTTAGCCTTGCCTCGCCTGACCGTGCCTTGCCTTGCGTTACCCTTTCCTTGCCTTGCCGTGAATTGCCTAGCCGTGCGTTGTCGTGCATCAGCCTTGCCTTGCCTCACCGTGCCTTGCCTTGCGTTACCCTTACCTTGCCTTGCTTTCCCTTCCTTTCATTGCTTTCCGTTACTCTTTGCTTTCCTACCGTGCATTGCCTAGCCTTGCGTTGTCGTGCCTTAGCCTTGCCTCGCCTGACAGTGCCTTGCCTTGCGTTACCCTTTCCTTGCCTTGCCGTGCATTGCCTAGCCGTGCGTTGCCGTGCCTTAGCCTTGTTTCCCCTTGCCGTGCCGTTCCTTCCGTTACCCTTGCCTTGCCTTGCTTTCCGTTGCCTTCCTTGCCTTCCGTTACTCTTTGCTTGCCTTCCGTGCATTGCCTAGCCTTGCGTTGTCGTGTTTAGCCTTGCCTCGCGTAACGGTGCCTTGCCTTGCGTTACCCTTTCCTTTCCTTGCCGTGCATTGGCTAGCCCTGCGTTGTCGTGCCTTAGCCTTGTTTCCCCTTACCGTGCCGTTCCTTCCGTTACCCTTGCCTTCCCCTGCTTTCCCTTGCCTTCCTTGCCTTCCGTTACTCTTTGCTTGCCTTCCGTTTATTGCCTGGCCTTGCGTTGTCGTGCCTTAGCCTTGCCGCGCCTTACCGTGCCTTGCCTTGCGTTACCCTTTCCTTGCCTTGCCGTGCATTGCCTAGCCTTGCGTTGTCGTGCCTTAGCCTTGCCTCGCCTGACCGTGCCTTGCCTTGCGTTACCCTTTCCGTGCCTTGCCGTGCATTGCCTAGCCGTGCGTTGTCGTGTATCAGCCTTGCCTTGCCTCACCGTGCCTTGCCTTGAGTTACCCTTTCCTTGCCTTGCCGTGCATTGCCTAGCCGTGCGTTGCCGTGCCTTCGCCTTGTTTCCCCTTGCCGTGCCGTTCCTTCCCTTGCTTTCCCTTGCCTTCCTTGCCTTCCCCTACTCTATCCTTGCCTTGCCGTGCATTGCCTAGCCTTGCGTTGTCGTGCATTCGCCTTCCTCCCCAAACCGTGCCTTGATTTGCGTTACCCTTTCCTTGCCTTGCCCTGCATTGCCTAGCCCTGTGTTGTCGTGCCTTAGCCTTGTTTCCCCTTACCGTGCCGTTCCTTTCGTTACCCTTGCCTTCCCCTGCTTTCCCTTGCCTTCCTTGCCTTCCGTTACTCTTTGCTTGCCTTCCGTGCATTGCCTAGCCTTGCGTTGTCGTGCCTTAGCCTTGCCTCGCCTGACCGTGCCTTGCCTTGAGTTACCCTTTCCTTGTCTTGCCGTGCATTCCCTAGCCGTGCGTTGTCGTGCATTTGCCTTGTCTTGCCTCACCGTGCTTTGCCTTGCGTTACCCTTTCCTTGCCTTGCCGTGCATTGCCTAGCCCTGCATTGTCGTGCCTTAGCTTTGTTTCCCCTTACCGTGCCGTTCCTTTCGTTGCCCTTGCCTTCCCTTGCTTTCACTTGCCTTCCTTGCCTTCCGTTACTCTTTGCTTGCCTTCCGTTCATTGCCTAGCCTTGCGTTGTCGTGCCTTAGCCTTGCCTCGCCTGACCGTGCCTTGCCTTGCGTTACCCTTTCCTTGCCTGGCCGTGCATTGCCTAGCCGTGCGTTGTCGTGCATTAGCCTTGTCTTGCCTTACCGTGCCTTGCCTTGCGTTACCCTTTCCTTGCCTGGCCGTGCATTGCGTAGCCGTGCGTTGCCGTTCCTTAGCCTTGTTTCCCCTTGCCGTGCCTTGCCTTTTGTTACACTTGCCTTGCCTTGCTTTGCCTTGCCTTCCTTTCCTTCCGTTACTCTTTCCTTGCCTAGCCGTGCACTGCCTAGCCTTGCGTTGTCGTGCATTAGCTTTGCCTCCCCAAACCGTGCCTTGCCTTGCGTTACCATTTCCTTGCCTTGCCCTGCATTGCCTAGCCCTGTGTTGTCGTGCCTTAGTCTTGTTTGCCCTTACCGTGCCGTTCCTTCCGTTACCCTTGCCTTTCCCTGCTTTCCCTAGCCTTCCTTGCCTTCCGTTCCTCTTTGCTTGCCTTCCGTGCATTGCCTAGCCTTGCGTTGTCGTGCCTTAGCCTTGCCTCGCCTGACCGTGCCTTGCCTTGCGTTACCCTTTCCTTGCCTTGCCGTGAATTGCCTAGCCGTGCGTTGTCGTGCATCAGCCTTGCCTTGCCTCACCGTGCCTTGCCTTGCGTTACCCTTACCTTGCCTTACTTTCCCTTCCTTTCATTGCCTTCCGTTACTCTTTGCTTTCCTTCCGTGCATTGCCTAGCCTTGCGTTGTAGTGCCTTAGCCTTGCCTCGCCTGACAGTGCCTTGCCTTGCGTTACCCTTTCCTTGCCTTGCCGTGCATTGTCTAGCCGTGCGTTGCCGTGCCTTAGCCTTGCCTCGCCTGACCGTGCCTTGCCTTGAGTTACCCTTTCCTTGCCTTGCCGTGCATTGCCTAGCCGTGCGTTGTCGTGCATTTGCCTTGTCTTGCCTCACCGTGCTTTGCCTTGCGTTACCCTTTCCATGCCTTGCCGTGCATTGCCTAGCCCTGCATTGTCGTGCCTTAGCTTTGTTTCCCCTTACCGTGCCGTTCCTTTCGTTGCCCTTGCCTTCCCTTGCTTTCCCTTGCCTTCCTTGCCTTCCGTTACTCTTTGCTTGCCTTCCTTTCATTGCCTAGCCTTGCGTTGTCGTGCCTTAGCCTTGCCTCGCCTGACCGTGCCTTGGCTTGCGTTACCCTTTCCTTGCCTTGCCGTGCATTGCCTAGCCGTGCGTTGTCGTGCCTTAGACTTGTTTCCCCTTACCGTGCCGTTCCTTCCGTTACCCTTGCCTTCCCCTGCTTTCCCTTGCCTTCCTTGCCTTCCGTTACTCTTTGCTTGCCTTCCGTTTATTGCCTAGCCTTGCGTTGTCGTGCCTTAGCCTTGCCGCTGCCTTGCCGTGCCTTGCCTTCCGTTACCCTTTCCTTGCCTTGCCGTGCATTGCCTAGCCTTGCGTTTTCGTGGCTTAGCCTTGCCTCGCCTGACCGTGCCTTGGCTTGCGTTACCCTTTCCTTGCCTTGCCGTGCATTGCCTAGCCGTGCGTTGTCGTGCATCAGCCTTGCCTTGCCTCACCGTGCCTTGCCTTGCGTTACCCTTTCCTTGCCTTGCCGTGCATTGCCTAGCCGTGCGTTGCAGTGCCTTAGCCTTGTTTCCCCTTGCCGTGCCGTTCCTTCTGTTACCCTTGCCTTGCCTTGCTTTCCCTTGCCTTCCTTGCCTTCCGTTACTCTTTGCTTGTCTTCCGTGCATTGCCTAGCCTTGCGTTGTCGTGCATTCGCCTTCCTCCCCAAACCGTGCCTTGCCTTGCGTTACCCTTTCCTTGCCTTGCGCTGCATTGCCTAGCCCTGTGTTGTCGTGCCTTAGCCTTGTTTCCCCTTACCGTGCCGTTCCTTTCGTTGCCCTTGCCTTCCCTTGCTTTCCCTTGCCTTCCTTGCCTTCCGTTACTCTTTGCTTGCCTTCCGTTCATTGCCAAGCCTTGCGTTGTCGTGCCTTAGCCTTGCCTCGCCTGACCGTGCCTTGCCTTGCGTTACCCTTTCCTTGCCTTGCCGTGCATTGCCTAGCCGTGCGTTGTCGTGCATTTGCCTTGCCTTGCCTCACCGTGCCTTGCCTTGCGTTACCCTTTCCTTGCCTGGCCGTGCATTGCCTAGCCGTGCGTTGTCGTGCATTAGCCTTGTCTTGCCTTACCGTGCCTTGCCTTGCGTTACCCTTACCTTGCTTTGCTTTCACTTACTTTCATTGCCTTCCGTTACTCTTTGCTTTCCTTCCGTGCATTGGCTAGCCTTGCGTTGTCGTGTCTTAGCCTTGCCTCGCCTCACAGTGCCTTGCCTTGCGTTACCCTTTCCTTGCCTTGCCGTGCATTGCCTAGCCGTGCGTTGCCGTGCCTTAGCCTTGTTTCCCCTTGCTGTGCCGTTCCTTCCGTTACCCTTGCCTTGCCTTGCTTTCCCTTGCCTTCCTTGCCTTCCGTTACTCTTTGCTTGCCTTCCGTGCATTGCCTAGCCTTGCGTTGTCGTGCCTTAGCCTTGCCTCGCGTAACGGTGCCTTGCCTTGCGTTACCCTTTCCTTTCCTTGCCGTGCATTGCCTAGCCCTGCATTGTCCTGCCTTAGCTTTGTTTCCCCTTACCGTGCCGTTCCTTTCGTTGCCCTTGCCTTCCCTTGCTTTCCCTTGCCTTCCTTGCCTTCCGTTACTCTTTGCTTGCCTTCCGTTCATTGCCTAGCCTTGCGTTGTCGTGCCTTAGCCTTGCCTCGCCTGACCGCGCCTTGCCTTGCGTTACCCTTTCCTTGCCTTGCCGTGCATTGCCTAGCCATGCGTTGTCGTGCATTTGCCTTGCCTTGCCTCACCGTGCCTTGCCTTGCGTTACCCTTTCCTTGCCTGGCCGTGCATTGCCTAGCCGTGCGTTGTCGTGCATTAGCCTTGTCTTGCCTTACCGTGCCTTGCCTTGCGTTACCCTTTCCTTGCCTGGCCGTGCATTGCGTAGCCGTGCGTTGCCGTTCCTTAGCCTTGTTTCCCCTTGCCGTGCCTTGCCTTTTGTTACACTTGCCTTGCCTTGCTTTGCCTTCCTTCCTTTCCTTCCGTTACTCTTTCCTTGCCTAGCCGTGCACTGCCTAGCCTTGCGTTGTCGTGCATTAGCTTTGCCTCCCCAAACCGTGCCTTGCCTTGCGTTACCATTTCCTTGCCTTGCCCTGCATTGCCTAGCCCTGTGTTGTCGTGCCTTAGTCTTGTTTGCCCTTACCGTGCCGTTCCTTCCGTTACCCTTGCCTTTCCCTGCTTTCCCTAGCCTTCCTTGCCTTCCGTTCCTCTTTGCTTGCCTTCCGTGCATTGCCTAGCCTTGCGTTGTCGTGCCTTAGCCTTGCCTCGCCTGACCGTGCCTTGCCTTGCGTTACCCTTTCCTTGCCTTGCCGTGAATTGCCTAGCCGTGCGTTGTCGTGCATCAGCCTTGCCTTGCCTCACCGTGCCTTGCCTTGCGTTACCCTTACCTTGCCTTGCTTTCCCTTCCTTTCATTGCCTTCCGTTACTCTTTGCTTTCCTTCCGTGCATTGCCTAGCCTTGCGTTGTCGTGCCTTAGCCTTGCCTCGCCTGACAGTGCCTTGCCTTGCGTTACCCTTTCCTTGCCTTGCCGTGCATTGCCTAGCCGTGCGTTGCCGTGCCTTAGCCTTGCCTCGCCTGACCGTGCCTTGCCTTGAGTTACCCTTTCCTTGCCTTGCCGTGCATTGCCTAGCCGTGCGTTGTCGTGCATTTGCCTTGTCTTGCCTCACCGTGCTTTGCCTTGCGTTACCCTTTCCATGCCTTGCCGTGCATTGCCTAGCCCTGCATTGTCGTGCCTTAGCTTTGTTTCCCCTTACCGTGCCGTTCCTTTCGTTGCCCTTGCCTTCCCTTGCTTTCCCTTGCCTTCCTTGCCTTCCGTTACTCTTTGCTTGCCTTCCTTTCATTGCCTAGCCTTGCGTTGTCGTGCCTTAGCCTTGCCTCGCCTGACCGTGCCTTGCCTTGCGTTACCCTTTCCTTGCCTTGCCGTGCATTGCCTAGCCGTGCGTTGTCGTGCATTTGCCTTGCCTTGCCTCACCGTTCCTTGCCTTGCGTTACCCTTTCCTTGCCTGGCCGTGCATTGCCTAGCCGTGCGTTGCCGTTCCTTAGCCTTGTTTCCCCTTGCCGTGCCTTGCCTTTTGTTACACTTGCCTTGCCTTGCTTTGCCTTGCCTTCCTTTCCTTCCGTTACTCTTTCCTTGCGTAGCCGTGCACTGCCTAGCCTTGCGTTGTCGTGCATTAGCTTTGCCTCCCCAAACCGTGCCTTGCCTTGCGTTACCATTTCCTTGCCTTGCCCTGCATTGCCTAGCCCTGTGTTGTCGTGCCTTAGTCTTGTTTGCCCTTACCGTGCCGTTCCTTCCGTTACCCTTGCCTTTCCCTGCTTTCCCTAGCCTTCCTTGCCTTCCGTTCCTCTTTGCTTGCCTTCCGTGCATTGCCTAGCCTTGCGTTGTCGTGCCTTAGCCTTGCCTCGCCTGACCGTGCCTTGCCTTGCGTTACCCTTTCCTTGCCTTGCCGTGAATTGCCTAGCCGTGCGTTGTCGTGCATTAGCCTTGTCTTGCCTTACCGTGCCTTGCCTTGCGTTACCCTTACCTTGCTTTGCTTTCCCTTACTTTCATTGCCTTCCGTTACTCTTTGCTTTCCTTCCGTGCATTGCCTAGCCTTGCGTTGTCGTGTCTTAGCCTTGCCTCGCCTGACAGTGCCTTGCCTTGCGTTACCCTTTCCTTGCCTTGCCGTGCATTGCCTAGCCGTGCGTTGCCGTGCCTTAGCCTTGTTTCCCCTTGCTGTGCCGTTCCTTCCGTTACCCTTGCCTTGCCTTGCTTTCCCTTGCCTTCCTTGCCTTCCGTTACTCTTTGCTTGCCTTCCGTGCATTGCCTAGCCTTGCGTTGTCGTGCCTTAGCCTTGCCTCGCGTAACGGTGCCTTGCCTTGCGTTACCCTTTCCTTTCCTTGCCGTGCATTGGCTAGCCCTGCGTTGTCGTGCCTTAGCCTTGTTTCCCCTTACCGTGCCGTTCCTTCCGTTACCCTTGCCTTCCCCTGCTTTCCCTTGCCTTCCTTGCCTTCCGTTACTCTTTGCTTGCCTTCCGTTTATTGCCTAGACTTGCGTTGTCGTGCCTTAGCCTTGCCTCGCCTAACCGTGCCTTGCCTTGCGTTACCCTTTCCTTGCCTTGCCGTGCATTGCCTAGCCGTGCGTTGTCGTGCATCAGCCTTGACTTGCCTCACCGTGCCTTGCCTTGCGTTACCCTTTCCTTGCCTTGCCGTGCATTGCCTAGCCGTGGGTTGTCGTACTTTAGCCTTGTTTCCCCTTGCCGTGCCGTTCCTTCTCTTACCCTTGCCTTGCATTGCTTTCCCTTCCCTTCCTTCCCTTCCGTTACTCTTTGCTTGCCTTCCGTGCATTGCCTAACCTTGCGTTGTCGTGCATTCGCCTTCCTCCCCAAACCGTGCCTTGTTTTGCGTTACCCTTTCCTTGCCTTGCCCTGCATTGCCTAGCCCTGTGTTGTCGTGCCTTAGCCTTGTTTCCCCTTACCGTGCCGTTCCTTTCGTTACCCTTGCCTTCCCCTGCTTTCCCTTGCCTTCCTTGCCTTCCGTTACTCTTTGCTTGCCTTCCGTGCATTGCCTAGCCTTGCGTTGTCGTGCCTTAGCCTTGCCTTGCCTGACCGTGCCTTGCCTTGAGTTACCCTTTCCTTGCCTTGCCGTGCATTCCCTAGCCGTGCGTTGTCGTGCATTTGCCTTGTCTTGCCTCACCGTGCTTTGCCTTGCGTTACCCTTTCCTTGCCTTGCCGTGCATTGCCTAGCCCTGCATTGTCGTGACTTAGCTTTGTTTCCCCTTACCGTGCCGTTCCTTTCGTTGCCCTTGCCTTCCCTTGCTTTCCCTTGCCTTCCTTGCCTTCCGTTACCCTTTCCTTGCCTTGCCGTGCATTGCCTAGCCGTGCGTTGTCGTGCATTTGCCTTGCCTTGCCTCACCGTGCCTTGCCTTGCGTTACCCTTTCCTTGCCTGGCCGTGCATTGCGTAGCCGTGCGTTGCCGTTCCTTAGCCTTGTTTCCCCTTGCCGTGCCTTGCCTTTTGTTACACTTGCCTTGCCTTGCTTTGCCTTGCCTTCCTTTCCTTCCGTTACTCTTTCCTTGCGTAGCCGTGCACTGCCTAGCCTTGCGTTGTCGTGCATTAGCTTTGCCTCCCCAAACCGTGCCTTGCCTTGCGTTACCATTTCCTTGCCTTGCCCTGCATTGCCTAGCCCTGTGTTGTCGTGCCTTAGTCTTCCCTTGCCTTCCTTGCCTTTCCCTGCTTTCCCTAGCCTTCCTTGCCTTCCGTTCCTCTTTGCTTGCCTTCCGTGCATTGCCTAGCCTTGCGTTGTCGTGCCTTAGCCTTGCCTCGCCTGACCGTGCCTTGCCTTGCGTTACCCTTTCCTTGCCTTGCCGTGAATTGCCTAGCCGTGCGTTGTCGTACATTAGCCTTGTCTTGCCTTACCGTGCCTTGCCTTGCGTTACCCTTACCTTGCTTTGCTTTCACTTACTTTCATTGCCTTCCGTTACTCTTTGCTTTCCTTCCGTGCATTGCCTAGCCTTGCGTTGTCGTGTCTTAGCCTTGCCTCGCCTCACAGTGCCTTGCCTTGCGTTACCCTTTCCTTGCCTTGCCGTGCATTGCCTAGCCGTGCGTTGCCGTGCCTTAGCCTTGTTTCCCCTTGCTGTGCCGTTCCTTCCGTTACCCTTGCCTTGCCTTGCTTTCCCTTGCCTTCCTTGCCTTCCGTTACGCTTTGCTTGCCTTCCGTGCATTGCCTAGCCTTGCGTTGTCGTGCCTTAGCCTTGCCTCGCGTAACGGTGCCTTGCCTTGCGTTACCCTTTCCTTTCCTTGCCGTGCATTGGCTAGCCCTGCGTTGTCGTGCCTTAGCCTTGTTTCCCCTTACCGTGCCGTTCCTTCCGTTACCCTTGCCTTCCCCTGCTTTCCCTTGCCTTCCTTGCCTTCCGTTACTCTTTGCTTGCCTTCCGTTTATTGCCTAGCCTTGCGTTGTCGTGCCTTAGCCTTGCCTCGCCTGACCGTGCCTTGCCTTGAGTTACCCTTTCCTTGCCTTGCCGTGCATTGCCTAGCCGTGCGTTGTCGTGCATTTGCCTTGTCTTGCCTCACCGTGCTTTGCCTTGCGTTACCCTTTCCTTGCCTTGCCGTGCATTGCCTAGCCCTGCATTGTCCTGCCTTAGCTTTGTTTCCCCATACCGTGCCGTTCCTTTCGATGCCCTTGCCTTCCCTTGCTTTCCCTTGCCTTCCTTGCCTTCCGTTACTCTTTGCTTGCCTTCCGTGCATTGCCTAGCCATGCGTTGTCGTGCATTAGCCTTGTCTTGCCTTACCGTGCCTTGCCTTGCGTTACCCTTTCCTTGCCTGGCCGTGCATTGCCTAGCCGTGCATTGTCGTGCCTTAGCCTTGTCTTGCCTTACCGTGCCTTGCCTTGCGTTACCCTTTCCTTGCCTGGCCGTGCATTGCGTAGCCGTGCGTTGCCGTTCCTTAGCCTTGTTTCCCCTTGCCGTGCCTTGCCTTTTGTTACACTTGCCTTGCCTTGCTTTGCCTTGCCTTCCTTTCCTTCCGTTACTCTTTCCTTGCCTAGCCGTGCACTGCCTAGCCTTGCGTTGTCGTGCATTAGCTTTGCCTCCCCAAACCGTGCCTTGCCTTGCGTTACCATTTCCTTGCCTTGCCCTGCATTGCCTAGCCCTGTGTTGTCGTGCCTTAGTCTTGTTTGCCCTTACCGTGCCGTTCCTTCCGTTACCCTTGCCTTTCCCTGCTTTCCCTAGCCTTCCTTGCCTTCCGTTCCTCTTTGCTTGCCTTCCGTGCATTGCCTAGCCTTGCGTTGTCGTGCCTTAGCCTTGCCTCGCCTGACCGTGCCTTGCCTTGCGTTACCCTTTCCTTGCCTTGCCGTGAATTGCCTAGCCGTGCGTTGTCGTGCATCAGCCTTGCCTTGCCTCACCGTGCCTTGCCTTGCGTTACCCTTACCTTGCCTTGCTTTCCCTTCCTTTCATTGCCTTCCGTTACTCTTTGCTTTCCTTCCGTGCATTGCCTAGCCTTGCGTTGTCGTCCCTTAGCCTTACCTCGCCTGACAGTGCCTTGCCTTGCGTTACCCTTTCCTTGCCTTGCCGTGCATTGCCTAGCCGTGCGTTGTCGTGCATTTGCCTTGCCTCGCCTGACCGTGCCTTGCCTTGAGTTACCCTTTCCTTGCCTTGCCGTGCATTGCCTAGCCGTGCGTTGTCGTGCATTTGCCTTGTCTTGCCTCACCGTGCTTTGCCTTGCGTTACCCTTTCCTTGCCTTGCCGTGCATTGCCTAGCCCTGCATTGTCGTGCCTTAGCTTTGTTTCCCCTTACCGTGCCGTTCCTTTCGTTGCCCTTGCCTTCCCTTGCTTTCCCTTGCCTTCCTTGCCTTCCGTTACTCTTTGCTTGCCTTCCGTTCATTGCCTAGCCTTGCGTTGTCGTGCCTTAGCCTTGCCTCGCCTGACCGTGCCTTGCCTTGCGTTACCCTTTCCTTGCCTTGCCGTGCATTGCCTAGCCGTGCGTTGTCGTGCATTTGCCTTGCCTTGCCTCACCGTTCCTTGCCTTGCGTTACCCTTTCCTTGCCTGGCCGTGCATTGCCTAGCCGTGCGTTGCCGTTCCTTAGCCTTGTTTCCCCTTGCCGTGCCTTGCCTTTTGTTACACTTGCCTTGCCTTGCTTTGCCTTGCCTTCCTTTCCTTCCGTTACTCTTTCCTTGCCTAGCCGTGCACTGCCTAGCCTTGCGTTGTCGTGCATTAGCTTTGCCTCCCCAAACCGTGCCTTGCCTTGCGTTACCATTTCCTTGCCTTGCCCTGCATTGCCTAGCCCTGTGTTGTCGTGCCTTAGTCTTGTTTGCCCTTACCGTGCCGTTCCTTCCGTTACCCTTGCCTTTCCCTGCTTTCCCTAGCCTTCCTTGCCTTCCGTTCCTCTTTGCTTGCCTTCCGTGCATTGCCTAGCCTTGCGTTGTCGTGCCTTAGCCTTGCCTCGCCTGACCGTGCCTTGCCTTGCGTTACCCTTTCCTTGCCTTGCCGTGAATTGCCTAGCCGTGCGTTGTCGTGCATTAGCCTTGTCTTGCCTTACCGTGCCTTGCCTTGCGTTACCCTTACCTTGCTTTGCTTTCCCTTACTTTCATTGCCTTCCGTTACTCTTTGCTTTCCTTCCGTGCATTGCCTAGCCTTGCGTTGTCGTGTCTTAGCCTTGCCTCGCCTGACAGTGCCTTGCCTTGCGTTACCCTTTCCTTGCCTTGCCGTGCATTGCCTAGCCTGCGTTGCCGTGCCTTAGCCTTGTTTCCCCTTGCTTTCCCTTGCCTTCCTTACCTTCCGTTACTCTTTGCTTGCCTTCCGTGCATTGCCTAGCCTTGCGTTGTCGTGCCTTAGCCTTGCCTCGCGTAACGGTGCCTTGCCTTGCGTTACCCTTTCCTTTCCTTGCCTTGCATTGGCTAGCCCTGCGTTGTCGTGCCTTAGCCTTGTTTCCCCTTACCGTGCCGTTCCTTCCGTTACCCTTGCCTTCCCCTGCTTTCCCTTGCCTTCCTTGCCTTCCGTTACTCTTTGCTTGCCTTCCGTTTATTGCCTAGACTTGCGTTGTCGTGCCTTAGCCTTGGCTCGCCTGACCGTGCCTTGCCTTGCGTTACCCTTTAAGTGCCTTGCCGTGCATTGCCTAGCATTGCGTTGTCGTGCATCAGCCTTGACTTGCCTCACCGTGCCTTGCCTTGCGTTACCCTTTCCTTGCCTTGCCGTGCATTGCCTAGCCGTGGGTTGTCGTACTTTAGCCTTGTTTCCCCTTGCCGTGCCGTTCCTTCTCTTACCCTTGCCTTGCATTGCTTTCCCTTCCCTTCCTTCCCTTCCGTTACTCCTTCCTTCCCTTTCCGTGCATTGCCTAACCTTGCGTTGTCGTGCATTCGCCTTCCTCCCCAAACCGTGCCTTGTTTTGCGTTACCCTTTCCTTGCCTTGCCCTACATTGCCTAGCCCTGTGTTGTCGTGCCTTAGCCTTGTTTCCCCTTACCGTGCCGTTCCTTTCGTTACCCTTGCCTTTCCCTGCTTTCCCTTGCCTTCCTTGCCTTCCGTTACTCTTTGCTTGCCTTCCGTGCATTGCCTAGCCTTGCGTTGTCGTGCCTTAGCCTTGCCTCGCCTGACCGTGCCTTGCCTTGCGTTACCCTTTCCTTGCCTTGCCGTGAATTGCCTAGCCGTGCGTTGTCTTGCATTTGCCTTGCCTTGCCTCACCGTGCCTTGCCTTGCGTTACCCTTTCCTTGCCTTGCCGTGCATTGCCTAGCCCTGCATTGTCGTGCCTTAGCTTTGTTTCCCCTTACCGTGCCGTTCCTTTCGTTGCCCTTGCCTTCCCTTGCTTTCCCTTGCCTTCCTTGCCTTGCGTTACCCTTTCCTTGCCTTGCCGTGCATTGCCTAGCCGTGCGTTGTCGTGCATTTGCCTTGCCTTGCCTCACCGTGCCTTGCCTTGCGTTACCCTTTCCTTGCCTGGCCGTGCATTGCCTAGCCGTGCGTTGTCGTGCATTAGCCTTGTCTTGCCTTACCGTGCCTTGCCTTGCGTTACCCTTTCCTTGCCTGGCCGTGCATTGCATAGCCGTGCGTTGCCGTTCCTTAGCCTTGTTTCCCCTTGCCGTGCCTTGCCTTTTGTTACACTTGCCTTGCCTTGCTTTGCCTTGCCTTCCTTTCCTTCCGTTACTCTTTCCTTGCCTAGCCGTGCACTGCCTAGCCTTGCGTTGTCGTGCATTAGCTTTGCCTCCCCAAACCGTGCCTTGCCTTGCGTTACCATTTCCTTGCCTTGCCCTGCATTGCCTAGCCCTGTGTTGTCGTGCCTTAGTCTTGTTTGCCCTTACCGTGCCGTTCCTTCCGTTACCCTTGCCTTTCCCTGCTTTCCCTAGCCTTCCTTGCCTTCCGTTCCTCTTTGCTTGCCTTCCGTGCTTTGCCTACCCTTGCGTTGTCGTGCCTAAGCCTTCCCTCGCCTGACCGTGCCTTGCCTTGCGTTACCCTTTCCTTGCCTTGCCGTGCATTGCCTAGCCGTGCGTTGTCGTGCATTAGCCTTGCCTTGCCTCACCGTGCCTTGCCTTGCGTTACCCTTACCTTGCCTTGCTTTCCCTTCCTTTCATTGCTTTCCGTTACTCTTTGCTTTCCTTCCGTGCATTGCCTAGCCTTGCGTTGTCGTGCCTTAGCCTTGCCTCGCCTGACAGTGCCTTGCCTTGCGTTACCCTTTCCTTGCCTTGCCGTGCATTACCTAGCCGTGCGTTGCCGTGCCTTAGCCTTGTTTCCCCTTGCCGTACCGTTCCTTCCGTTACCCTTGCCTTGCCTTGCTTTCCCTTGCCTTCCTTGCCTTCCGTTACTCTTTGCTTGCCTTCCGTGCATTGCCTAGCCTTGCGTTGTCGTGCCTTAGCATTGCCTCGCGTAACGGTGCCTTGCCTTGCGTTACCCTTTCCTTTCCTTGCCGTGCACTGGCTAGCCCCGCGTTGTCGTGCCTTAGCCTTGTTTCCCCTTACCGTGCCGTTCCTTCCGTTACCCTTGCCTTCCCCTGCTTTCCCTTGCCTTCCTTGCCTTCCGTTACTCTTTGCTTGCCTTCCGTTTATTGCCTGGCCTTGCGTTGTCGTGCCTTAGCCTTGCCGCGCCTTATCGTGCCTTGCCTTGCGTTACCCTTTCCTTGCCTTGCCGTGCATTGCCTAGACTTGCGTTGTCGTGCCTTAGCCTTGCCTCGCCTGACCGTGCCTTGCCTTGCGTTACCCTTTCCTTGCCTTGCCGTGCATTGCCTAGCCGTGCGTTGTCGTGCATCAGCCTTGCCTTGCCTGACCGTGCCTTGCCTTGCGTTACCCTTTCCTTGCCTTACCGTGCATTGCCTAGCCGTGCGTTGTCGTGCCTTAGCCTTGTTTCCCCTTGCCGTGCCGTTCCTTCTGTTACCCTTGCCTTGCCTTGCTTTCCCTTGCCTTCCTTGCCTTCCGTTACTCTTTGCTTGCCTTCCGTGCATTGCCTAGCCTTGCGTTGTCGTGCATTCGCCTTCCTCCCCAAACCGTGCCTTGATTTGCGTTACCCTTTCCTTGCCTTGCCCTGCATTGCCTAGCCCTGTGTTGTCGTGCCTTAGTCTTGTTTGCCCTTACCGTGCCGTTCCTTCCGTTACCCTTGCCTTTCCCTGCTTTCCCTAGCCTTCCTTGCCTTCCGTTCCTCTTTGCTTGCCTTCCGTGCATTGCCTAGCCTTGCGTTGTCGTGCCTTAGCCTTGCCTCGCCTGACCGTGCCTTGCCTTGCGTTACCCTTTCCTTGCCTTGCCGTGAATTGCCTAGCCGTGCGTTGTCGTGCATCAGCCTTGCCTTCCCCTCACACCGTGCCTTGCCTTGCGTTACCCTTACCTTGCCTTGCTTTCGCTTCCTTTCATTGCCTTCCGTTACTCTTTGCCTTCCTTCCGTGCATTGCCTAGCCTTGCGTTGTCGTGCCTTAGCCTTGCCTCGCCTGACAGTGCCTTGCCTTGCGTTACCCTTTCCTTGCCTTGCCGTGCATTGCCTAGCCGTGCGTTGCCGTGCCTTAGCCTTGCCTCGCCTGACCGTGCCTTGCCTTGAGTTACCCTTTCCTTGCCTTGCCGTGCATTGCCTAGCCGTGCGTTGTCGTGCATTTGCCTTGTCTTGCCTCACCGTGCTTTGCCTTGCGTTACCCTTTCCATGCCTTGCCGTGCATTGCCTAGCCCTGCATTGTCGTGCCTTAGCTTTGTTTCCCCTTACCGTGCCGTTCCTTTCGTTGCCCTTGCCTTCCCTTGCTTTCCCTTGCCTTCCTTGCCTTCCGTTACTCTTTGCTTGCCTTCCGTTCATTGCCTAGCCTTGCGTTGTCGTGCCTTAGCCTTGCCTCGCCTGACCGTGCCTTGCCTTGCGTTACCCTTTCCTTGCCTTGCCGTGCATTGCCTAGCCGTGCGTTGCCGTGCCTTAGACTTGTTTCCCCTTACCGTGCCGTTCCTTCCGTTACCCTTGCCTTCCCCTGCTTTCCCTTGCCTTCCTTGCCTTCCGTTACTCTTTGCTTTCCTTCCGTTTATTGCCTAGCCTTGCGTTGTCGTGCCTTAGCCTTGCCGCGCCTTACCGTGCCTTGCCTTGCGTTACCCTTTCCTTGCCTTGCCGTGCATTGCCTAGCCTTGCGTTGTCGTGCCTTAGCCTTGCCCTCGCCTGACCGTGCCTTGGCTTGCGTTACCCTCTTCCTTGCCTTGCCGTGCATTGCATAGCCGTGCGTTGTCGTGCATCAGCCTTGCCTTGCCTCACCGTGCCTTGCCTTGCGTTACCCTTTCCTTGCCTTGCCGTGCATTGCCTAGCCGTGCGTTGCAGTGCCTTAGCCTTGTTTCCCCTTGCCGTGCCGTTCCTTCTGTTACCCTTGCCCTTGCCTTGCTTTCCCTTGCCTTCCTTGCCTTCCGTTACTCTTTGCTTGTCTTCCGTGCATTGCCTAGCCTTGCGTTGTCGTGCATTCGCCTTCCTCCCCCAAACCGTGCCTTGATTTGCGTTACCCTTTCCTTGCCTTGCGCTGCATTGCCTAGCCCTGTGTTGTCGTGCCTTAGCCTTGTTTCCCCTTACCGTGCCGTTCCTTTCGTTGCCCTTGCCTTCCCTTGCTTTCCCTTGCCTTCCTTGCCTTCCGTTACTCTTTGCTTGCCTTCCGTTCATTGCCAAGCCTTGCGTTGTCGTGCATTTGCCTTGCCTTGCCTCACCGTGCCTTGCCTTGCGTTACCCTTTCCTTGCCTTGCCGTGCATTGCCTAGCCGTTCGTTGTCGTGCATTTGCCTTGTCTTGCCTCACCGTGCTTTGCCTTGCGTTACCCTTTCCTTGCCTGGCCGTGCATTGCCTAGCCGTGCGTTGCCGTTCCTTAGCCTTGTTTCCCCTTGCCGTGCCTTGCCTTTTGTTACACTTGCCTTGCCTTGCTTTGCCTTGCCTTCCTTTCCTTCCGTTACTCTTTCCTTGCCTAGCCGTGCACTGCCTAGCCTTGCGTTGTCGTGCATTAGCTTTGCCTCCCCAAACCGTGCCTTGCCTTGCGTTACCATTTCCTTGCCTTGCCCTGCATTGCCTAGCCCTGTGTTGTCGTGCCTTAGTCTTGTTTGCCCTTACCGTGCCGTTCCTTCCGTTACCCTTGCCTTTCCCTGCTTTCCCTAGCCTTCCTTGCCTTCCGTTCCTCTTTGCTTGCCTTCCGTGCATTGCCTAGCCTTGCGTTGTCGTGCCTTAGCCTTGCCTCGCCTGACAGTGCCTTGCCTTGCGTTACCCTTTCCTTGCCTTGCCGTGCATTGCCTAGCCGTGCGTTGCCGTGCCTTAGCCTTGTTTCCCCTTGCCGTGCCGTTCCTTCCGTTACCCTTGCCTTGCCTTGCTTTCCCTTGCCTTCCTTGCCTTCCGTTACTCTTTGCTTGCCTTCCGTGCATTGCCTAGCCTTGCATTGTCGTGCCTTAGACTTGCCTCGCGTAACGGTGCCTTGCCTTGCGTTACCCTTTCCTTTCCTTGCCGTGCATTGGCTAGCCCTGCGTTGTCGTGCCTTAGCTTTGTTTCCCCTTACCGTGCCGTTCCTTTCGTTGCCCTTGCCTTCCCTTGCTTTCCCTTGCCTTCCTTGCCTTCCGTTACTCTTTGCTTGCCTTCCGTGCATTGCCTAGCCTTGCGTTGTCGTGCCTTAGCCTTCCCTCGACTGACCGTGCCTTCCCTTGCGTTACCCTTTCCTTGCCTTGCCGTGCATTGCCTAGCCGTGCGTTGTCGTGCATTTGCCTTGCCTTGCCTGACCGTGCCTTGCCTTGCGATACCCTTTCCTTGCCTTGCCGTGCATTGCCTAGCCGTGCGTTGTCGTGCCTTAGCCTTGCCTTGCCTGACCGTGCCTTGCCTTGCGTTACCCTTTCCTTGCCTGGCCGTGCATTCCGTAGCCGTGCGTTGCCGTTCCTTAGCCTTGTTTCCCCTTGCCGTGCCTTGCCTTTTGTTACACTTGCCTTGCCTTGCTTTGCCTTGCCTTCCTTTCCTTCCGTTACTCTTTCCTTGCCTAGCCGTGCACTGCCTAGCCTCGCGTTGTCGTGCATTAGCTTTGCCTCCCCAAACCGTGCCTTGCCTTGCGTTACCATTTCCTTGCCTTGCCCTGCATTGCCTAGCCCTGTGTTGTCGTGCCTTAGTCTTGTTTGCCCTTACCGTGCCGTTCCTTCCGTTACCCTTGCCTTTCCCTGCTTTCCCTAGCCTTCCTTGCCTTCCGTTCCTCTTTGCTTGCCTTCCGTGCATTGCCTAGCCTTGCGTTGTCGTGCCTTAGCCTTGCCTCGCCTGACAGTGCCTTGCCTTGCGTTACCCTTTCCTTGCCTTGCCGTGCATTGCCTAGCCGTGCGTTGCCGTGCCTTAGCCTTGCCTCGCCTGACCGTGCCTTGCCTTGAGTTACCCTTTCCTTGCCTTGCCGTGCATTGCCTAGCCGTGCGTTGTCGTGCATTTGCCTTGTCTTGCCTCACCGTGCTTTGCCTTGCGTTACCCTTTCCATGCCTTGCCGTGCATTGCCTAGCCCTGCATTGTCGTGCCTTAGCTTTTTTTCCCCTTACCGTGCCGTTCCTTTCGTTGCCCTTGCCTTCCCTTGCTTTCCCTTGCCTTCCTTGCCTTCCGTTACTCTTTGCTTGCCTTCCGTTCATTGCCTAGCCTTGCGTTGTCGTGCCTTAGCCTTGCCTCGCCTGACCGTGCCTTGCCTTGCGTTACCCTTTCCTTGCCTTGCCGTGCATTGCCTAGCCGTGCGTTGTCGTGCATTTGCCTTGCCTTGCCTCACCGTTCCTTGCCTTGCGTTACCCTTTCCTTGCCTGGCCGTGCATTGCCTAGCCGTGGGTTGCCGTTCCTTAGCCTTGTTTCCCCTTGCCGTGCCTTGCCTTTTGTTACACTTGCCTTGCCTTGCTTTGCCTTGCCTTCCTTTCCTTCCGTTACTCTTTCCTTGCCTAGCCGTGCACTGCCTAGCCTTGCGTTGTCGTGCATTAGCTTTGCCTCCCCAAACCGTGCCTTGCCTTGCGTTACCATTTCCTTGCCTTGCCCTGCATTGCCTAGCCCTGTGTTGTCGTGCCTTAGTCTTGTTTGCCCTTACCGTGCCGTTCCTTCCGTTACCCTTGCCTTTCCCTGCTTTCCCTAGCCTTCCTTGCCTTCCGTTCCTCTTTGCTTGCCTTCCGTGCATTGCCTAGCCTTGCGTTGTCGTGCCTTAGCCTTGCCTCGCCTGACCGTGCCTTGCCTTGCGTTACCCTTTCCTTGCCTTGCCGTGAATTGCCTAGCCGTGCGTTGTCGTGCATTAGCCTTGTCTTGCCTTACCGTGCCTTGCCTTGCGTTACCCTTACCTTGCTTTGCTTTCCCTTACTTTCATTGCCTTCCGTTACTCTTTGCTTTCCTTCCGTGCATTGCCTAGCCTTGCGTTGTCGTGTCTTAGCCTTGCCTCGCCTGACAGTGCCTTGCCTTGCGTTACCCTTTCCTTGCCTTGCCGTGCATTGCCTAGCCGTGCGTTGCCGTGCCTTAGCCTTGTTTCCCCTTGCTGTGCCGTTCCTTCCGTTACCCTTGCCTTGCCTTGCTTTCCCTTGCCTTCCTTGCCTTCCGTTACTCTTTGCTTGCCTTCCGTGCATTGCCTAGCCTTGCGTTGTCGTGCCTTAGCCTTGCCTCGCGTAACGGTGCCTTGCCTTGCGTTACCCTTTCCTTTCCTTGCCGTGCATTGGCTAGCCCTGCGTTGTCGTGCCTTAGCCTTGTTTCCCCTTACCGTGCCGTTCCTTCCGTTACCCTTGCCTTCCCCTGCTTTCCCTTGCCTTCCTTGCCTTCCGTTACTCTTTGCTTGCCTTCCGTTTATTGCCTAGCCTTGCGTTGTCGTGCCTTAGCCTTGGCTCGCCTGACCGTGCCTTGCCTTGCGTTACCCTTTCCGTGCCTTTCCGTGCATTGCCTAGCCGTGCGTTGTCGTGCATCAGCCTTGCCTTGCCTCACCGTGCTTTGCCTTGCGTTACCCTTTCCTAGCCTGGCCCTGCATTTCCTAGCCGTGCGTTGCCGTGCCTTAGCCTTGTTTCCCCTTGCCGTGCCGTTCCTTCTGTTACCCTTGCCTTGCCTTGCTTTCCCTTGCCTTCCTTGCCTTCAGTTACTCTTTGCTTGCCTTCCGTGCATTGCCTAGCCTTGCGTTGTCGTGCATTCGCCTTCCTCCCCAAACCGTGCCTTGATTTGCGTTACCCTTTCCTTGCCTTGCCCTGCATTGCCTAGCCCTGTGTTGTCGTGCCTTAGCCTTGTTTCCCCTTACCGTGCCGTTCCTTTCGTTACCCTTGCCTTCCCCTGCTTTCCCTTGCCTTCCTTGCCTTCCGTTACTCTTTGCTTGCCTTCCGTGCATTGCCTAGCCTTGCGTTGTCGTGCCTTAGCCTTGCCTCGCCTGACCGTGCCTTGCCTTGAGTTACCGTTTCCTTGCCTTACCGTGCATTGCGTAGCCGTGCGTTGTCGTGCATTTGCCTTGTCTTGCCTCACCGTGCTTTGCCTTGCGTTACCTTTTCCTTGCCTTGCCGTGCATTGCCTAGCCCTGCATTGTCGTGCCTTAGCTTTGTTTCCCCTTACCGTGCCGTTCCTTTCGTTGCCCTTGCCTTCCCTTGCTTTCCCTTGCCTTCCTTGCCTTCCGTTACTCTTTGCTTGCCTTCCGTGCATTGCCTAGCCGTGCGTTGTCGTTCATTAGCCTTGCCTTGCCTCACCGTGCCTTGCCTTGCGTTACCCTTTCCTTGCCTGGCCGTGCATTGCCTAGCCGTGCGTTGTCGTGCCTTAGCCTTGCCTTGCCTCACCGTGCCTTGCCTTGCGTTACCCTTTCCTTGCCTGGCCGTGCATTGCCTAGCCGTGCGTTGCCGTGCCTTAGCCTTGTTTCCCCTTGCCGTGCCGTTCCTTCTGTTACACTTGCCTTGCCTTCCTTTGCCTTGCCTTCCTTTCCTTCCGTTACTCTTTCCTTGCCTAGCCGTGCACTGCCTAGCCTTGCGTTGTCGTGCATTAGCTTTGCCTCCCCAAACCGTGCCTTGCCTTGCGTTACCATTTCCTTGCCTTGCCCTGCATTGCCTAGCCCTGTGTTGTCGTGCCTTAGTCTTGTTTGCCCTTACCGTGCCGTTCCTTCCGTTACCCTTGCCTTTCCCTGCTTTCCCTAGCCTTCCTTGCCTTCCGTTCCTCTTTGCTTGCCTTCCGTGCATTGCCTAGCCTTGCGTTGTCGTGCCTTAGCCTTGCCTCGCCTGACCGTGCCTTGCCTTGCGTTACCCTTTCCTTGCCTTGCCGTGAATTGCCTAGCCGTGCGTTGTCGTGCATCAGCCTTGCCTTGCCTCACCGTGCCTTCCCTTGCGTTACCCTTACCTTGCCTTGCTTTCCCTTCCTTTCATTGCCTTCCGTTACTCTTTGCTTTCCTTCCGTGCATTGCCTAGACTTGCGTTGTCGTGCCTTAGCCTTGCCTCGCCTGACAGTGCCTTGCCTTGCGTTACCCTTTCCTTGCCTTGCCGTGCATTGCCTAGCCGTGCGTTGCCGTGCCTTAGCCTTGTTTCCCCTTGCCGTGCCGTTCCTTCCGTTACCCTTGCCTTGCCTTGCTTTCCCTTGACTTCCTTGCCTTCCGTTACTCTTTGCTTGCCTTCCGTGCATTGCCTAGCCTTGCGTTGTCGTGCCTTAGACTTGCCTCGCGTAACGGTGCCTTGCCTTGCGTTACCCTTTCCTTTCCTTGCCGTGCATTGGCTAGCCCTGCGTTGTCGTGCCTTAGCTTTGTTTCCCCTTACCGTGCCGTTCCTTTCGTTGCCCTTGCCTTCCCTTGCTTTCCCTTGCCTTCCTTGCCTTCCGTTACTCTTTGCTTGCCTTCCGTTCATTGCCTAGCCTTGCGTTGTCGTGCCTTAGCCTTGCCTCGCCTGACCGTGCCTTGCCTTGCGTTACCCTTTCCTTGCCTTGCCGTGCATTGCCTAGCCGTGCGTTGTCGTGCATTTGCCTTGCCTTGCCTCACCGTGCCTTGCCTTGCGATACCCTTTCCTTGCCTAGCCGTGCATTGCCTAGCCGTGCGTTGTCGTGCATTAGCCTTGTCTTGCCTTACCGTGCCTTGCCTTGCGTTACCCTTTCCTTGCCTGGCCGTGCATTCCGTAGCCGTGCGTTGCCGTTCCTTAGCCTTGTTTCCCCTTGCCGTGCCTTGCCTTTTGTTACACTTGCCTTGCCTTGCTTTGCCTTGCCTTCCTTTCCTTCCGTTACTCTTTCCTTGCCTAGCCGTGCACTGCCTAGCCTCGCGTTGTCGTGCATTAGCTTTGCCTCCCCAAACCGTGCCTTGCCTTGCGTTACCATTTCCTTGCCTTGCCCTGCATTGCCTAGCCCTGTGTTGTCGTGCCTTAGTCTTGTTTGCCCTTACCGTGCCGTTCCTTCCGTTACCCTTGCCTTTCCCTGCTTTCCCTAGCCTTCCTTGCCTTCCGTTCCTCTTTGCTTGCCTTCCGTGCATTGCCTAGCCTTGCGTTGTCGTGCCTTAGCCTTGCCTCGCCTGACCGTGCCTTGCCTTGCGTTACCCTTTCCTTGCCTTGCCGTGAATTGCCTAGCCGTGCGTTGTCGTGCATCAGCCTTCCCTTGCCTCACCGTGCCTTGCCTTGCGTTACCCTTACCTTGCCTTGCTTTCCCTTCCTTTCATTGCCTTCCGTTACTCTTTGCTTTCCTTCCGTGCATTGCCTAGCCTTGCGTTGTCGTGCCTTAGCCTTGCCTCGCCTGACAGTGCCTTGCCTTGCGTTACCCTTTCCTTGCCTTGCCGTGCATTGCCTAGCCGTGCGTTGCCGTGCCTTAGCCTTGCCTCGCCTGACCGTGCCTTGCCTTGAGTTACCCTTTCCTTGCCTTGCCGTGCATTGCCTAGCCGTGCGTTGTCGTGCATTTGCCTTGTCTTGCCTCACCGTGCTTTGCCTTGCGTTACCCTTTCCATGCCTTGCCGTGCATTGCCTAGCCGTGCGTTGCCGTGCCTTAGACTTGTTTCCCCTTACCGTGCCGTTCCTTTCGTTGCCCTTGCCTTCCCTTGCTTTCCCTTGCCTTCCTTGCCTTCCGTTACTCTTTGCTTGCCTTCCGTTCATTGCCTAGCCTTGCGTTGTCGTGCCTTAGCCTTGCCTCGCCTGACCGTGCCTTGCCTTGCGTTACCCTTTCCTTGCCTTGCCGTGAATTGCCTAGCCGTGCGTTTTCGTGCATTAGCCTTGTCTTGCCTTACCGTGCCTTGCCTTGCGTTACCCTTACCTTGCTTTGCTTTCCCTTACTTTCATTGCCTTCCGTTACTCTTTGCTTTCCTTCCGTGCATTGCCTAGCCTTGCGTTGTCGTGTCTTAGCCTTGCCTCGCCTGACAGTGCCTTGCCTTGCGTTACCCTTTCCTTGCCTTGCCGTGCATTGCCTAGCCGTGCGTTGCCGTGCCTTAGCCTTGTTTCCCCTTGCTGTGCCGTTCCTTCCGTTACCCTTGCCTTGCCTTGCTTTCCCTTGCCTTCCTTGCCTTCCGTTACTCTTTGCTTGCCTTCCGTGCATTGCCTAGCCTTGCGTTGTCGTGCCTTAGCCTTGCCTCGCCTGACCGTGCCTTGCCTTGCGTTACCCTGTCCTTTCCTTGCCGTGCATTGGCTAGCCCTGCGTTGTCGTGCCTTAGCCTTGTTTCCCCTTACCGTGCCGTTCCTTCCGTTACCCTTGCCTTCCCCTGCTTTCCCTTGCCTTCCTTGCCTTCCGTTACTCTTTGCTTGCCTTCCGTTTATTGCCTAGACTTGCGTTGTCGTGCCTTAGCCTTGGCTCGCCTGACCGTGCCTTGCCTTGCGTTACCCTTTCCGTGCCTTGCCGTGCATTGCCTAGCCGTGCGTTGTCGTGCATCAGCCTTGCCTTGCCTCACCGTGCCTTGCCTTGCGTTACCCTTTCCTTGCCTTGCCGTGCATTGCCTAGCCGTGCGTTGCCGTGCCTTAGCCTTGTTTCCCCTTGCCGTGCCGTTCCTTCTGTTACCCTTGCCTTGCCTAGCTTTCCCTTGCCTTCCTTGCCTTCCGTTACTCTTTGCTTGCCTTCCGTGCATTGCCTAGCCTTGCGTTGTCGTGCATTCGCCTTCCTCCCCAAACCGTGCCTTGATTTGCGTTACCCTTTCCTTGCCTTGCCCTGCATTGCCTAGCCCTGTGTTGTCGTGCCTTAGCCTTGTTTCCCCTTACCGTGCCGTTCCTTTCGTTACCCTTGCCTTCCCCTGCTTCCCCTTGCCTTCCTTGCCTTCCGTTACTCTTTGCTTGCCTTCCGTGCATTGCCTAGCCTTGCGTTGTCGTGCCTTAGCCTTGCCTCGCCTGACCGTGCCTTGCCTTGAGTTACCCTTTCCTTGCCTTGCCGTGCATTGCCTAGCCGTGCGTTGTCGTGCATTTGCCTTGTCTTGCCTCACCGTGCTTTGCCTTGCGTTACCCTTTCCTTGCCTTGCCATGCATTGCCTAGCCCTGCATTGTCCTGCCTTAGCTTTGTTTCCCCATACCGTGCCGTTCCTTTCGTTGCCCTTGCCTTCCCTTGCTTTCCCTTGCCTTCCTTGCCTTCCGTTACTCTTTGCTTGCCTTCCGTTCATTGCCTAGCCTTGCGTTGTCGTGCCTTAGCCTTGCCTCGCCTGACCGTGCCTTGCCTTGCGTTACCCTTTCCTTGCCTTGCCGTGCATTGCCTAGCCGTGCGTTGTCGTGCATTTGCCTTGCCTTGCCTCACCGTGCCTTGCCTTGCGTTACCCTTTCCTTGCCTGGCCGTGCATTGCCTAGCCGTGCGTTGTCGTGCATTAGCCTTGTCTTGCCTTACCGTGCCTTGCCTTGCGTTACCCTTTCCTTGCCTGGCCGTGCATTGCCTAGCCGTGCGTTGCCGTTCCTTAGCCTTGTTTCCCCTTGCCGTGCCTTGCCTTTTGTTACACTTGCCTTGCCTTGCTTTGCCTTGCCTTCCTTTCCTTCCGTTACTCTTTCCTTGCCTAGCCGTGCACTGCCTAGCCTTGCGTTGTCGTGCATTAGCTTTGCCTCCCCAAACCGTGCCTTGCCTTGCGTTACCATTTCTTTGCCTTGCCCTGCATTGCCTAGCCCTGTGTTGTCGTGCCTTAGTCTTTTTTGCCCTTACCGTGCCGTTCCTTCCGTTACGCTTGCCTTTCCCTGCTTTCCCTAGCCTTCCTTGCCTTCCGTTCCTCTTTCCTTGCCTTCCGTGCATTGCCTAGCCTTGCGTTGTCGTGCCTTAGCCTTGCCTCGCCTGACCGTGCCTTGCCTTGCGTTACCCTTTCCTTGCCTTGCCGTGCATTGCCTAGCCGTGCGTTGTCGTGCATCAGCCTTGCCTTGCCTCACCGTGCCTTGCCTTGCGTTACCCTTACCTTGCCTTGCTTTCCCTTCCTTTCATTGCCTTCCGTTACTCTTTGCTTTCCTTCCGTGCATTGCCTAGCCTTGCGTTGTCGTGCCTTAGCCTTGCCTCGCCTGACAGTGCCTTGCCTTGCGTTACCCTTTCCTTGCCTTGCCGTGCATTGCCTAGCCGTGCGTTGCCGTGCCTTAGCCTTGTTTCCCCTTGCCGTGCCGTTCCTTCCGTTACCCTTGCCTTGCCTTGCTTTCCCTTGACTTCCTTGCCTTCCGTTACTCTTTGCTTGCCTTCCGTGCATTGCCTAGCCTTGCGTTGTCGTGCCTTAGCCTTGCCTCGCGTAACCGTGCCTTGCCTTGCGTTACCCTTTCCTTGCCTTGCCGTGCATTGCCTAGCCCTGCGTTGTCGTGCCTTAGCTTTGTTTCCCCTTACCGTGCCGTTCCTTTCGTTGCCCTTGCCTTCCCTTGCTTTCCCTTGCCTTCCTTGCCTTCCGTTACTCTTTGCTTGCCTTCCGTTCATTGCCTAGCCTTGCGTTGTCGTGCCTTAGCCTTGCCTCGCCTGACCGTGCCTTGCCTTGCGTTACCCTTTCCTTGCCTTGCCGTGCATTGCCTAGCCGTGCGTTGTCGTGCATTTGCCTTGCCTTGCCTCACCGTGCCTTGCCTTGCGATACCCTTTCCTTGCCTAGCCGTGCATTGCCTAGCCGTGCGTTGTCGTGCATTAGCCTTGTCTTGCCTTACCGTGCCTTGCCTTGCGTTACCCTTTCCTTGCCTGGCCGTGCATTCCGTAGCCGTGCGTTGCCGTTCCTTAGCCTTGTTTCCCCTTGCCGTGCCTTGCCTTTTGTTACACTTGCCTTGCCTTGCTTTGCCTTGCCTTCCTTTCCTTCCGTTACTCTTTCCTTGCCTAGCCGTGCACTGCCTAGCCTCGCGTTGTCGTGCATTAGCTTTGCCTCCCCAAACCGTGCCTTGCCTTGCGTTACCATTTCCTTGCCTTGCCCTGCATTGCCTAGCCCTGTGTTGTCGTGCCTTAGTCTTGTTTGCCCTTACCGTGCCGTTCCTTCCGTTACCCTTGCCTTTCCCTGCTTTCCCTAGCCTTCCTTGCCTTCCGTTCCTCTTTGCTTGCCTTCCGTGCATTGCCTAGCCTTGCGTTGTCGTGCCTTAGCCTTGCCTCGCCTGACCGTGCCTTGCCTTGCGTTACCCTTTCCTTGCCTTGCCGTGAATTGCCTAGCCGTGCGTTGTCGTGCATCAGCCTTCCCTTGCCTCACCGTGCCTTGCCTTGCGTTACCCTTACCTTGCCTTGCTTTCCCTTCCTTTCATTGCCTTCCGTTACTCTTTGCTTTCCTTCCGTGCATTGCCTAGCCTTGCGTTGTCGTGCCTTAGCCTTGCCTCGCCTGACAGTGCCTTGCCTTGCGTTACCCTTTCCTTGCCTTGCCGTGCATTGCCTAGCCGTGCGTTGCCGTGCCTTAGCCTTGCCTCGCCTGACCGTGCCTTGCCTTGAGTTACCCTTTCCTTGCCTTGCCGTGCATTGCCTAGCCGTGCGTTGTCGTGCATTTGCCTTGTCTTGCCTCACCGTGCTTTGCCTTGCGTTACCCTTTCCATGCCTTGCCGTGCATTGCCTAGCCCTGCATTGTCGTGCCTTAGCTTTGTTTCCCCTTACCGTGCCGTTCCTTTCGTTGCCCTTGCCTTCCCTTGCTTTCCCTTGCCTTCCTTGCCTTCCGTTACTCTTTGCTTGCCTTCCGTACCTTGCCTTGCCTTGCTTTGCCTTGCCTTCCTTTCCTTCCGTTACTCTTTCCTTGCCTACCGTGCACTGCCTAGCCTTGCCGTTTAGCGTTGCCCCTTGCCTTCCTTGCCTTGCCCTGCATTTCCCTCGTGCCCTTCCTTGCCTTCCGTTACCCTTGCCTTTCCCTCTTTGCTTGCCTTCCGCCTTCCGTGCATTGCCTAGCCTTGCGTTGTCGTGCCTTAGCCTTGCCTCGCCTGACCGTGCCTTGCCTTGCGTTACCCTTTCCTTGCCTTGCCGTGAATTGCCTAGCCGTGCGTTGTCGTGCATTAGCCTTGTCTTGCCTTACCGTGCCTTGCCTTGCGTTACCCTTACCTTGCTTTGCTTTCCCTTACTTTCATTGCCTTCCGTTACTCTTTGCTTTCCTTCCGTGCATTGCCTAGCCTTGCGTTGTCGTGTCTTAGCCTTGCCTCGCCTGACAGTGCCTTGCCTTGCGTTACCCTTTCCTTGCCTTGCCGTGCATTGCCTAGCCGTGCGTTGCCGTGCCTTAGCCTTGTTTCCCCTTGCTGTGCCGTTCCTTCCGTTACCCTTGCCTTGCCTTGCTTTCCCTTGCCTTCCTTGCCTTCCGTTACTCTTTGCTTGCCTTCCGTGCATTGCCTAGCCTTGCGTTGTCGTGCCTTAGCCTTGCCTCGCGTAACGGTGCCTTGCCTTGCGTTACCCTGTCCTTTCCTTGCCGTGCATTGGCTAGCCCTGCGTTGTCGTGCCTTAGCCTTGTTTCCCCTTACCGTGCCGTTCCTTCCGTTACCCTTGCCTTCCCCTGCTTTCCCTTGCCTTCCTTGCCTTCCGTTACTCTTTGCTTGCCTTCCGTTTATTGCCTAGACTTGCGTTGTCGTGCCTTAGCCTTGGCTCGCCTGACCGTGCCTTGCCTTGCGTTACCCTTTCCGTGCCTTGCCGTGCATTGCCTAGCCGTGCGTTGTCGTGCATCAGCCTTGCCTTGCCTCACCGTGCCTTGCCTTGCGTTACCCTTTCCTTGCCTTGCCGTGCATTGCCTAGCCGTGCGTTGCCGTGCCTTAGCCTTGTTTCCCCTTGCCGTGCCGTTCCTTCTGTTACCCTTGCCTTGCCTAGCTTTCCCTTGCCTTCCTTGCCTTCCGTTACTCTTTGCTTGCCTTCCGTGCATTGCCTAGCCTTGCGTTGTCGTGCATTCGCCTTCCTCCCCAAACCGTGCCTTGATTTGCGTTACCCTTTCCTTGCCTTGCCCTGCATTGCCTAGCCCTGTGTTGTCGTGCCTTAGCCTTGTTTCCCCTTACCGTGCCGTTCCTTTCGTTACCCTTGCCTTCCCCTGCTTCCCCTTGCCTTCCTTGCCTTCCGTTACTCTTTGCTTGCCTTCCGTGCATTGCCTAGCCTTGCGTTGTCGTGCCTTAGCCTTGCCTCGCCTGACCGTGCCTTGCCTTGAGTTACCCTTTCCTTGCCTTGCCGTGCATTGCCTAGCCGTGCGTTGTCGTGCATTTGCCTTGTCTTGCCTCACCGTGCTTTGCCTTGCGTTACCCTTTCCTTGCCTTGCCATGCATTGCCTAGCCCTGCATTGTCCTGCCTTAGCTTTGTTTCCCCATACCGTGCCGTTCCTTTCGTTGCCCTTGCCTTCCCTTGCTTTCCCTTGCCTTCCTTGCCTTCCGTTACTCTTTGCTTGCCTTCCGTTCATTGCCTAGCCTTGCGTTGTCGTGCCTTAGCCTTGCCTCGCCTGACCGTGCCTTGCCTTGCGTTACCCTTTCCTTGCCTTGCCGTGCATTGCCTAGCCGTGCGTTGTCGTGCATTTGCCTTGCCTTGCCTCACCGTGCCTTGCCTTGCGTTACCCTTTCCTTGCCTGGCCGTGCATTGCCTAGCCGTGCGTTGTCGTGCATTAGCCTTGTCTTGCCTTACCGTGCCTTGCCTTGCGTTACCCTTTCCTTGCCTGGCCGTGCATTGCCTAGCCGTGCGTTGCCGTTCCTTAGCCTTGTTTCCCCTTGCCGTGCCTTGCCTTTTGTTACACTTGCCTTGCCTTGCTTTGCCTTGCCTTCCTTTCCTTCCGTTACTCTTTCCTTGCCTAGCCGTGCACTGCCTAGCCTTGCGTTGTCGTGCATTAGCTTTGCCTCCCCAAACCGTGCCTTGCCTTGCGTTACCATTTCTTTGCCTTGCCCTGCATTGCCTAGCCCTGTGTTGTCGTGCCTTAGTCTTTTTTGCCCTTACCGTGCCGTTCCTTCCGTTACGCTTGCCTTTCCCTGCTTTCCCTAGCCTTCCTTGCCTTCCGTTCCTCTTTGCTTGCCTTCCGTGCATTGCCTAGCCTTGCGTTGTCGTGCCTTAGCCTTGCCTCGCCTGACCGTGCCTTGCCTTGCGTTACCCTTTCCTTGCCTTGCCGTGAATTGCCTAGCCGTGCGTTGTCGTGCATCAGCCTTGCCTTGCCTCATCGTGCCTTGCCTTGCGTTACCCTTACCTTGCCTTGCTTTCGCTTCCTTTCATTGCCTTCCGTTACTCTTTGCTTTCCTTCCGTGCATTGCCTAGCCTTGCGTTGTAGTGCCTTAGCCTTGCCTCGCCTGACAGTGCCTTGCCTTGCGTTACCCTTTCCTTGCCTTGCCGTGCATTGCCTAGCCGTGCATTGCCGTGCCTTAGCCTTGCCTCGCCTGACCGTGCCTTGCCTTGAGTTACCCTTTCCTTGCCTTGCCGTGCATTGCCTAGCCGTGCGTTGTCGTGCATTTGCCTTGTCTTGCCTCACCGTGCTTTGCCTTGCGTTACCCTTTCCTTGCCTTGCCGTGCATTGCCTAGCCCTGCATTGTCGTGCCTTAGCTTTGTTTCCCCTTACCGTGCCGTTCCTTTCGTTGCCCTTGCCTTCCCTTGCTTTCCCTTTCCTTCCTTGCCTTCCGTTACTCTTTGCTTGCCTTCCGTTCATTGCCTAGCCTTGCGTTGTCGTGCCTTAGCCTTGCCTCGCCTGACCGTGCCTTGCCTTGCCTTACCCTTTCCTTGCCTTGCCGTGCATTGCCTAGCCGTGCGTTGTCGTGCATTTGCCTTGCCTTGCCTCACCGTTCCTTGCCTTGCGTTACCCTTTCCTTGCCTGGCCGTGCATTGCCTAGCCCTGCGTTGTCGTGCCTTAGCCTTGTTTCCCCTTGCCGTGCCTTGCCTTGCGTTACCCTTTCCTTGCCTGGCCGTGCATTGCCTAGCCGTGCGTTGCCGTTCCTTAGCCTTGTTTCCCCTTGCCGTGCCTTGCCTTTTGTTACACTTGCCTTGCCTTGCTTTGCCTTGCCTTCCTTTCCTTCCGTTACTCTTTCCTTGCCTAGCCGTGCACTGCCTAGCCTTGCGTTGTCGTGCATTAGCTTTGCCTCCCCAAACCGTGCCTTGCCTTGCGTTACCATTTCCTTGCCTTGCCCTGCATTGCCTAGCCCTGTGTTGTCGTGCCTTAGTCTTGTTTGCCCTTACCGTGCCGTTCCTTCCGTTACCCTTGCCTTTCCCTGCTTTCCCTAGCCTTCCTTGCCTTCCGTTCCTCTTTGCTTGCCTTCCGTGCATTGCCTAGCCTTGCGTTGTCGTGCCTTAGCCTTGCCTCGCCTGACCGTGCCTTGCCTTGCGTTACCCTTTCCTTGCCTTGCCGTGAATTGCCTAGCCGTGCGTTGTCGTGCATCAGCCTTGCCTTGCCTCACCGTGCCTTGCCTTGCGTTACCCTTACCTTGCCTTGCTTTCCCTTCCTTTCATTGCCTTCCGTTACTCTTTGCTTTCCTTCCGTGCATTGCCTAGCCTTGCGTTGTCGTGCCTTAGCCTTGCCTCGCCTGACAGTGCCTTGTCTTGCGTTACCCTTTCCTTGCCTTGCCGTGCATTGCCTAGCCGTGCGTTGCCGTGCCTTAGACTTGTTTCCCCTTACCGTGCCGTTCCTTCCGTTACCCTTGCCTTCCCCTGCTTTCCCTTGCCTTCCTTGCCTTCCGTTACTCTTTGCTTGCCTTCCGTGCATTGCCTAGCCTTGCGTTGTCGTGCCTTAGCCTTGCCTTTCCTCACCGTGCCTTGCCTTGCGTTACCCTTTCCTTGCTTTGCCGTGCATTGCCTAGCCGTGCGTTGCAGTGCCTGCCTTAGCCTTGCCTCGCCTGACCGTGCCTTGGCTTGCGTTACCCTTTCCTTGCCTTGCCGTGCATTGCCTAGCCGTGCGTTGTCGTGCATCAGCCTTGCCTTGCCTCACCGTGCCTTGCCTTGCGTTACCCTTTCCTTGCCTTGCCGTGCATTGCCTAGCCGTGCGTTGCAGTGCCTTAGCCTTGTTTCCCCTTGCCGTACCGTTCCTTCTGTTACCCTTGCCTTGCCTTGCTTTCCCTTGCCTTCCTTGCCTTCCGTTACTCTTTGCTTGTCTTCCGTGCATTGCCTAGCCTTGCGTTGTCGTGCATTCGCCTTCCTCCCCAAACCGTGCCTTGCCTTGCGTTACCCTTTCCTTGCCTTGCCCTGCATTGCCTAGCCCTGTGTTGTCGTGCCTTAGCCTTGTTTCCCCTTACCGTGCCGTTCCTTTCGTTACCCTTGCCTTCCCCTGCTTTCCCTTGCCTTCCTTGCCTTCCGTTACTCTTTGCTTGCCTTCCGTGCATTGCCTAGCCTTGCGTTGTCGTGCCTTAGCCTTCCCTCGCCTGACCGTGCCTTGCCTTGAGTTACCCTTTCCTTTCCTTGCCGTGCTTTGCCTAGCCGTGCGTTGTCGTGCATTTGCCTTGTCTTGCCTCACCGTGCTTTGCCTTGCGTTACCCTTTCCTTGCCTTGCCGTGCATTGCCTAGCCCTGCATTGTCGTGCCTTAGCTTTGTTTCCCCTTACCGTGCCGTTACTTTCGTTGCCCTTGCCTTCCCTTGCTTTCCCTTGCCTTCCTTGCCTTCCATTACTCTTTGCTTGCCTTCCTTTCATTGCCTAGCCTTGCGTTGTCGTGCCTTAGCCTTGCCTCGCCTGACCGTGCCTTGCCTTGCGTTACCCTTTCCTTGCCTTGCCGTGCATTGCCTAGCCGTGCGTTGTCGTGCATTTGCCTTGCCTTGCCTCACCGTGCCTTGCCTTGCGTTACCCTTTCCTTGCCTGGCCGTGCATTGCCTAGCCGTGCGTTGTCGTGCATTAGCCTTGTCTTGCCTTACCGTGCCTTGCCTTGCGTTACCCTTTCCTTGCCTGGCCGTGCATTGCGTAGCCGTGCGTTGCCGTTCCTTAGCCTTGTTTCCCCTTGCCGTGCCTTGCCTTTTGTTACACTTGCCTTGCCTTGCTTTGCCTTGCCTTCCTTTCCTTCCGTTACTCTTTCCTTGCCTAGCCGTGCACTGCCTAGCCTTGCGTTGTCGTGCATTAGCTTTGCCTCCCCAAACCGTGCCTTGCCTTGCGTTACCATTTCCTTGCCTTGCCCTGCATTGCCTAGCCCTGTGTTGTCGTGCCTTAGTCTTGTTTGCCCTTACCGTGCCGTTCCTTCCGTTACCCTTGCCTTTCCCTGCTTTCCCTAGCCTTCCTTGCCTTCCGTTCCTCTTTGCTTGCCTTCCGTGCATTGCCTAGCCTTGCGTTGTCGTGCCTTAGCCTTGCCTCGCCTGACCGTGCCTTGCCTTGCGTTACCCTTTCCTTGCCTTGCCGTGAATTGCCTAGCCGTGCGTTGTCGTGCATCAGCCTTGCCTTGCCTCACCGTGCCTTGCCTTGCGTTACCCTTACCTTGCCTTGCTTTCCCTTCCTTTCATTGCCTTCCGTTACTCTTTGCTTTCCTTCCGTGCATTGCCTAGCCTTGCGTTGTCGTGCCTTAGCCTTGCCTCGCCTGACAGTGCCTTGTCTTGCGTTACCCTTTCCTTGCCTTGCCGTGCATTGCCTAGCCGTGCGTTGCCGTGCCTTAGACTTGTTTCCCCTTACCGTGCCGTTCCTTCCGTTACCCTTGCCTTCCCCTGCTTTCCCTTGCCTTCCTTGCCTTCCGTTACTCTTTGCTTGCCTTCCGTTTATTGCCTAGCTTTGCGTTGTCGTGCCTTAGCCTTGCCGCGCCTTACCGTGCCTTGCCTTGCGTTACCCTTTCCTTGCCTTGCCGTGCATTGCCTAGCCTTGCGTTGTCGTGCCTTAGCCTTGCCTCGCCTGACCGTGCCTTGGCTTGCGTTACCCTTTCCTTGCCTTGCCGTGCATTGCCTAGCCGTGCGTTGCCGTGCCTTAGCCTTGTTTCCCCTTGCCGTGCCGTTCCTTCTGTTACCCTTGCCTTGCCTTGCTTTCCCTTGCCTTCCTTGCCTTCCGTTACTCTTTGCTTGTCTTCCGTGCATTGCCTAGCCTTGCGTTGTCGTGCATTCGCCTTCCTCCCCAAACCGTGCCTTGCCTTGCGTTACCCTTTCCTTGCCTTGCCCTGCATTGCCTAGCCCTGTGTTGTCGTGCCTTAGCCTTGTTTCCCCTTACCGTGCCGTTCCTTTCGTTACCCTTGCCTTCCCCTGCTTTCCCTTGCCTTCCTTGCCTTCCGTTAGTCTTTGCTTGCCTTCCGTGCATTGCCTAGCCTTGCGTTGTCGTGCCTTAGCCTTCCCTCGCCTGACCGTGCCTTGCCTTGAGTTACCCTTTCCTTGCCTTGCCGTGCTTTGCCTAGCCGTGCGTTGTCGTGCATTTGCCTTGTCTTGCCTCACCGTGCTTTGCCTTGCGTTACCCTTTCCTTCCCTTGCCGTGCATTGCCTAGCCCTGCATTGTCGTGCCTTAGCTTTGTTTCCCCTTACCGTGCCGTTCCTTTCGTTGCCCTTGCCTTCCCTTGCTTTCCCTTGCCTTCCTTGCCTTCCGTTACTCTTTGCTTGCCTTCCGTTCATTGCCTAGCCTTGCGTTGTCGTGCCTTAGCCTTGCCTCGCCTGACCATGCCTTGCCTTGCGTTACCCTTTCCTTGCCTTGCCGTGCATTGCCTAGCCGTGCGTTGTCGTGCATTTGCCTTGCCTTGCCTCACCGTTCCTTGCCTTGCGTTACCCTTTCCTTGCCTGGCCGTGCATTGCCTAGCCTTGCGTTGTCGTGCATTAGCTTTGCCTCCCCAAACCGTGCCTTGCCTTGCGTTACCATTTCCTTGCCTTGCCCTGCATTGCCTACCCCTGTGTTGTCGTGCCTTAGTCTTGTTTGCCCTTACCGTGCCGTTCCTTCCGTTACCCTTGCCTTTCCCTGCTTTCCCTAGCCTTCCTTGCCTTCCGTTCCTCTTTGCTTGCCTTCCGTGCATTGCCTAGCCTTGCGTTGTCGTGCCTTAGCCTTGCCTCGCCTGACCGTGCCTTGCCTTGCGTTACCCTTTCCTTGCCTTGCCGTGAATTGCTTAGCCGTGCGTTGTCGTGCATCAGCCTTGCCTTGCCTCACCGTGCCTTCCCTTGCGTTACCCTTACCTTGCCTTGCTTTCCCTTCCTTTCATTGCTTTCCGTTACTCTTTGCTTTCCTTCCGTGCATTGCCTAGCCTTGCGTTGTCGTGCCTTAGCCTTGCCTCGCCTGACAGTGCCTTGCCTTGCGTTACCCTTTCCTTGCCTTGCCGTGCATTGCCTAGCCGTGCGTTGCCGTGCCTTAGCCTTGTTTCCCCTTGCCGTGCCGTTCCTTCCGTTACCCTTGCCTTGCCTTGCTTTCCCTTGCCTTCCTTGCCTTCCGTTACTCTTTGCTTGCCTTCCGTGCATTGCCTAGCCTTGCGTTGTCGTGCCTTAGCCTTGCCTCGCGTAACGGTGCCTTGCCTTGCGTTACCCTTTCCTTGCCTTGCCCTGCATTGCCTAGCCCTGCGTTGTCGTGCCTTAGCCTTGTTTCCCCTTACCGTGCCGTTCCTTACGTTACCCTTGCCTTCCCCTGCTTTCCCTTACCTTCCTTGCCTTCCGTTACTCTTTGCTTGCCTTCCGTTTATTGCCTAGCCTTGCGTTGTCGTGCCTTAGCCTTGCCGCGCCTTACCGTGCCTTGCCTTGCGTTACCCTTTCCTTGCCTTGCCGTGCATTGCCTAGACTTGCGTTGTCGTGCCTTAGCCTTGTTTCCCCTTACCGTGCCGTTTCTTTCGTTACCCTTGCCTTCCCCTGCTTTCTCTTGACTTCCTTGCCTTCCGTTACTCTTTGCTTGCCTTCCGTGCATTGCCTAGCCGTGCGTTGTCGTGCATTTGCCTTGCCTTGCCTTACCGTGCCTTGCCTTGCGTTACCCTTTCCTTGCCTGGGCGTGCATTGCCTAGCCGTGCGTTGTCGTGCATTAGCCTTGTCTTGCCTTACCGTGCCTTGCCTTGCGTTACCCTTTCCTTGCCTGGCCGTGCATTGCGTAGCCGTGCGTTGCCGTTCCTTAGCCTTGTTTCCCCTTGCCGTGCCTTGCCTTTTGTTACACTTGCCTTGCCTTGCTTTGCCTTGCCTTCCTTTCCTTCCGTTACTCTTTCCTTGCCTAGCCGTGCACTGCCTAGCCTCGCGTTGTCGTGCATTAGCTTTGCCTCCCCAAACCGTGCCTTGCCTTGCGTTACCATTTCCTTGCCTTGCCCTGCATTGCCTAGCCCTGTGTTGTCGTGCCTTAGTCTTGTTTGCCCTTACCGTGCCGTTCCTTCCGTTACCCTTGCCTTTCCCTGCTTTCCCTAGCCTTCCTTGCCTTCCGTTCCTCTTTGCTTGCCTTCCGTGCATTGCCTAGCCTTGCGTTGTCGTGCCTTAGCCTTGCCTCGCCTGACCGTGCCTTGCCTTGCGTTACCCTTTCCTTGCCTTGCCGTGAATTGCCTAGCCGTGCGTTGTCGTGCATCAGCCTTGCCTTGCCTCACCGTGCCTTGCCTTGCGTTACCCTTACCTTGCCTTGCTTTCCCTTCCTTTCATTGCCTTCCGTTACTCTTTGCTTTCCTTCCGTGCATTGCCTAGCCTTGCGTTGTCGTGCCTTAGCCTTGCCTCGCCTGACAGTGCCTTGCCTTGCGTTACCCTTTCCTTGCCTTGCCGTGCATTGCCTAGCCGTGCGTTGCCGTGCCTTAGCCTTGTTTCCCCTTGCCGTGCCGTTCCTTCCGTTACCCTTGCCTTGCCTTGCTTTCCCTTGCCTTCCTTGCCTTCCGTTACTCTTTGCTTGCCTTCCGTGCATTGCCTAGCCTTGCGTTGCCGTGCCTTAGCCTTGCCTCGCGTAACGGTGCCTTGCCTTGCGTTACCCTTTCCTTTCCTTGCCGTGCATTGGCTAGCCCTGCGTTGTCGTGCCTTAGCCTTGTTTCCCCTTACCGTGCCGTTCCTTCCGTTACCCTTGCCTTCCCCTGCTTTCCCTTGCCTTCCTTGCCTTCCGTTACTCTTTGCTTGCCTTCCGTTTATTTCCTAGCCTTGCGTTGTCGTGCCTTAGCCTTGCCTCGCCTGACCGTGCCTTGCCTTGCGTTACCCTTTCCTTGCCTTGCCGTGCATTGCCTAGCCGTGCGTTGTCGTGCATCAGCCTTGCCTTGCATCACCGTGCCTTGCCTTGCGTTACCCTTTCCTTGCCTTGCCGTGCATTGCCTAGCCGTGCGTTGCCGTGCCTTAGCCTTGTTTCCCCTTGCCGTGCCGTTCCTTCTGTTACCCTTGCCTTGCCTTGCTTTCCCTTGCCTTCCTTGCCTTCCGTTACTCTTTGCTTGCCTTCCGTGCATTGCCTAGCCTTGCGTTGTCGTGCCTTAGCCTTGCCTCGCCTGACCGTGCCTTGCCTTGCGTTACCCTTTCCTTGCCTTGCCGTGAATTGCCTAGCCGTGCGTTGTCGTGCATCAGCCTTGTCTTGCCTTACCGTGCCTTGCCTTGCGTTACCCTTACCTTGCTTTGCTTTCCCTTACTTTCATTGCCTTCCGTTACTCTTTGCTTTCCTTCCGTGCATTGCCTAGCCTTGCGTTGTCGTGTCTTAGCCTTGCCTCGCCTGACAGTGCCTTGCCTTGCGTTACCCTTTCCTTGCCTTGCGGTGCATTGCCTAGCCGTGCGTTGCTTTCCCTTACTTTCATTGCCTTCCGTTACTCTTTGCTTTCCTTCCGTGCATTGCCGTGCCTTAGCCTTGTTTCCCCTTGCCGTGCCGTTCCTTCTGTTACCCTTGCCTTGCCTTGCTTTCCCTTGCCTTCCTTGCCTTCCGTTACTCTTTGCTTGCCTTCCGTGCATTGCCTAACCTTGCGTTGTCGTGCATTCGCCTTCCTCCCCAAACCGTGCCTTGTTTTGCGTTACCCTTTCCTTGCCTTGCCCTGCATTGCCTAGCCCTGTGTTGTCGTGCCTTAGCCTTGCATTGCCTAGCCCTGTGTTGTCGTGCCTTAGCCTTGTTTCCCCTTACCGTGCCGTTCCTTCCGTTACCCTTGCCTTCCCCTGCTTTCCCTTGCCTTCCTTGCCTTCCGTTACTCTTTGCTTGCCTTCCGTTTATTGCCTAGCCTTGCGTTGTCGTGCCTTAGCCTTGCCGCGCCTTACCGTGCCTTGCCTTGCGTTACCCTTTCCTTGCCTTGCCGTGCATTGCCTAGCCTTGCGTTGTCGTGCCTTAGCCTTGCCTCGCCTGACCGTGCCTTGCCTTGCGTTACCCTTTCCTTGCCTTGCCGTGCATTGCCTAGCCGTGCGTTGTCGTGCATCAGCCTTGCCTTGCCTCACCGTGCCTTGCCTTGCGTTACCCTTTCCTTGCCTTGCCGTGCATTGCCTAGCCGTGCGTTGCCATGCCTTAGCCTTGTTTCCCCTTGCCGTGCCGTTCCTTCTGTTACCCTTGCCTTACCTTGCTTTCCCTTGCCTTCCTTGCCTTCCGTTACTCTTTGCTTGCCTTCCGTGCATTGCCTAGCCTTGCGTTGTCGTGCCTTAGCCTTGCCTCGCCTGACAGTGCCTTGTCTTGCGTTACCCTTTCCTTGCCTTGCCGTGCATTGCCTAGCCGTGCGTTGCCGTGCCTTAGACTTGTTTCCCCTTACCGTGCCGTTCCTTCCGTTACCCTTGCCTTCCCCTGCTTTCCCTTGCCTTCCTTGCCTTCCGTTACTCTTTGCTTGCCTTCCGTTTATTGCCTAGCTTTGCGTTGTCGTGCCTTAGCCTTGCCGCGCCTTACCGTGCCTTGCCTTGCGTTACCCTTTCCTTGCCTTGCCGTGCATTGCCTAGCCTTGCGTTGTCGTGCCTTAGCCTTGCCTCGCCTGACCGTGCCTTGGCTTGCGTTACCCTTTCCTTGCCTTGCCGTGCATTGCCTAGCCGTGCGTTGCAGTGCCTTAGCCTTGTTTCCCCTTGCCGTGCCGTTCCATCTGTTACCCTTGCCTTGCCTTGCTTTCCCTTGCCTTCCTTGCCTTCCGTTACTCTTTGCTTGTCTTCCGTGCATTGCCTAGCCTTGCGTTGTCGTGCATTCGCCTTCCTCCCCAAACCGTGCCTTGCCTTGCGTTACCCTTTCCTTGCCTTGCCCTGCATTGCCTAGCCCTGTGTTGTCGTGCCTTAGCCTTGTTTCCCCTTACCGTGCCGTTCCTTTCGTTACCCTTGCCTTCCCCTGCTTTCCCTTGCCTTCCTTGCCTTCCGTTAGTCTTTGCTTGCCTTCCGTGCATTGCCTAGCCTTGCGTTGTCGTGCCTTAGCCTTCCCTCGCCTGACCGTGCCTTGCCTTGAGTTACCCTTTCCTTGCCTTGCCGTGCTTTGCCTAGCCGTGCGTTGTCGTGCATTTGCCTTGTCTTGCCTCACCGTGCTTTGCCTTGCGTTACCCTTTCCTTCCCTTGCCGTGCATTGCCTAGCCCTGCATTGTCGTGCCTTAGCTTTGTTTCCCCTTACCGTGCCGTTCCTTTCGTTGCCCTTGCCTTCCCTTGCTTTCCCTTGCCTTCCTTGCCTTCCGTTACTCTTTGCTTGCCTTCCGTGCATTGCCTAGCCTTGCGTTGTCGTGCCTTAGCCTTGCTTCGCCTGACCATGCCTTGCCTTGCGTTACCCTGTCCTTGCCTTGCCGTGTATTGCCTAGCCGTGCGTTGTCGTGCATTAGCCTTGCCTTGCCTCACCGTTCCTTGCCTTGCGTTACCCTTTCCTTGCCTGGCCGTGCATTGCCTAGCCTTGCGTTGTCGTGCATTAGCTTTGCCTCCCCAAACCGTGCCTTGCCTTGCGTTACCATTTCCTTGCCTTGCCCTGCATTGCCTAGCCCTGTGTTGTCGTGCCTTAGTCTTGTTTGCCCTTACCGTGCCGTTCCTTCCGTTACCCTTGCCTTTCCCTGCTTTCCCTAGCCTTCCTTGCCTTCCGTTCCTCTTTGCTTGCCTTCCGTGCATTGCCTAGCCTTGCGTTGTCGTGCCTTAGCCTTGCCTCGCCTGACCGTGCCTTGCCTTGCGTTACCCTTTCCTTGCCTTGCCGTGCATTGCCTAGCCGTGCGTTGCCGTGCCTTAGCCTTGTTTCCCCTTGCCGTGCCGTTCCTTCTGTTACCCTTGCTTTGCCTTGCTTTCCCTTGCCTTCCTTGCCTTCCGTTACTCTTTGCTTGCCTTCCGTGCATTGCCTAGCCTTGCGTTGTCGTGCCTTAGCCTTGCCTCGCCTGACCGTGCCTTGCCTTGCGTTACCCTTTCCTTGCCTTGCCGTGAATTGCCTAGCCGTGCGTTGTCGTGCATCAGCCTTGTCTTGCCTTACCGTGCCTTGCCTTGCGTTACCCTTACCTTGCTTTGCTTTCCCTTACTTTCATTGCCTTCCGTTACTCTTTGCTTTCCTTCCGTGCATTGCCTAGCCTTGCGTTGTCGTGTCTTAGCCTTGCCTCGCCTGACAGTGCCTTGCCTTGCGTTACCCTTTCCTTGCCTTGCGGTGCATTGCCTAGCCGTGCGTTGCCGTGCCTTAGCCTTGTTTCCCCTTGCCGTGCCGTTCCTTCCGTTACCCTTGCCTTGCCTTGCTTTCCCTTGCCTTCCTTGCCTTCCGTTACTCTTTGCTTGCCTTCCGTGCATTGCCTAACCTTGCGTTGTCGTGCATTCGCCTTCCTCCCCAAACCGTGCCTTGTTTTGCGTTACCCTTTCCTTGCCTTGCCCTGCATTGCCTAGCCCTGTGTTGTCGTGCCTTAGCCTTGTTTCCCCTTACCGTGCCGTTCCTTCCGTTACCCTTGCCTTCCCCTGCTTTCCCTTGCCTTCCTTGCCTTCCGTTACTCTTTGCTTGCCTTCCGTTTATTGCCTAGCCTTGCGTTGTCGTGCCTTAGCCTTGCCGCGCCTTACCGTGCCTTGCCTTGCGTTACCCTTTCCTTGCCTTTCCGTGCATTGCCTAGCCTTGCGTTGTCGTGCCTTAGCCTTGCCTCGCCTGACCGTGCCTTGCCTTGCGTTACCCTTTCCTTGCCTTGCCGTGCATTGCCTAGCCGTGCGTTGTCGTGCATCAGCCTTGCCTTGCCTCACCGTGCCTTGCCTTGCGTTACCCTTTCCTTGCCTTGCCGTGCATTGCCTAGCCGTGCGTTGCCATGCCTTAGCCTTGTTTCCCCTTGCCGTGCCGTTCCTTCTGTTACCCTTGCCTTACCTTGCTTTCCCTTGCCTTCCTTGCCTTCCGTTACTCTTTGCTTGCCTTCCGTGCATTGCCTAGCCTTGCGTTGTCGTGCATTCGCCTTCCTCCCTGAACCGTGCCTTGCCTTTCGTTACCCTTTCCTTGCCTTGCCCTGCATTGCCTAGCCCTGTGTTGTCGTGCCTTAGCCTTGTTTCCCCTTACCGTGCCGTTCCTTTCGTTACCCTTGCCTTCCCCTGCTTTCCCTTGCCTTCCTTGCCTTCCGTTACTCTTTGCTTGCCTTCCGTGCATTGCCTAGCCTTGCGTTGTCGTGCCTTAGCCTTGCCTCGCCTGACCGTGCCTTGCCTTGAGTTACCCTTTCCTTGCCTTGCCGTGCATTGCCTAGCCGTGCGTTGTCGTGCATTTGCCTTGTCTTGCCTCACCGTGCTTTGCCTTGCGTTAAGCTTTCCTTGCCTTGCCGTGCATTGGCTAGCCCTGCGTTGTCGTGCCTTACCCTTGTTTCCCCTTACCGTGCCGTTCCTTCCGTTACCCTTGCCTTACCCTGCTTTCCCTTGCCTTCCTTCCCTTCCGTTACTCTTTGCTTGCCTTCCGTTCATTGCCTAGCCTTGCGTTGTCGTGCCTTAGCCTTGCCTCGCCTGACCATGCCTTGCCTTGCGTTACCCTTTCCTTGCCTTGCCGTGCATTGCCTAGCCGTGCGTTGTCGTGCATTTGCCTTGCCTTGCCTCACCGTTCCTTGCCTTGCGTTACCCTTTCCTTGCCTGGCCGTGCATTGCCTAGCCGTGCGTTGTCGTGCATTAGCCTTGTCTTGCCTTACCGTGCCTTGCCTTGCGTTACCCTTTCCTTGCCTGGCCGTGCATTGCGTAGCCGTGCGTTGCCGTTCCTTAGCCTTGTTTCCCCTTGCCGTGCCTTGCCTTTTGTTACACTTGCCTTGCCTTGCTTTGCCTTGCCTTCCTTTCCTTCCGTTACTCTTTCCTTGCCTAGCCGTGCACTGCCTAGCCTTGCGTTGTCGTGCATTAGCTTTGCCTCCCCAAACCGTGCCTTGCCTTGCGTTACCATTTCCTTGCCTTGCCCTGCATTGCCTAGCCCTGTGTTGTCGTGCCTTAGCCTTGTTTCCCCTTGCCGTGCCGTTCCTTTCGTTACCCTTGCCTTCCCTTGCTTTCCCTTGCCTTCCTTTCCTTCCGTTACTCTTTCCTTGCCTAGCCGTGCACTGCCTAGCCTTGCGTTGTCGTGCATTAGCCTTGCCTCCCCAAACCGTGCCTTGCCTTGCGTTACCATTTCCTTGCCTTGCCGTGCATTGCCTAGCCGTGCGTTGTCGTGCATTAGCCTTGCCTTGCCTCACCGTGCCTTGCCTTGCGTTACCCTTACCTTGCCTTGCTTTCCCTTCCTTTCATTGCTTTCCGTTACTCTTTGCTTTCCTTCCGTGCATTGCCTAGCCTTGCGTTGTCGTGCCTTAGCCTTGCCTCGCCTGACAGTGCCTTGCCTTGCGTTACCCTTTCCTTGCCTTGCCGTGCATTGCCTAGCCGTGCGTTGCCGTGCCTTAGCCTTGTTTCCCCTTGCCGTGCCGTTCCTTCGGTTACCCTTGCCTTGCCTTGCTTTCCCTTGCCTTCCTTGCCTTCCGTTACTCTTTGCTTGCCTTCCGTGCATTGCCTAGCCTTGCGTTGTCGTGCCTCAGCCTTGCCTTGCCTGACCGTGCCTTGCCTTGCGTTACCCTTTCCTTGCCTTGCCGTGCATTGCCTAGCCCTGCGTTGTCGTGCCTTAGCCTTGTTTCCCCTTACCGTGCCGTTCCTTACGTTACCCTTGCCTTCCCCTGCTTTCCCTTGCCTTCCTTGCCTTCCGTTACTCTTTGCTTGCCTTCCGTTTATTGCCTAGCCTTGCGTTGTCGTGCCTTAGCCTTGCCGCGCCTTACCGTGCCTTGCCTTGCGTTACCCTTTCCTTGCCTTGCCGTTCATTGCCTAGCCGTGCGTTGTCGTGCCTTAGCCTTGTTTCCCCTTACCGTGCCGTTCCTTCCGTTACCCTTGCCTTCCCCTGCTTCCTCTTGACTTCCTTGCCTTCCGTTACTCTTTGCTTGCCTTCCGTGCATTGCCTAGCCGTGCGTTGTCGTGCATTTGCCTTGCCTTGCCTCACCGTGCCTTGCCATGTGTTACCCTTTCCTTGCCTGGCCGTGCATTGCCTAGCCGTGCGTTGTCGTGCATTAGCCTTGTCTTGCCTTACCGTGCCTTGCCTTGCGTTACCCTTTCCTTGCCTGGCCGTGCATTGCGTAGCCGTGCGTTGCCGTTCCTTAGCCTTGTTTCCCCTTGCCGTGCCTTGCCTTTTTTTACACTTGCCTTGCCTTGCTTTGCCTTGCCTTCCTTTCCTTCCGTTACTCTTTCCTTGCCTAGCCGTGCACTGCCTAGCCTCGCGTTGTCGTGCATTAGCTTTGCCTCCCCAAACCGTGCCTTGCCTTGCGTTACCATTTCCTTGCCTTGCCCTGCATTGCCTAGCCCTGTGTTGTCGTGCCTTAGTCTTGTTTGCCCTTACCGTGCCGTTCCTTCCGTTACCCTTGCCTTTCCCTGCTTTCCCTAGCCTTCCTTGCCTTCCGTTCCTCTTTGCTTGCCTTCCGTGCATTGCCTAGCCTTGCGTTGTCGTGCCTTAGCCTTGCCTCGCCTGACCGTGCCTTGCCTTGCGTTACCCTTTCCTTGCCTTGCCGTGCATTGCCTAGCCGTGCGTTGCCGTGCCTTAGCCTTGTTTCCCCTTGCCGTGCCGTTCCTTCTGTTACCCTTGCCTTGCCTTGCTTTCCCTTGCCTTCCTTGCCTTCCGTTACTCTTTGCTTGCCTTCCGTGCATTGCCTAGCCTTGCGTTGTCGTGCCTTAGCCTTGCCTCGCCTGACCGTGCCTTGCCTTGCGTTACCCTTTCCTTGCCTTGCCGTGAATTGCCTAGCCGTGCGTTGTCGTGCATCAGCCTTGTCTTGCCTTACCGTGCCTTGCCTTGCGTTACCCTTACCTTGCTTTGCTTTCCCTTACTTTCATTGCCTTCCGTTACTCTTTGCTTTCCTTCCGTGCATTGCCTAGCCTTGCGTTGTCGTGTCTTAGCCTTGCCTCGCCTGACAGTGCCTTGCCTTGCGTTACCCTTTCCTTGCCTTGCGGTGCATTGCCTAGCCGTGCGTTGCCGTGCCTTAGCCTTGTTTCCCCTTGCCGTGCCGTTCCTTCCGTTACCCTTGCCTTGCCTTGCTTTCCCTTGCCTTCCTTGCCTTCCGTTACTCTTTGCTTGCCTTCCGTGCATTGCCTAACCTTGCGTTGTCGTGCATTCGCCTTCCTCCCCAAACCGTGCCTTGTTTTGCGTTACCCTTTCCTTGCCTTGCCCTGCATTGCCTAGCCCTGTGTTGTCGTGCCTTAGCCTTGTTTCCCCTTACCGTGCCGTTCCTTCCGTTACCCTTGCCTTCCCCTGCTTTCCCTTGCCTTCCTTGCCTTCCGTTACTCTTTGCTTGCCTTCCGTTTATTGCCTAGCCTTGCGTTGTCGTGCCTTAGCCTTGCCGCGCCTTACCGTGCCTTGCCTTGCGTTACCCTTTCCTTGCCTTTCCGTGCATTGCCTAGCCTTGCGTTGTCGTGCCTTAGCCTTGCCTCGCCTGACCGTGCCTTGCCTTGCGTTACCCTTTCCTTGCCTTGCCGTGCATTGCCTAGCCGTGCGTTGTCGTGCATCAGCCTTGCCTTGCCTCACCGTGCCTTGCCTTGCGTTACCCTTTCCTTGCCTTGCCGTGCATTGCCTAGCCGTGCGTTGCCATGCCTTAGCCTTGTTTCCCCTTGCCGTGCCGTTCCTTCTGTTACCCTTGCCTTACCTTGCTTTCCCTTGCCTTCCTTGCCTTCCGTTACTCTTTGCTTGCCTTCCGTGCATTGCCTAGCCTTGCGTTGTCGTGCATTCGCCTTCCTCCCTGAACCGTGCCTTGCCTTTCGTTACCCTTTCCTTGCCTTGCCCTGCATTGCCTAGCCCTGTGTTGTCGTGCCTTAGCCTTGTTTCCCCTTACCGTGCCGTTCCTTTCGTTACCCTTGCCTTCCCCTGCTTTCCCTTGCCTTCCTTGCCTTCCGTTACTCTTTGCTTGCCTTCCGTGCATTGCCTAGCCTTGCGTTGTCGTGCCTTAGCCTTGCCTCGCCTGACCGTGCCTTGCCTTGAGTTACCCTTTCCTTGCCTTGCCGTGCATTGCCTAGCCGTGCGTTGTCGTGCATTTGCCTTGTCTTGCCTCACCGTGCTTTGCCTTGCGTTAAGCTTTCCTTGCCTTGCCGTGCATTGGCTAGCCCTGCGTTGTCGTGCCTTACCCTTGTTTCCCCTTACCGTGCCGTTCCTTCCGTTACCCTTGCCTTCCCCTGCTTTCCCTTGCCTTCCTTCCCTTCCGTTACTCTTTGCTTGCCTTCCGTGCATTACCTAGCCTTGCGTTGTCGTGCCTTAGCCTTGCTTCGCCTGACCATGCCTTGCCTTGCGTTACCCTTTCCTTACCTTGCCGTGCATTGCCTAGCCGTGCGTTGTCGTGCATTTGCCTTGCCTTGCCTCACCGTTCCTTGCCTTGCGTTACCCTTTCCTTGCCTGGCCGTGCATTGCCTAGCCGTGCGTTGTCGTGCATTAGCCTTGTCTTGCCTTACCGTGCCTTGCCTTGCGTTACCCTTTCCTTGCCTGGCCGTGCATTGCGTAGCCGTGCGTTGCCGTTCCTTAGCCTTGTTTCCCCTTGCCGTGCCTTGCCTTTTGTTACACTTGCCTTGCCTTGCTTTGCCTTGCCTTCCTTTCCTTCCGTTACTCTTTCCTTGCCTAGCCGTGCACTGCCTAGCCTTGCGTTGTCGTGCATTAGCTTTGCCTCCCCAAACCGTGCCTTGCCTTGCGTTACCATTTCCTTGCCTTGCCCTGCATTGCCTACCCCTGTGTTGTCGTGCCTTAGTCTTGTTTGCCCTTACCGTGCCGTTCCTTCCGTTACCCTTGCCTTTCCCTGCTTTCCCTAGCCTTCCTTGCCTTCCGTTCCTCTTTGCTTGCCTTCCGTGCATTGCCTAGCCTTGCGTTGTCGTGCCTTAGCCTTGCCTCGCCTGACCGTGCCTTGCCTTGCGTTACCCTTTCCTTGCCTTGCCGTGAATTGCTTAGCCGTGCGTTGTCGTGCATCAGCCTTGCCTTGCCTCACCGTGCCTTCCCTTGCGTTACCCTTACCTTGCCTTGCTTTCCCTTCCTTTCATTGCTTTCCGTTACTCTTTGCTTTCCTTCCGTGCATTGCCTAGCCTTGCGTTGTCGTGCCTTAGCCTTGCCTCGCCTGACCATGACTTGCCTTGCGTTACCCTGTCCTTACCTTGTCGTGTATTGCCTAGCCGTGCATGGTCGTGTCTTACCCTTGTTTCCCCTTGTCGTGCCGTTCCTTCGGTTACCCTTGCCTTGCCTTGCTTTCCCTTGCCTTCCTTGCCTTCCGTTACTCTTTGCTTGCCTTCCGTGCATTGCCTAGCCTTGCGTTGTCGTGCCTCAGCCTTGCCTTGCCTGACCGTGCCTTGCCTTGCGTTACCCTTTCCTTGCCTTGCCGTGCATTGGCTAGCCCTGCGTTGTCGTGCCTTAGCCTTGTTTCCCCTTACCGTGCCGTTCCTTACGTTACCCTTGCCTTCCCCTGCTTTCCCTTGCCTTCCTTGCCTTCCGTTACTCTTTGCTTGCCTTCCGTTTATTGCCTAGCCTTGCGTTGTCGTGCCTTAGCCTTGCCGCGCCTTACCGTGCCTTGCCTTGCGTTACCCTTTCCTTGCCTTGCCGTGCATTGCCTAGCCTTGCGTTGTCGTGCCTTAGCCTTGTTTCCCCTTACCGTGCCGTTTCTTTCGTTACCCTTGCCTTCCCCTGCTTTCTCTTGACTTCCTTGCCTTCCGTTACTCTTTGCTTGCCTTCCGTGCATTGCCTAGCCGTGCGTTGTCGTGCATTTGCCTTGCCTTGCCTCACCGTGCCTTGCCATGTGTTACCCTTTCCTTGCCTGGCCGTGCATTGCCTAGCCGTGCGTTGTCGTGCATTAGCCTTGTCTTGCCTTACCGTGCCTTGCCTTGCGTTACCCTTTCCTTGCCTGGCCGTGCATTGCGTAGCCGTGCGTTGCCGTTCCTTAGCCTTGTTTCCCCTTGCCGTGCCTTGCCTTTTTTTACACTTGCCTTGCCTTGCTTTGCCTTGCCTTCCTTTCCTTCCGTTACTCTTTCCTTGCCTAGCCGTGCACTGCCTAGCCTCGCGTTGTCGTGCATTAGCTTTGCCTCCCCAAACCGTGCCTTGCCTTGCGTTACCATTTCCTTGCCTTGCCCTGCATTGCCTAGCCCTGTGTTGTCGTGCCTTAGTCTTGTTTGCCCTTACCGTGCCGTTCCTTCCGTTACCCTTGCCTTTCCCTGCTTTCCCTAGCCTTCCTTGCCTTCCGTTCCTCTTTGCTTGCCTTCCGTGCATTGCCTAGCCTTGCGTTGTCGTGCCTTAGCCTTGCCTCGCCTGACCGTGCCTTGCCTTGCGTTACCCTTTCCTTGCCTTGCCGTGCATTGCCTAGCCGTGCGTTGCCGTGCCTTAGCCTTGTTTCCCCTTGCCGTACCGTTCCTTCGTTACCCTTGCCTTGCCTTGCTTTCCCTTGCCTTCCTTGCCTTCCGTTACTCTTTGCTTGCCTTCCGTGCATTGCCTAGCCTTGCGTTGTCGTGCCTTAGCCTTGCCTCGCCTGACCGTGCCTTGCCTTGCGTTACCCTTTCCTTGCCTTGCCGTGAATTGCCTAGCCGTGCGTTGTCGTGCATCAGCCTTGTCTTGCCTTACCGTGCCTTGCCTTGCGTTACCCTTGCCTTGCCTTGCTTTCCCTTGCCTTCATTGCCTTCCGTTACTCTTTGCTTTCCTTCCGTGCATTGCCTAGCCTTGCGTTGTCGTGTCTTAGCCTTGCCTCGCCTGACAGTGCCTTGCCTTGCGTTACCCTTTCCTTGCCTTGCCGTGCATTGCCTAGCCGTGCGTTGCCGTGCCTTAGCCTTGTTTCCCCTTGCCGTGCCGTTCCTTCCGTTACCCTTGCCTTGCCTTGCTTTCCCTTGCCTTCCTTGCCTTCCGTTACTCTTTGCTTGCCTTCCGTGCATTGCCTAGCCTTGCGTTGTCGTGCATTAGCCTTGCCTCCCTAACCGTGCCTTGCCTTGCGTTACCCTTTCCTTGCCTTGCCGTGCATTGCCTAGCCCTGCGTTGTCGTGCCTTAGCCTTGTTTCCCCTTACCGTGCCGTTCCTTCCGTTACCCTTGCCTTCCCCTGCTTTCCCTTGCCTTCCTTGCCTTCCGTTACTCTTTGCTTGCCTTCCGTTTATTGCCTAGCCTTGCGTTGTCGTGCCTTAGCCTTGCCGCGCCTTACCGTGCCTTGCCTTGCGTTACCCTTTCCTTGCCTTGCCGTGCATTGCCTAGCCTTGCGTTGTCGTGCCTTAGCCTTGCCTCGCCTGACCGTGCCTTGCCTTGCGTTACCCTTTCCTTGCCTTGCCGTGCATTGCCTAGCCGTGCGTTGTCGTGCATCAGCCTTGCCTTGCCTCACCGTGCCTTGCCTTGCGTTACCCTTTCCTTGCCTTGCCGTGCATTGCCTAGCCGTGCGTTGCCGTGCCTTAGCCTTGTTTCCCCTTGCCGTGCCGTTCCTTCCGTTACCCTTGCCTTACCTTGCTTTCCCTTGCCTTCCTTGCCTTCCGTTACTCTTTGCTTGCCTTCCGTGCATTGCCTAGCCTTGCGTTGTCGTGCATTCGCCTTCCTCCCTGAACCGTGCCTTGCCTTGCGTTACCCTTTCCTTGCCTTGCCCTGCATTGCCTAGCCCTGTGTTGTCGTGCCTTAGCCTTGTTTCCCCTTACCGTGCCGTTCCTTTCGTTACCCTTGCCTTCCCCTGCTTTCCCTTGCCTTCCTTGCCTTCCGTTACTCTTTGCTTGCCTTCCGTGCATTGCCTAGCCTTGCGTTGTCGTGCCTTAGCCTTGCCTCGCCTGACCGTGCCTTGCCTTGAGTTACCCTTTCATTGCCTTGCCGTGCATTGCCTAGCCGTGCGTTGTCGTGCATTTGCCTTGTCTTGCCTCACCGTGCTTTGCCTTGCGTTAAGCTTTCCTTGCCTTGCCGTGCATTGGCTAGCCCTGCGTTGTCGTGCCTTACCCTTGTTTCCCCTTACCGTGCCGTTCCTTCCGTTACCCTTGCCTTACCCTGCTTTCCCTTGCCTTCCTTCCCTTCCGTTACTCTTTGCTTGCCTTCCGTGCATTGCCTAGCCTTGCGTTGTCGTGCCTTAGCCTTGCCTCGCCTGACCATGCCTTGCCTTGCGTTACCCTTTCCTTGCGTTGCCGTGCATTGCCTAGCCGTGCGTTGCCGTGCCTTAGCCTTGTTTCCCCTTGCCGTGCCGTTCCTTCCGTTACCCTTGCCTTGCCTTGCTTTCCCTTGCCTTCCTTGCCTTCCGTTACTCTTTGCTTGCCTTCCGTGCATTGCCTAGCCTTGCGTTGTCGTGCCTTAGCCTTGCCTCGCGTAACGGTGCCTTGCCTTGCGTTACCCTTTCCTTTCCTTGCCGTGCATTGGCTAGCCCTGCGTTGTCGTGCCTTAGCCTTGTTTCCCCTTACCGTGCCGTTCCTTACGTTACCCTTGCCTTCCCCTGCTTTCCCTTGCCTTCCTTGCCTTCCGTTACTCTTTGCTTGCCTTCCGTTTATTGCCTAGCCTTGCGTTGTCGTGCCTTAGCCTTGCCGCGCCTTACCGTGCCTTGCCTTGCGTTACCCTTTCCTTGCCTTGCCGTGCATTGCCTAGCCTTGTGTTGTCGTGCCTTAGCCTTGTTTCCCCTTACCGTGCCGTTCCTTTCGTTACCCTTGCCTTCCCCTGCTTTCCCTTGACTTCCTTGCCTTCCGTTACTCTTTGCTTGCCTTCCGTGCATTGCCTAGCCGTGCGTTGTCGTGCATTTGCCTTGCCTTGCCTCACCGTGCCTTGCCATGTGTTACCCTTCCCTTGCCTGGCCGTGCATTGCCTAGCCGTGCGTTGTCGTGCATTAGCCTTGTCTTGCCTTACCGTGCCTTGCCTTGCGTTACCCTTTCCTTGCCTGGCCGTGCATTGCGTAGCCGTGCGTTGCCGTTCCTTAGCCTTGTTTCCCCTTGCCGTGCCTTGCCTTTTTTTACACTTGCCTTGCCTTGCTTTGCCTTGCCTTCCTTTCCTTCCGTTACTCTTTCCTTGCCTAGCCGTGCACTGCCTAGCCTCGCGTTGTCGTGCATTAGCTTTGCCTCCCCAAACCGTGCCTTGCCTTGCGTTACCATTTCCTTGCCTTGCCCTGCATTGCCTAGCCCTGTGTTGTCGTGCCTTAGTCTTGTTTGCCCTTACCGTGCCGTTCCTTCCGTTACCCTTGCCTTTCCCTGCTTTCCCTAGCCTTCCTTGCCTTCCGTTCCTCTTTGCTTGCCTTCCGTGCATTGCCTAGCCTTGCGTTGTCGTGCCTTAGCCTTGCCTCGCCTGACCGTGCCTTGCCTTGCGTTACCCTTTCCTTGCCTTGCCGTGAATTGCCTAGCCGTGCGTTGTCGTGCATCAGCCTTGCCTTGCCTCACCGTGCCTTGCCTTGCGTTACCCTTACCTTGCCTTGCTTTCCCTTGCCTTCCTTGCCTTCCGTTACTCTTTGCTTGCCTTCCGTGCATTGCCTAGCCTTGCGTTGCCGTGCCTTAGCCTTGCCTCGCGTAACGGTGCCTTGCCTTGCGTTACCCTTTCCTTTCCTTGCCGTGCATTGCCTAGCCGTGCGTTGTCGTGCATTTGCCTTGTCTTGCCTCACCGTGCTTTGCCTTGCGTTACCCTTTCCTTGCCTTGCCGTGCATTGCCTGGCCCTGCATTGTCCTGCCTTAGCTTTGTTTCCCCTTACCGTGCCGTTCCTTTCGTTGCCCTTGCCTTCCCTTGCTTTCCCTTGCCTTCCTTGCCTTCCGTTACTCTTTGCTTGCCTTCCGTTCATTGCCGAGCCTTGCGTTGTCGTGCCTTAGCCTTGCCTCGCCTGACCGTGCCTTGCCTTGCTTTACCCTTTCCTTGCCTTGCCGTGCATTGCCTAGCCGTGCGTTGTCGTGCCTTAGCCTTGTTTCCCCTTGCCGTGCCGTTCCTTCCGTTACCCTTGCCTTCCCCTGCTTTCCCTTGCCTTCCTTCCCTTCCGTTACTCTTTGCTTGCCTTCCGTTTATTGCCTAGCCTTGCGTTGTCGTGCCTTAGCCTTGCCGCGCCTTACAGTGCCTTGCCTTGGGTTACCCTTTCCTTGCCTTGCCGTGCATTGCCTAGCCTTGCGTTGTCGTGCCTTAGCCTTGCCTCGACTGACCGTGCCTTGCCTTGCGTTACCCTTTCCTTGCCTTGCCGTGCATTGCCTAGCCGTGCGTTGTCGTGCATCAGCCTTGCCTTGCCTCACCGTGCCTTGCCTTGCGTTACCCTTTCCTTGCCTTGCCGTGCATTGCCTAGCCGTGCGTTGCCGTGCCTTAGCCTTGTTTCCCCTTGCCGTGCCGTTCCTTCCGTTACCCTTGCCTTGCCTTGCTTTCCCTTGCCTTCCTTGCCTTCCGTTACTCTTTGCTTCCCTTCCGTGCACTGCCTAGCCTTGCGTTGTCGTGCCTTAGCCTTGCCTCGCGTAACGGTGCCTTGCCTTGCGTTACCCTTTCCTTGCCTTGCCGTGCATTGCCTAGCCTTGCGTTGTCGTGCCTTAGCCTTGCCTCGCCTGACCGTGCCTTGCCTTGCGTTACCCTTTCCGTGCCTTTCCGTGCATTGCCTAGCCGTGCGTTGTCGTGCATCAGCCTTGCCTTGCCTCACCGTGCCTTGCCTTGCGTTACCCTTTCCTTGCCTTGCCGTGCATTGCCTAGCCGTGAGTTGCCGTGCCTTAGCCTTGTTTCCCCTTGCCGTGCCGTTCCTTCTGTTACCCTTGCCTTGCCTTGCTATCCCTTGCCTGCCTAGCCTTGCGTTGTCGTGCCTTAGCCTTGCCTCGCGTAACGGTGCCTTGCCTTGCGTTACCCTTTCCTTGCCTTGCCGTGCATTGGCTAGCCCTGCGTTGTCGTGCCTTAGCCTTGTTTCCCCTTACCGTGCCGTTCCTTACGTTACCCTTGCCTTCCCCTGCTTTCCCTTGCCTTCCTTGCCTTCCGTTACTCTTTGCTTGCCTTCCGTTTATTGCCTAGCCTTGCGTTGTCGTGCCTTAGCCTTGCCGCGCCTTACCGTGCCTTGCCTTGCGTTACCCTTTCCTTGCCTTGCCGTGCATTGCCTAGCCTTGCGTTGTCGTGCCTTAGCCTTGTTTCCCCTTACCGTGCCGTTTCTTTCGTTACCCTTGCCTTCCCCTGCTTTCCCTTGACTTCCTTGCCTTCCGTTACTCTTTGCTTGCCTTCCGTGCATTGCCTAGCCTTGCGTTGTCGTGCCTTAGCCTTGCCTCGCCTGACCGTGCCTTGCCTTGAGTTACCCTTTCCTTGCCTTGCCGTGCATTGCCTAGCCGTGCGTTGTCGTGCATTTGCCTTGTCTTGCCTCACCGTGCTTTGCCTTGCGTTACCCTTTCCTTGCCTTGCCGTGCATTGCCTAGCCCTGCATTGTCCTGCCTTAGCTTTGTTTCCCCTTACCGTGCCGTTCCTTTCGTTGCCCTTGCCTTCCCTTGCTTTCCCTTGCCTTCCTTGCCTTCCGTTACTCTTTGCTTGCCTTCCGTTAATTGCCTAGCCTTGCGTTGTCGTGCCTTAGCCTTGCCTCGCCTGACAGTGCCTTGCCTTGCGATACCCTTTCCTTGCCTGGCCGTGCATTGCCTAGCCGTGCGTTGTCGTGCATTAGCCTTGTCTTGCCTTACCGTGCCTTGCCATGCGTTACCCTTTCCTTGCCTGGCCGTGCATTGCGTAGCCGTGCGTTGCCGTTCCTTAGCCTTCTTTCCCCTTGCCGTGCCTTGCCTTTTGTTACACTTGCCTAGCCTTGCTTTGCCTTGCCTTCCGTTCCTTCCGTTACTCTTTCCTTGCCTAGCCGTGCACTGCCTAGCCTCGCGTTGTCGTGCATTAGCTTTGCCTCCCCAAACCGTGCCTTGCCTTGCGTTACCATTTCCTTGCCTTGCCCTGCATTGCCTAGCCCTGTGTTGTCGTGCCTTAGCCTTGTTTCCCCTTACCGTGCCGTTCCTTCCGTTACCCTTGCCTTTCCCTGCTTTCCCTAGCCTTCCTTGCCTTCCGTTACTCTTTGCTTGCCTTCCGTGCATTGCCTAGCCTTGCGTTGTCGTGCCTTAGCCTTGCCTCGCCTGACCGTGCCTTGCCTTGCGTTACCCTTTCCTTGCCTTGCCGTGCATTGCCTAGCCGTGCGTTGTCGTGCATTAGCCTTGCCTTGCCTCACCGTGCCTTGCCTTGCGTTACCCTTTCCTTGCCTTGCTTTCCCTTCCCTTCCTTGCCTTCCGTTACTCTTTGCTTTCCTTCCGTGCATTGCCTAGCCTTGCGTTGTCGTGCCTTAGCCTTGCCTCGCCTGACAGTGCCTTGCCTTGCGTTACCCTTTCCTTGCCTTGCCGTGCATTGCCTAGCCGTGCGTTGCCGTGCCTTAGCCTTGTTTCCCCTTGCCGTGCCGTTCCTTCCGTTACCCTTGCCTTGCCTTGCTTTCCCTTGCCTTCCTTGCCTTCCGTTACTCTTTGCTTGCCTTCCGTGCATTGCCTAGCCTTGCGTTGTCGTGCCTTAGCCTTGCCTCGCGTAACGGTGCCTTGCCTTGCGTTACCCTTTCCTTGACTTGCCGTGCATTGCCTAGCTTGCGTTGTCGTGCCTTAGCCTTGTTTCCCCTTACCGTGCCGTTCCTTCCGTTACCCTTGCCTTCCCCTGCTTTCCCTTGCCTTCCTTCCCTTCCGTTACTCTTTGCTTGCCTTCCGTTTATTGACTAGCCTTGCGTTGTCATGCCTTAGCCTTGCCGCGCCTTACAGTGCCTTGCCTTGGGTTACCCTTTCCTTGCCTTGCCGTGCATTGCCTAGCCTTGCGTTGTCGTGCCTTAGCCTTGCCTCGACTGACCGTGCCTTGCCTTGCGTTACCCTTTCCTTGCCTTGCCGTGCATTGCCTAGCCGTGCGTTGTCGTGCATCAGCCTTGCCTTGCCTCACCGTACCTTGCCTTGCGTTACCCTTTCCTTTCCTTGCCGTGCATTGGCTAGCCGTGCGTTGCCGTGCCTTAGCCTTGTTTCCCCTTGCCGTGCCGTTCCTTCCGTTACCCTTGCCTTGCCTTGCTTTCCCTTGCCTTCCTTGCCTTCCGTTACTCTTTGCTTGCCTTCCGTGCATTGCCTAGCCTTGCGTTGTCGTGCCTTAGCCTTGCCTCGCGTAACGGTGCCTTGCCTTGCGTTACCCTTTCCTTGCCTTGCCGTGCATTGCCTAGCCTTGCGTTGTCGTGCCTTAGCCTTGCCTCGCCTGACCGTGCCTTGCCTTGCGTTACCCTTTCCGTGCCTTGCCGTGCTTTGCCTAGCCGTGCGTTGTCGTGCATCAGCCTTGCCTTGCCTCACCGTGCCTTGCCTTGCGTTACCCTTTCCTTGCCTTGCCGTGCATTGCCTAGCCGTGAGTTGCCGTGCCTTAGCCTTGTTTCCCCTTGCCGTGCCGTTCCTTCTGTTACCCTTGCCTTGCCTTGCTATCCCTTGCCTTCCTTGCCTTCCGTTACTCTTTGCTTGCCTTCCGTGCATTGCCTAGCCTTGCGTTGTCGTGCATTCGCCTTCCTCCCCAAACCGTGCCTTGATTTGCGTTACCCTTTCCTTGCCTTGCCCTGCATTGCCTAGCCCTGTGTTGTTGTGCCTTAGCCTTGTTTCCCCTTACCGTGCCGTTACTTTCGTTACCCTTGCCTTCCCCTGCTTTCCCTTGCCTTCCTTGCCTTCCGTTACTCTTTGCTTGCCTTCCGTGCATTGCCTAGCCTTGCGTTGTCGTGCCTTAGCCTTGCCTCGCCTGACCGTGCCTTGCCTTGAGTTACCCTTTACTTGCCTTGCCGTGCATTGCCTAGCCGTGCGTTGTCGTGCATTTGCCTTGTCTTGCCTCACCGTGCTTTGCCTTGCGTTACCCTTTCCTTGCCTTGCCGTGCATTGCCTAGCCCTGCATTGTCCTGCCTTAGCTTTGTTTCCCCTTACCGTGCCGTTCCTTTCGTTGCCCTTGCCTTCCCTTGCTTTCCCTTGCCTTCCTTGCCTTCCGTTACTCTTTGCTTGCCTTCCGTTCATTGCCGAGCCTTGCGTTGTCGTGCCTTAGCCTTGCCTCGCCTGACCGTGCCTTGCCTTGCGTTACCCTTTCCTTGCCTTGCCGTGCATTGCCTAGCCGTGCGTTGTCGTGCATTTGCCTTGCCTTGCCTCTCCGTGCCTTGCCTTGCGTTACCCTTTCCTTGCCTGGCCGTGCATTGCGTAGCCGTGCGTTGCCGTTCCTTAGCTTTGTTTCCCTTGCCGTGCCTTGCCTTTTGTTACACTTGCCTTGCCTTGCTTTGCCTTGCCTTCCTTTCCTTCCGTTACTCTTTCCTTGCCTAGCCGTGCACTGCCTAGCCTTGCGTTTTCGTGCATTAGCTTTGCCTCCCCAAACCGTGCCTTGCCTTGCGTTACCATTTCCTTGCCTTGCCCTGCATTGCCTAGCCCTGTGTTGTCGTGCCTTAGCCTTGTTTCCCCTTACCGTGCCGTTCCTTTCGTTACCCTTGCCTTCCCCTGCTTTCCCTTGCCTTCCTTGCCTTCCGTTACTCTTTGCTTGCCTTCCGTGCATTGCCTAGCCTTGCGTTGTCGTGCCTTAGCCTTGCCTCGCCTGACCGTGCCTTGCCTTGAGTTACCCTTTACTTGCCTTGCCGTGCATTGCCTAGCCGTGCGTTGTCGTGCATTTGCCTTGTCTTGCCTCACCGTGCTTTGCCTTGCGTTACCCTTTCCTTGCCTTGCCGTGCATTGCCTAGCCCTGCATTGTCCTGCCTTAGCTTTGTTTCCCCTTACCGTGCCGTTCCTTTCGTTGCCCTTGCCTTCCCTTGCTTTCCCTTGCCTTCCTTGCCTTCCGTTACTCTTTGCTTGCCTTCCGTTCATTGCCGAGCCTTGCGTTGTCGTGCCTTAGCCTTGCCTCGCCTGACCGTGCCTTGCCTTGCGTTACCCTTTCCTTGCCTTGCCGTGCATTGCCTAGCCGTGCGTTGTCGTGCATTTGCCTTGCCTTGCCTCTCCGTGCCTTGCCTTGCGTTACCCTTTCCTTGCCTGGCCGTTCATTGCGTAGCCGTGCGTTGCCGTTCCTTAGCTTTGTTTCCCTTGCCGTGCCTTGCCTTTTGTTACACTTGCCTTGCCTTGCTTTGCCTTGCCTTCCTTTCCTTCCGTTACTCTTTCCTTGCCTAGCCGTGCACTGCCTAGCCTTGCGTTTTCGTGCATTAGCTTTGCCTCCCCAAACCGTGCCTTGCCTTGCGTTACCATTTCCTTGCCTTGCCCTGCATTGCCTAGCCCTGTGTTGTCGTGCCTTAGTCTTGTTTGCCCTTACCGTGCCGTTCCTTCCGTTACCCTTGCCTTTCCCTGCTTTCCCTAGCCTTCCTTGCCTTCCGTTCCTCTTTTCTTGCCTTCCGTGCATTGCCCAGCCTTGAGTTGTCGTGCCTTAGCCTTGCCTCGCCTGACCGTGCCTTGCCTTGCGTTACCCTTTCCTTGCCTTGCCGTGAATTGCCTAGCCGTGCGTTGTCGTGCATCAGCCTTGCCTTGCCTCACCGTGCCTTGCCTTGCGTTACCCTTTCCTTGCTTTGCCGTGCATTGCCTAGCCGTGCGTTGCCGTGCCTTAGCCTTGTTTCCCCTTGCCGTGCCGTTCCTTCCGTTACCCTTGCCTTGCCTTGCTTTCCCTTGCCTTCCTTGCCTTCCGTTACTCTTTGCTTGCCTTCCGTGCATTGCCTAGCCTTGCGTTGTCGTGCCTTAGTCTTGCCTCGCGTAACGGTGCCTTGCCTTGCGTTACCCTTTCCTTGCCTTGCCGTGCATTGGCTAGCCCTGCGTTGTCGTGCCTTAGCCTTGTTTCCCCTTACCGTGCCGTTCCTTACGTTACCCTTGCCTTCCCCTGCTTTCCCTTGCCTTCCTTGCCTTCCGTTACTCTTTGCTTGCCTTCCGTTTATTGCCTAGCCTTGCGTTGTCGTGCCTTAGCCTTGCCGCGCCTTACCGTGCCTTGCCTTGCGTTACCCTTTCCTTGCCTTGCCGTGCATTGCCTAGCCTTGCGTTGTCGTGCGTTAGCCTTGTTTCCCCTTACCGTGCCGTTTCTTTCGTTACCCTTGCCTTCCCCTGCTTTCCCTTGACTTCCTTGCCTTCCGTTACTCTTTGCTTGCCTTCCGTGCATTGCCTAGCCTTGCGTTGTCGTGCCTTAGCCTTGCCTCGCCTGACCGTGCCTTGCCTTGCGTTACCCTTTCCTTGCCTGGCCGTGCATTGCGTAGCCGTGCGTTGCCGTTCCTTAGCCTTCTTTCCCCTTGCCGTGCCTTGCCTTTTGTTACACTTGCCTTGCCTTGCTTTGCCTTGCCTTCCTTTCCTTCCGTTACTCTTTCCTTGCCTAGCCGTGCATTGCCTAGCCTTGCGTTGCCGTGCCTTAGCCTTGCCTCGCCTGACCGTGCCTTGCCTTGCGTTACCCTTTCCTTGCCTTGCCGTGCATTGCCTAGCCGTGCGTTGTCGTGCATCAGCCTTGCCTTGCCTCACCGTGCCTTGCCTTGCGTTACCCTTACCTTGCCTTGCTTTCCCTTCCCATTGCCTTCCGTTACTCTTTGCTTTCCTTCCGTGCATTGCCTAGCCTTGCGTTGTCGTGCCTTAGCCTTGCCTTGCCTGACAGTGCCTTGCCTTGCGTTACCCTTTCCTTGCCTTGCCGTGCATTGCCTAGCCGTGCGTTGCCGTGCCTTAGCCTTGTTTCCCCTTGCCGTGCCGTTCCTTCCGTTACCCTTGCCTTGCCTTGCTTTCCCTTGCCTTCCTTGCCTTCCGTTACTCTTTGCTTGCCTTCCGTGCATTGCCTAGCCTTGCGTTGTCGTGCATTCGCCTTCCTCCCCGAACCGTGCCTTGCCTTTCGTTACCCTTTCCTTGCCTTGCCCTGCATTGCCTAGCCCTGTGTTGTCGTGCCTTAGCCTTGTTTCCCCTTACCGTGCCGTTCCTTTCGTTACCCTTGCCTTCCCCTGCTTTCCCTTGCCTTCCTTGCCTTCCGTTACTCTTTGCTTGCCTTCCGTGCATTGCCTAGCCTTGCGTTGTCGTGCCTTAGCCTTGCCTCGCCTGACCGTGCCTTGCCTTGAGTTACCCTTTCCTTGCCTTGCCGTGCATTGCCTAGCCGTGCGTTGTCGTGCATTTGCCTTGTCTTGCCTCACCGTGCTTTGCCTTGCGTTAAGCTTTCCTTGCCTTGCCGTGCATTGGCTAGCCCTGCGTTGTCGTGCCTTACCCTTGTTTCCCCTTACCGTGCCGTTCCTTCCGTTACCCTTGCCTTACCCTGCTTTCCCTTGCCTTCCTTCCCTTCCGTTACTCTTTGCTTGCCTTCCGTTTATTGCCTAGCCTTGCGTTGTCGTGCCTTAGCCTTGCCGCGCCTTACAGTGCCTTGCCTTGGGTTACCCTTTCCTTGCCTTGCCGTGCATTGCCTAGCCTTGCGTTGTCGTGCCTTAGCCTTGCCTCGCCTGACCGTGCCTTGCCTTGCGTTACCCTTTTCTTGCCTTGCCGTGCATTGCGTAGCCGTGCGTTGTCGTGCATCAGCCTTGCCTTGCCTCACCGTGCCTTGCCTTGCGTTACCCTTTCCTTGCCTTGCCGTGCATTGCCTAGCCCTGTGTTGTCGTGCCTTAGTCTTGTTTGCCCTTACCGTGCCGTTCCTTCCGTTACCCTTGCCTTTCCCTGCTTTCCCTAGCCTTCCTTGCCTTCCGTTCCTCTTTGCTTGCCTTCCGTGCATTGCCCAGCCTTGAGTTGTCGTGCCTTAGCCTTGCCTCGCCTGACCGTGCCTTGCCTTGCGTTACCCTTTCCTTGCCTTGCCGTGCATTGCCTAGCCGTGCGTTGTCGTGCATCAGCCTTGCCTTGCCTCACCGTGCCTTGCCTTGCGTTACCCTTTCCTTGCTTTGCCGTGCATTGCCTAGCCGTGCGTTGCCGTGCCTTAGCCTTGTTTCCCCTTGCCGTGCCGTTCCTTCCGTTACCCTTGCCTTGCCTTGCTTTCCCTTGCCTTCCTTGCCTTCCGTTACTCTTTGCTTGCCTTCCGTGCATTGCCTAGCCTTGCGTTGTCGTGCCTTAGTCTTGCCTCGCGTAACGGTGCCTTGCCTTGCGTTACCCTTTCCTTTCCTTGCCGTGCATTGGCTAGCCCTGCGTTGTCGTGCCTTAGCCTTGTTTCCCCTTACCGTGCCGTTCCTTACGTTACCCTTGCCTTCCCCTGCTTTCCCTTGCCTTCCTTGCCTTCCGTTACTCTTTGCTTGCCTTCCGTGCATTGCCTAGCCTTGCGTTGTCGTGCATTCGCCTTCCTCCCCAAACCGTGACTTGATTTGCGTTACCCTTTCCTTGCCTTGCCCTGCATTGCCTAGCCCTGTGTTGTCGTGCCTTAGCCTTGTTTCCCCTTACCGTGCCGTTCCTTTCGTTACCCTTGCCTTCCCCTGCTTTGCCTTGCCTTCCTTTCCTTCCGTTACTCTTTCCTTGCCTAGCCGTGCACTGCCTAGCCTTGCGTTTTCGTGCATTAGCTTTGCCTCCCCAAACCGTGCCTTGCCTTGCGTTACCATTTCCTTGCCTTGCCCTGCATTGCCTAGCCCTGTGTTGTCGTGCCTTAGTCTTGTTTGCCCTTACCGTGCCGTTCCTTCCGTTACCCTTGCCTTTCCCTGCTTTCCCTAGCCTTCCTTGCCTTCCGTTCCTCTTTGCTTGCCTTCCGTGCATTGCCCAGCCTTGAGTTGTCGTGCCTTAGCCTTGCCTCGCCTGACCGTGCCTTGCCTTGCGTTACCCTTTCCTTGCCTTGCCGTGAATTGCCTAGCCGTGCGTTGTCGTGCATCAGCCTTGCCTCGCCTGACCGTGCCTTGCCTTGCGTTACCCTTTCCTTGCCTTGCCGTGAATTGCCTAGCCGTGCGTTGTCGTGCATCAGCCTTGTCTTGCCTTACCGTGCCTTGCCTTGCGTTACCCTTACCTTGCTTTGCTTTCCCTTACTTTCATTGCCTTCCGTTACTCTTTGCTTTCCTTCCGTGCATTGCCTAGCCTTGCGTTGTCGTGTCTTAGCCTTGCCTCGCCTGACAGTGCCTTGCCTTGCGTTACCCTTTCCTTGCCTTGACGTGCATTGCCTAGCCGTGCGTTGCCGTGCCTTAGCCTTGTTTCCCCTTGCCGTGCCGTTCCTTCTGTTACCCTTGCCTTGCCTTGCTTTCCCTTGCCTTCCTTGCCTTCCGTTACTCTTTGCTTGCCTTCCGTGCATTGCCTAGCCTTGCGTTGTCGTGCATTCGCCTTCCTCCCCAAACCGTGACTTGATTTGCGTTACCCTTTCCTTGCCTTGCCCTGCATTGCCTAGCCCTGTGTTGTCGTGCCTTAGCCTTGTTTCCCCTTACCGTGCCGTTCCTTTCGTTACCCTTGCCTTCCCCTGCTTTCCCTTGCCTTCCTTGCCTTCCGTTACTCTTTGCTTGCCTTCCGTGCATTGCCTAGCCTTGCGTTGTCGTGCCTTAGCCTTGCCTCGCCTGACCGTGCCTTGCCTTGAGTTACCCTTTACTTGCCTTGCCGTGCATTGCCTAGCCGTGCGTTGTCGTGCATTTGCCTTGTCTTGCCTGACCGTGCTTTGCCTTGCGTTACCCTTTCCTTGCCTTGCCGTGCATTGCCTAGCCCTGCATTGTCCTGCCTTAGCTTTGTTTCCCCTTACCGTGCCATTCCTTTCGTTGCCCTTGCCTTCCCTTGCTTTCCCTTGCCTTCCTTGCCTTCCGTTACTCTTTGCTTGCCTTCCGTTCATTGCCGAGCCTTGCGTTGTCGTGCCTTAGCCTTGCCTCGCCTGACCGTGCCTTGCCTTGCGTTACCCTTTCCTTGCCTTGCCGTGCATTGCCTAGCCGTGCGTTGTCGTGCATTTGCCTTGCCTTGCCTCACCGTGCCTTGCCTTGCGTTACCCTTTCCTTGCCTGGCCGTGCATTGCCTAGCCGTGCGTTGTCGTGCATTAGCCTTGTCTTGCCTTTCCGTGCCTTGCCTTGCGTTACCCTTTCCTTGCCTGGCCGTGCATTGCGTAGCCGTGCGTTGCCGTTCCTTAGCTTTGTTTCCCCTTGCCGTGCCTTGCCTTTTGTTACACTTGCCTTGCCTTGCTTTGCCTTGCCTTCCTTTCCTTCCGTTACTCTTTCCTTGCCTAGCCGTCCACTGCCTAGCCTTGCGTTTTCGTGCATTAGCTTTGCCTCCCCAAACCGTGCCTTGCCTTGCGTTACCCTTTCCTTGCCTTGCCGTGCATTGCCTAGCCTTGCGTTGTCGTGCCTTAGCCTTGCCTCGCCTGACCGTGCCTTGCCTTGCGTTACCCTTTCCTTGCCTTACCGTGAATTGCCTACCCGTGCGTTGTCGTGCATCAGCCTTGCCTTGCCTCACCGTGCCTTGCCTTGCGTTACCCTTACCTTGCCTTGCTTTCCCTTCCTTTCATTGCTTTCCGTTACTCTTTGCTTTCCTTCCGTGCATTGCCTAGCCTTGCGTTGTCGTGCCTTAGCCTTGCCTCGCCTGACAGTGCCTTGCCTTGCGTTACCCTTTCCTTGCCTTGCCGTGCATTGCCTAGCCCTGTGTTGTCGTGCCTTAGCCTTGTTTCCCCTTACCGTGCCGTTCCTTCCGTTACCCTTGCCTTCCCCTGCTTTCCCTTGCCTTCCTTGCCTTCCGTTACTCTTTGCTTGCCTTCCGTTTATTGCCTAGCCTTGCGTTGTCGTGCCTTAGCCTTGCCTCGCCTGACCGTGCCTTGCCTTGCGTTACCCTCTCCTTGCCTTGCCGTGCATTGCCTAGCCTTGCGTTGTCGTGCCTTAGCCTTGCCTCGCCTGACCGTGCCTTGCCTTGCGTTACCCTTTCCTTGCCTTGCCGTGCATTGCCTAGCCGTGCGTTGTCGTGCATCAGCCTTGACTTGCCTCACCGTGCCTTGCCTTGCGTTACCCTTTCCTTGCCTTGCCGTGCATTGCCTAGCCGTGCGTTGCCATGCCTTAGCCTTGTTTCCCCTTGCCGTGCCGTTCCTTCTGTTACCCTTGCCTTGCCTTGCTTTCCCTTGCCTTCCTTGCCTTTCGTTACTCTTTGCTTGCCTTCCGTGCATTGCCTAGCCTTGCGTTGTCGTGCCTTAGCCTTGCCTCGCCTGACCGTGCCTTGCCTTGCGTTACCCTTTCCTTGCCTGGCCGTGCATTGCGTAGCCGTGCGTTGCCGTTCCTTAGCCTTCTTTCCCCTTGCCGTGCCTTGCCTTTTGTTACACTTGCCTTGCCTTGCTTTGCCTTGCCTTCCTTTCCTTCCGTTACTCTTTCCTTGCCTAGCCGTGCATTGCCTAGCCTTGCGTTGTCGTGCCTTAGCCTTGCCTAGCCTGACCGTGCCTTGCCTTGCGTTACCCTTTCCTTGCCTTGCCGTGAATTGCCTAGCCGTGCGTTGTCGTGCATCAGCCTTGTCTTGCCTTACCGTGCCTTGCCTTGCGTTACCCTTACTTTGCTTTGCTTTCCCTTACTTTCATTGCCTTCCGTTACTCTTTGCTTTCCTTCCGTGCATTGCCTAGCCTTGCGTTGTCGTGTCTTAGCCTTGCCTCGCCTGACAGTGCCTTGCCTTGCGTTACCCTTTCCTTGCCTTGCCGTGCATTGCCTAGCCGTGCGTTGCCGTGCCTTAGCCTTGTTTCCCCTTGCCGTGCCGTTCCTTCTGTTACCCTTGCCTTGCCTTGCTTTCCCTTGCCTTCCTTGCCTTCCGTTACTCTTTGCTTGCCTTCCGTGCATTGCCTAGCCTTGCGTTGTCGTGCCTTAGCCTTGCCTCGCGTAACGGTGCCTTGCCTTGCGTTACCCTTTCCTTGACTTGCCGTGCATTGCCTAGCTTGCGTTGTCGTGCGTTAGCCTTGTTTCCCCTTACCGTGCCGTTTCTTTCGTTACCCTTGCCTTCCCCTGCTTTCCCTTGACTTCCTTGCCTTCCGTTACTCTTTGCTTGCCTTCCGTGCATTGCCTAGCCTTGCGTTGTCGTGCCTTAGCCTTGCCTCGCCTGACCGTGCCTTGCCTTGCGTTACCCTTTCCTTGCCTGGCCGTGCATTGCGTAGCCGTGCGTTGCCGTTCCTTAGCCTTCTTTCCCCTTGCCGTGCCTTGCCTTTTGTTACACTTGCCTTGCCTTGCTTTGCCTTGCCTTCCTTTCCTTCCGTTACTCTTTCCTTGCCTAGCCGTGCATTGCCTAGCCTTGCGTTGCCGTGCCTTAGCCTTGCCTCGCCTGACCGTGCCTTGCCTTGCGTTACCCTTTCCTTGCCTTGCCGTGCATTGCCTAGCCGTGCGTTGTCGTGCCTTAGCCTTGCCTTGCCTCACCGTGCCTTGCCTTGCGTTACCCTTACCTTGCCTTGCTTTCCCTTCCTTTCATTGCCTTCCGTTACTCTTTGCTTTCCTTCCGTGCATTGCCTAGCCTTGCGTTGTCGTGCCTTAGCCTTGCCTCGCCTGACAGTGCCTTGCCTTGCGTTACCCTTTCCTTGCCTTGCGGTGCATTGCCTAGCCCTGCGTTGTCGTGCCTTAGCCTTGTTTCCCCTTGCCGTGCCGTTCCTTCCGTTACCCTTGCCTTGCCTTGCTTTCCCTTGCCTTCCTTGCCTTCCGTTACTCTTTGCTTGCCTTCCGTGCATTGCCTAGCCTTGCGTTGTCGTGCATTCGCCTTCCTCCCCGAACCGTGCCTTGCCTTTCGTTACCCTTTCCTTGCCTTGCCCTGCATTGCCTAGCCCTGTGTTGTCGTGCCTTAGCCTTGTTTCCCCTTACCGTGCCGTTCCTTTCGTTACCCTTGCCTTCCCCTGCTTTCCCTTGCCTTCCTTGCCTTCCGTTACTCTTTGCTTGCCTTCCGTGCATTGCCTAGCCTTGCGTTGTCGTGCCTTAGCCTAGCCTCGCCTGACCGTGCCTTGCCTTGAGTTACCCTTTCCTTGCCTTGCCGTGCATTGCCTAGCCGTGCGTTGTCGTGCATTTGCCTTGTCTTGCCTCACCGTGCTTTGCCTTGCGTTAAGCTTTCCTTGCCTTGCCGTGCATTGGCTAGCCCTGCGTTGTCGTGCCTTACCCTTGTTTCCCCTTACCGTGCCGTTCCTTCCGTTACCCTTGCCTTACCCTGCTTTCCCTTGCCTTCCTTCCCTTCCGTTACTCTTTGCTTGCCTTCCGTTTATTGCCTAGCCTTGCGTTGTCGTGCCTTAGCCTTGCCGCGCCTTACAGTGCCTTGCCTTGGGTTACCCTTTCCTTGCCTTGCCGTGTATTGCCTAGCCTTGCGTTGTCGTGCCTTAGCCTTGCCTCGCCTGACCGTGCCTTGCCTTGCGTTACCCTTTTCTTGCCTTGCCGTGCATTGCGTAGCCGTGCGTTGTCGTGTCTTAGCCTTGCCTCGCCTGACAGTGCCTTGCCTTGCGTTACCCTTTCCTTGCCTTGACGTGCATTGCCTAGCCGTGCGTTGCCGTGCCTTAGCCTTGTTTCCCCTTACCGTGCCGTTCCTTTCGTTACCCTTGCCTTCCCCTGCTTTCCCTTGCCTTCCTTGCCTTCCGTTACTCTTTGCTTGCCTTCCGTGCATTGCCTAGCCTTGAGTTGTCGTGCCTTAGCCTTGCCTCGCCTGACCGTGCCTTGCCTTGCGTTACCCTTTCCTTGCCTTACCGTGAATTGCCTACCCGTGCGTTGTCGTGCATCAGCCTTGCCTTGCCTCACCGTGCCTTGCCTTGCGTTACCCTTACCTTGCCTTGCTTTCCCTTCCTTTCATTGCTTTCCGTTACTCTTTGCTTTCCTTCCGTGCATTGCCTAGCCTTGCGTTGTCGTGCCTTAGCCTTGCCTCGCCTGACCGTGCCTTGCCTTGCGTTACCCTTTCCTTGCCTTGCCGTGCATTGCCTAGCCCTGCGTTGTCGTGCCTTAGCCTTGTTTCCCCTTACCGTGCCGTTCCTTCCGTTACCCTTGCCTTCCCCTGCTTTCCCTTGCCTTCCTTGCCTTCCGTTACTCTTTGCTTGCCTTCCGTTTATTGCCTAGCCTTGCGTTGTCGTGCCTTAGCCTTGCCGCGCCTTACCGTGCCTTGCCTTGCGTTACCCTTTCCTTGCCTTGCCGTGCATTGCCTAGCCTTGCGTTGTCGTGCCTTAGCCTTGCCTCGCCTGACCGTGCCTTGCCTTGCGTTACCCTTTCCTTGCCTTGCCGTGCATTGCCTAGCCGTGCGTTGTCGTGCATCAGCCTTGACTTGCCTCACCGTGCCTTGCCTTGCGTTACCCTTTCCTTGCCTTGCCGTGCATTTCCTAGCCGTGCGTTGCCATGCCTTAGCCTTGTTTCCCCTTGCCGTGCCGTTCCTTCTGTTACCCTTGCCTTGCCTTGCTTTCCCTTGCCTTCCTTGCCTTCCGTTACTCTTTGCTTGCCTTCCGTGTATTGCCTAGCCTTGCGTTGTCGTGCCTTAGCCTTGCCGCGCGTAACGGTGCCTTGCCTTGCGTTACCCTTTCCTTGACTTGCCGTGCATTGCCTAGCTTGCGTTGTCGTGCGTTAGCCTTGTTTCCCCTTACCGTGCCGTTTCTTTCGTTACCCTTGCCTTCCCCTGCTTTCCCTTGACTTCCTTGCCTTCCGTTACTCTTTGCTTGCCTTCCGTGCATTGCCTAGCCTTGCGTTGTCGTGCCTTAGCCTTTCCTCGCCTGACCGTGCCTTGCCTTGCGTTACCCTTTCCTTGCCTTGCCGTGCATTGCGTAGCCGTGCGTTGCCGTTCCTTGCCGTGCCTTGCCTTTTGTTACACTTGCCTTGCCTTGCTTTGCCTTGCCTTCCTTTCCTTCCGTTACTCTTTCCTTGCCTAGCCGTGCATTGCCTAGCCTTGCGTTGCCGTGCCTTAGCCTTGCCTCGCCTGACCGTGCCTTGCCTTGCGTTACCCTTTCCTTGCCTTGCCGTGAATTGCCTAGCCGTGCGTTGTCGTGCATCAGCCTTGCCTTGCCTCACCGTGCCTTGCCTTGCGTTACCCTTACCTTGCCTTGCTTTCCCTTCCTTTCATTGCCTTCCGTTACTCTTTGCTTTCCTTCCGTGCATTGCCTAGCCTTGCGTTGTCGTGCCTTAGCCTTGCCTCGCCTGACAGTGCCTTGCCTTGCGTTACCCTTTCCTTGCCTTGCGGTGCATTGCCTAGCCGTGCGTTGCCGTGCCTTAGCCTTGTTTCCCCTTGCCGTGCCGTTCCTTCCGTTACCCTTGCCTTGCCTTGCTTTCCCTTGCCTTCCTTGCCTTCCGTTACTCTTTGCTTGCCTTCCGTGCATTGCCTAGCCTTGCGTTGTCGTGCCTTAGCCTTGCCTCGCGTAACGGTGCCTTGCCTTGCGTTACCCTTTCCTTTCCTTGCCGTGCATTGCCTAGCCTTGCGTTGTCGTGCCTTAGCCTTGCCTTGCCTGACCGTGCCTTGCCTTGCGTTACCCTTTTCTTGCCTTGCCGTGCATTGCCTAGCCTTGCGTTGTCGTGCCTTAGCCTTGCCTCGCCTGACCGTGCCTTGCCTTGCGTTACCCTTTCCTTGCCTTGCCGTGCATTGCCTAGCCCTGTGTTGTCGTGCCTTAGCCTTGTTTCCCCTTACCGTGCCGTTCCTTCCGTTACCCTTGCCTTCCCCTGCTTTCCCTTGCCTTCCTTGCCTTCCGTTACTCTTTGCTTGCCTTCCGTTTATTGCCTAGCCTTGCGTTGTCGTGCCTTAGCCTTGCCTCGCCTTACCGTGCCTTGCCTTGCGTTACCCTTTCCTTGCCTTGCCGTGCATTGCCTAGCCGTGCGTTGTCGTGCCTTAGCCTTGTTTCCCCTTACCGTGCCGTTCCTTCCGTTACCCTTGCCTTCCCCTGCTTTCCCTTGCCTTCCTTGCCTTCCGTTACTCTTTGCTTGCCTTCCGTGCATTGCCTAGCCTTGCGTTGTCGTGCCTTAGCCTTGCCTTGCCTTGCCGTGCCTTGCCTTCCGTTACCCTTTCCTTGCCTTGCCGTGCATTGCCTAGCCTTGCGTTGCCGTGCCTTAGCCTTGCCTTGCCGTGCCTTAGCCTTGCCTTGCCTTGCCTTGCCTTGCCGTGCATTGCCTAGCCTTGCGTTGTCGTGCCTTAGCCTTGCCTTGCCTGACCGTGCCTTGCCTTGCGTTACCCTTTCCTTGCCTTGCCGTGCATTGCCTAGCCGTGCGTTGTCGTGCGTTAGCCTTGTTTCCCCTTACCGTGCCGTTTCTTTCGTTACCCTTGCCTTCCCCTGCTTTCCCTTGACTTCCTTGCCTTCCGTTACTCTTTGCTTGCCTTCCGTGCATTGCCTAGCCTTGCGTTGTCGTGCATTCGCCTTCCTCCCCAAACCGTGCCTTGATTTGCGTTACCCTTTCCTTGCCTTGCCCTGCATTGCCTAGCCCTGTGTTGTCGTGCCTTAGCCTTGTTTCCCCTTACCGTGCCGTTCCTTTCGTTACCCTTGCCTTCCCCTGCTTTCCCTTGCCTTCCTTGCCTTCCGTTACTCTTTGCTTGCCTTCCGTGCATTGCCTAGCCCTGCATTGTCCTGCCTTAGCTTTGTTTCCCCTTACCGTGCCGTTCCTTTCGTTGCCCTTGCCTTCCCTTGCTTTCCCTTGCCTTCCTTGCCTTCCGTTACTCTTTGCTTGCCTTCCGTTCATTGCCGAGCCTTGCGTTGTCGTGCCTTAGCCTTGCCTCGCCTGACCGTGCCTTGCCTTGCGTTACCCTTTCCTTGCCTTGCCGTGCATTGCCTAGCCGTGCGTTGTCGTGCATTTGCCTTGCCTTGCCTCTCCGTGCCTTGCCTTGCGTTACCCTTTCCTTGCCTGGCCGTGCATTGCGTAGCCGTGCGTTGCCGTTCCTTAGCTTTGTTTCCCCTTGCCGTGCCTTGCCTTTTGTTACACTTGCCTTGCCTTGCTTTGCCTTGCCTTCCTTTCCTTCCGTTACTCTTTCCTTGCCTAGCCGTGCACTGCCTAGCCTTGCGTTTTCGTGCATTAGCTTTGCCTCCCCAAACCGTGCCTTGCCTTGCGTTACCATTTCCTTGCCTTGCCCTGCATTGCCTAGCCCTGTGTTGTCGTGCCTTAGTCTTGTTTGCCCTTACCGTGCCGTTCCTTCCGTTACCCTTGCCTTCCCCTGCTTTCCCTTGCCTTCCTTGCCTTCCGTTACTCTTTGCTTGCCTTCCGTTTATTTCCTAGCCTTGCGTTGTCGTGCCTTAGCCTTGCCGCGCCTTACCGTGCCTTGCCTTGCGTTACCCTTTCCTTGCCTCGCCGTGCATTGCCTATCCTTGCGTTGTCGTGCCTTAGCCTTGCCTCGCCTGACCGTGCCTTGCCTTGCGTTACCCTTTCCTTGCCTTGCCGTGCATTGCCTAGCCGTGCGTTGTCGTGCATCAGCTTTGCCTTGCCTCACCGTGCCTTGCCTTGCGTTACCCTTTCCTTGCCTTGCCGTGCATTGCCTAGCCGTGCGTTGCCGTGCCTTAGCCTTGTTTCCCCTTGCCGTGCCGTTCCTTCTGTTACCCTTGCCTTGCCTTGCTTTCCCTTGCCTTCCTTGCCTTCCGTTACTCTTTGCTTGCCTTCCGTGCATTGCCTAGCCTTGCGTTGTCGTGCATGCGCCTTCCTCCCCAAACCGTGCCTTGCCTTGCGTTACCCTTTCCTTGCCTTGCCCTGCATTGCCTAGCCCTGTGTTGTCGTGCCTTAGTCTTGTTTGCCCTTACCGTGCCGTTCCTTCCGTTCCCCTTGCCTTTCCCTGCTTTCCCTAGCCTTCCTTGCCTTCCGTTCCTCTTTGCTTGCCTTCCGTGCATTGCCTAGCCTTGCGTTGTCGTGCCTTAGCCTTGCCTCGCCTGACCGTGCCTTGCCTTGCGTTACCCTTTCCTTGCCTTGCCGTGAATTGCCTAGCCGTGCGTTGTCGTGCATCAGCCTTGTCTTGCCTTACCGTGCCTTGCCTTGCGTTACCCTTACCTTGCTTTGCTTTCCCTTACTTTCATCGCCTTCCGTTACTCTTTGCTTTCCTTCCGTGCATTGCCTAGCCTTGCGTTGTCGTGTCTTAGCCTTGCCTCGCCTGACAGTGCCTTGCCTTGCGTTACCCTTTCCTTGCCTTGACGTGCATTTCCTAGCCGTGCGTTGCCGTGCCTTAGCCTTGTTTCCCCTTGCCGTGCCGTTCCTTCTGTTACCCTTGCCTTGCCTTGCTTTCCCTTGCCTTCCTTGCCTTCCGTTACTCTTTGCTTGCCTTCCGTGCATTGCCTAGCCTTGCGTTGTCGTGCATTCGCCTTCCTCCCCAAACCGTGACTTGATTTGCGTTACCCTTTCCTTGCCTTGCCCTGCATTGCCTAGCCCTGTGTTGTCGTGCCTTAGCCTTGTTTCCCCTTACCGTGCCGTTCCTTTCGTTACCCTTGCCTTCCCCTGCTTTCCCTTGCCTTCCTTGCCTTCCGTTACTCTTTGTTTGCCTTCCGTGCATTGCCTAGCCTTGCGTTGTCGTGCCTTAGCCTTGCCTCGCCTGACCGTGCCTTGCCTTGAGTTACCCTTTACTTGCCTTGCCGTGCATTGCCTAGCCGTGCGTTGTCGTGCATTTGCCTTGTCTTGCCTCACCGTGCTTTGCCTTGCGTTACCCTTTCCTTGCCTTGCCGTGCATTGCCTAGCCCTGCATTGTCCTGCCTTAGCTTTGTTTCCCCTTACCGTGCCATTCCTTTCGTTGCCCTTGCCTTCCCTTGCTTTCCCTTGCCTTCCTTGCCTTCCGTTACTCTTTGCTTGCCTTCCGTTCATTGCCGAGCCTTGCGTTGTCGTGCCTTAGCCTTGCCTCGCCTGACCGTGCCTTGCCTTGCGTTACCCTTGCCTTCCCTTGCCGTGCATTGCCTAGCCGTGCGTTGTCGTGCATTTGCCTTGCCTTGCCTCACCGTGCCTTGCCTTGCGTTACCCTTTCCTTGCCTTGCCGTGCATTGCCTAGCCGTGCGTTGTCGTGCATTAGCCTTGTCTTGCCTTTCCGTGCCTTGCCTTGCGTTACCCTTTCCTTGCCTGGCCGTGCATTGCGTAGCCGTGCGTTGCCGTTCCTTAGCTTTGTTTCCCCTTGCCGTGCCTTGCCTTTTGTTACACTTGCCTTGCCTTGCTTTGCCTTGCCTTCCTTTCCTTCCGTTACTCTTTCCTTGCCTAGCCGTCCACTGCCTAGCCTTGCGTTTTCGTGCATTAGCTTTGCCTCCCCAAACCGTGCCTTGCCTTGCGTTACCATTTCCTTGCCTTGCCCTGCATTGCCTAGCCCTGTGTTGTCGTGCCTTAGTCTTGTTTGCCCTTACCGTGCCGTTCCTTCCGTTACCCTTGCCTTTCCCTGCTTTCCCTAGCCTTCCTTGCCTTCCGTTCCTCTTCGCTTGCCTTCCGTGCATTGCCCAGCCTTGAGTTGTCGTGCCTTAGCCTTGCCTCGCCTGACCGTGCCTTGCCTTGCGTTACCCTTTCCTTGCCTTGCCGTGAATTGCCTAGCCGTGCGTTGTCGTGCATCAGCCTTGCCTTGCCTCACCGTGCCTTGCCTTGCGTTACCCTTTCCTTGCTTTGCCGTGCATTGCCTAGCCGTGAGTTGCCGTGCCTTAGCCTTGTTTCCCCTTGCCGTGCCGTTCCTTCCGTTACCCTTGCCTTGCCTTGCTTTCCCTTGCCTTCCTTGCCTTCCGTTACTCTTTGCTTGCCTTCGGTGCATTGCCTAGCCTTGCGTTGTCGTGCCTTAGCCTTGCCTCGCGTAACGGTGCCTTGCCTTGCGTTACCCTTTCCTTTCCTTGCCGTGCATTGGCTAGCCCTGCGTTGTCGTGCCTTAGCCTTGTTTCCCCTTACCGTGCCGTTCCTTACGTTACCCTTGCCTTCCCCTGCTTTCCCTTGCCTTCCTTGCCTTCCGTTACTCTTTGCTTGCCTTCCGTTTATTGCCTAGCCTTGCGTTGTCGTGCCTTAGCCTTGCCGCGCATTACCGTGCCTTGCCTTGCGTTACCCTTTCCTTGCCTTGCCGTGCATTGCCTAGCCTTGCGTTGTCGTGCGTTAGCCTTGTTTCCCCTTACCGTGCCGTTCCTTACGTTACCCTTGCCTTCCCCTGCTTTCCCTTGACTTCCTTGCCTTCCGTTACTCTTTGCTTGCCTTCCGTGCATTGCCTAGCCTTGCGTTGTCGTGCCTTAGCCTTGCCTCGCCTGACCGTGCCTTGCCTTGCGTTACCCTTTCCTTGCGTTGCCGTGAATTGCCTAGCCGTGCGTTGTCGTGCATCAGCCTTGCCTTCCCTCACCGTGCCTTGCCTTGCGTTACCTTTACCTTGCCTTGCTTTCCCTTCCTTTCATTGCCTTCCGTTACTCTTTGCTTTCCTTCCGTGCATTGACTAGCCTTGCGTTGTCGTGCCTTAGCCTTGCCTCGCCTGACCGTGCCTTGCCTTGCGTTACCCTTTCCTTGCCTTGCGGTGCATTGCCTAGCCGTGCGTTGCCGTGCCTTAGCCTTGTTTCCCCTTGCCGTGCCGTTCCTTCCGTTACCCTTGCCTTGCCTTGCTTTCCCTTGCCTTCCTTGCCTTCCGTTACTCTTTGCTTGCCTTCCGTGCATTGCCTAGCCTTGCGTTGCCGTGCCTTAGCCTTGCCTCGCGTAACGGTGCCTTGCCTTGCGTTACCCTTTCCTTTCCTTGCCGTATATTGGCTAGCCCTGCGTTGTCGTGCCTTAGCCTTGTTTCCCCTTACCGTGCCGTTCCTTCCGTTACCCTTGCCTTCCCCTGCTTTCCCTTCTCTTCCTTGCCTTCCGTTACTCTTTGCTTGCCTTCCGTTTATTTCCTAGCCTTGCGTTGTCGTGCCTTAGCCTTGCCGCGCCTTACCGTGCCTTGCCTTGCGTTACCCTTTCCTTGCCTCGCCGTGCATTGCCTATCCTTGCGTTGTCGTGCCTTAGCCTTGCCTCGCCTGACCGTGCCTTGCCTTGCGTTACCCTTTCCTTGCCTTGCCGTGCATTGCCTAGCCGTGCGTTGTCGTGCATCAGCCTTGCCTTGCCTCACCGTGCCTTGCCTTGCGTTACCCTTTCCTTGCCTTGCCGTGCATTGCCTAGCCGTGCGTTGCCATGCCTTAGCCTTGTTTCCCCTTGCCGTGCCGTTCCTTCTGTTACCCTTGCCTTGCCTTGCTTTCCCTTGCCTTCCTTGCCTTCCGTTACTCTTTGCTTGCCTTCCGTGCATTGCCTAGCCTTGCGTTGTCGTGCATGCGCCTTCCTCCCCAAACCGTGCCTTGCCTTGCGTTACCCTTTCCTTGCCTTGCCCTGCATTGCCTAGCCCTGTGTTGTCGTGCCTTAGTCTTGTTTGCCCTTACCGTGCCGTTCCTTCCGTTCCCCTTGCCTTTCCCTGCTTTCCCTAGCCTTCCTTGCCTTCCGTTCCTCTTTGCTTGCCTTCCGTGCATTGCCTAGCCTTGCGTTGTCGTGCCTTAGCCTTGCCTCGCCTGACCGTGCCTTGCCTTGCGTTACCCTTTCCTTGCCTTGCCGTGAATTGCCTAGCCGTGCGTTGTCGTGCATCAGCCTTGTCTTGCCTTACCGTGCCTTGCCTTGCGTTACCCTTACCTTGCTTTGCTTTCCCTTACTTTCATCGCCTTCCGTTACTCTTTGCTTTCCTTCCGTGCATTGCCTAGCCTTGCGTTGTCGTGTCTTAGCCTTGCCTCGCCTGACAGTGCCTTGCCTTGCGTTACCCTTTCCTTGCCTTGACGTGCATTGCCTAGCCGTGCGTTGCCGTGCCTTAGCCTTGTTTCCCCTTGCCGTGCCGTTCCTTCTGTTACCCTTGCCTTGCCTTGCTTTCCCTTGCCTTCCTTGCCTTCCGTTACTCTTTGCTTGCCTTCCGTGCATTGCCTAGCCTTGCGTTGTCGTGCATTCGCCTTCCTCCCCAAACCGTGACTTGATTTGCGTTACCCTTTCCTTGCCTTGCCCTGCATTGCCTAGCCCTGTGTTGTCGTGCCTTAGCCTTGTTTCCCCTTACCGTGCCGTTCCTTTCGTTACCCTTGCCTTGCCTTGCTTTCCCTTGCCTTCCTTGCCTTCCGTTACTCTTTGCTTGCCTTCCGTGCATTGCCTAGCCTTGCGTTGTCGTGCCTTAGCCTTGCCTCGCCTGACCGTGCCTTGCCTTGAGTTACCCTTTACTTGCCTTGCCGTGCATTGCCTAGCCGTGCGTTGTCGTGCATTTGCCTTGTCTTGCCTCACCGTGCTTTGCCTTGCGTTACCCTTTCCTTGCCTTGCCGTGCATTGCCTAGCCCTGCATTGTCCTGCCTTAGCTTTGTTTCCCCTTACCGTGCCATTCCTTTCGTTGCCCTTGCCTTCCCTTGCTTTCCCTTGCCTTCCTTGCCTTCCGTTACTCTTTGCTTGCCTTCCGTTCATTGCCGAGCCTTGCGTTGTCGTGCCTTAGCCTTGCCTCGCCTGACCGTGCCTTGCCTTGCGTTACCCTTTCCTTGCCTTGCCGTGCATTGCCTAGCCGTGCGTTGTCGTGCATTTGCCTTGCCTTGCCTCACCGTGCCTTGCCTTGCGTTACCCTTTCCTTGCCTGGCCGTGCATTGCCTAGCCGTGCGTTGTCGTGCATTAGCCTTGTCTTGCCTTTCCGTGCCTTGCCTTGCGTTACCCTTTCCTTGCCTGGCCGTGCATTGCGTAGCCGTGCGTTGCCGTTCCTTAGCTTTGTTTCCCCTTGCCGTGCCTTGCCTTTTGTTACACTTGCCTTGCCTTGCTTTGCCTTGCCTTCCTTTCCTTCCGTTACTCTTTCCTTGCCTAGCCGTGCACTGCCTAGCCTTGCGTTTTCGTGCATTAGCTTTGCCTCCCCAAACCGTGCCTTGCCTTGCGTTACCATTTCCTTGCCTTGCCCTGCATTGCCTAGCCCTGTGTTGTCGTGCCTTAGTCTTGTTTGCCCTTACCGTGCCGTTCCTTCCGTTACCCTTGCCTTTCCCTGCTTTCCCTAGCCTTCCTTGCCTTCCGTTCCTCTTTGCTTGCCTTCCGTGCATTGCCTAGCCTTGAGTTGTCGTGCCTTAGCCTTGCCTCGCCTGACCGTGCCTTGCCTTGCGTTACCCTTTCCTTGCCTTACCGTGAATTGCCTACCCGTGCGTTGTCGTGCATCAGCCTTGCCTTGCCTCACCGTGCCTTGCCTTGCGTTACCCTTACCTTGCCTTGCTTTCCCTTCCTTTCATTGCTTTCCGTTACTCTTTGCTTTCCTTCCGTGCATTGCCTAGCCTTGCGTTGTCGTGCCTTAGCCTTGCCTCGCCTGACAGTGCCTTGCCTTGCGTTACCCTTTCCTTGCCTTGCCGTGCATTGCCTAGCCCTGTGTTGTCGTGCCTTAGCCTTGTTTCCCCTTACCGTGCCGTTCCTTCCGTTACCCTTCCCTTCCCCTGCTTTCCCTTGCCTTCCTTGCCTTCCGTTACTCTTTGCTTGCCTTCCGTTTATTGCCTAGCCTTGCGTTGTCGTGCCTTAGCCTTGCCGCGCCTTACCGTGCCTTGCCTTGCGTTACCCTTTCCTTGCCTTGCCGTGCATTGCCTAGCCTTGCGTTGTCGTGCCTTAGCCTTGCCTCGCCTGACCGTGCCTTGCCTTGCGTTACCCTTTCCTTGCCTTGCCGTGCATTGCCTAGCCGTGCGTTGTCGTGCATCAGCCTTGACTTGCCTCACCGTGCCTTGCCTTGCGTTACCCTTTCCTTGCCTTGCCGTGCATTGCCTAGCCGTGGGTTGCCATGCCTTAGCCTTGTTTCCCCTTGCCGTGCCGTTCCTTCTGTTACCCTTGCCTTGCCTTGCTTTCCCTTGCCTTCCTTGCCTTCCGTTACTCTTTGCTTGCCTTCCGTGCATTGCCTAGCCTTGCGTTGTCGTGCCTTAGCCTTGCCTCGCGTAACGGTGCCTTGCCTTGCGTTACCCTTTCCTTGACTTGCCGTGCATTGCCTAGCTTGCGTTGTCGTGCCTTAGCCTTGTTTCCCCTTACCGTGCCGTTCCTTCCGTTACCCTTGCCTTCCCCTGCTTTCCCTTGCCTTCCTTCCCTTCCGTTACTCTTTGCTTGCCTTCCGTTTATTGCATAGCCTTGCGTTGTCATGCCTTAGCCTTGCCGCGCCTTACAGTGCCTTGCCTTGGGTTACCCTTTCCTTTCCTTGCCGTGCATTGCCTAGCCTTGCGTTGTCGTGCCTTAGCCTTGCCTCGCCTGACCGTGCCTTGCCTTGCGTTACCCTTTCCTTGCCTTGCCGTGCATTGCCTAGCCGTGCGTTGTCGTGCATCAGCCTTGCCTTGCCTCACCGTGCCTTGCCTTGCGTTACCCTTTCCTTGCCTTGCCGTGCATTGCCTAGCCGTGCGTTGCCGTGCCTTAGCCTTGTTTCCCCTTGCCGTGCCGTTCCTTCCGTTACCCTTGCCTTGCCTTGCTTTCCCTTGCCTTCCTTGCCTTCCGTTACTCTTTGCTTGCCTTCCGTGCATTGCCTAGCCTTGCGTTGTCGCGCCTTAGCCTTGCCTCGCGTAACGGTGCCTTGCCTTGCGTTACCCTTTCCTTGCCTTGCCGTGCATTGCCTAGCCTTGCGTTGTCGTGCCTTAGCCTTGCCTCGCCTGACCGTGCCTTGCCTTGCGTTACCCTTTCCGTGCCTTGCCGTGCATTGCCTAGCCGTGCGTTGTCGTGCATCAGCCTTGCCTTGCCTCACCGTGCCTTGCCTTGCGTTACCCTTTCCTTGCCTTGCCGTGCATTGCCTAGCCGTGCGTTGCCGTGCCTTAGCCTTGTTTCCCCTTGCCGTGCCGTTCCTTCCGTTACCCTTGCCTTGCCTTGCTATCCCTTGCCTTCCTTGCCTTCCGTTACTCTTTGCTTGCCTTCCGTGCATTGCCTAGCCTTGCGTTGTCGTGCATTCGCCTTGCCTCCCCAAACCGTGCCTTGATTTGCGTTACCCTTTCCTTGCCTTGCCCTGCATTGCCTAGCCCTGTGTTGTCGTGCCTTAGCCTTGTTTCCCCTTACCGTGCCGTTCCTTTCGTTACCCTTGCCTTCCCCTGCTTTCCCTTGCCTTCCTTGCCTTCCGTTACTCTTTGCTTGCCTTCCGTGCATTGCCTAGCCTTGCGTTGTCGTGCCTTAGCCTTGCCTCGCCTGACCGTGCCTTGCCTTGAGTTACCCTTTACTTGCCTTGCCGTGCATTGCCTAGCCGTGCGTTGTCGTGCATTTGCCTTGTCTTGCCTCACCGTGCTTTGCCTTGCGTTACCCTTTCCTTGCCTTGCCGTGCATTGCCTAGCCCTGCATTGTCCTGCCTTAGCTTTGTTTCCCCTTACCGTGCCGTTCCTTTCGTTGCCCTTGCCTTCCCTTGCTTTCCCTTGCCTTCCTTGCCTTCCGTTACTCTTTGCTTGCCTTCCGTTCATTGCCGAGCCTTGCGTTGTCGTGCCTTAGCCTTGCCTCGCCTGACCGTGCCTTGCCTTGCGTTACCCTTTCCTTGCCTTGCCGTGCATTGCCTAGCCGTGCGTTGTCGTGCATTTGCCTTGCCTTGCCTTACCGTGCCTTGCCTTGCGTTACCCTTTCCTTGCCTGGCCGTGCATTGCGTAGCCGTGCGTTGCCGTTCCTTAGCTTTGTTTCCCCTTGCCGTGCCTTGCCTTTTGTTACACTTGCCTTGCCTTGCTTTGCCTTGCCTTCCTTTCCTTCCGTTACTCTTTCCTTGCCTAGCCGTGCACTGCCTAGCCTTGCGTTTTCGTGCATTAGCTTTGCCTCCCCAAACCGTGCCTTGCCTTGCGTTACCATTTCCTTGCCTTGCCCTGCATTGCCTAGCCCTGTGTTGTCGTACCTTAGTCTTGTTTGCCCTTACCGTGCCGTTCCTTCCGTTACCCTTGCCTTTCCCTGCTTTCCCTAGCCTTCCTTGCCTTCCGTTCCTCTTTGCTTGCCTTCCGTGCATTGCCTAGCCTTGAGTTGTCGTGCCTTAGCCTTGCCTCGCCTGACCGTGCCTTGCCTTGCGTTACCCTTTCCTTGCCTTGCCGTGAATTGCCTAGCCGTGCGTTGTCGTGCATCAGCCTTGCCTTGCCTCACCGTGCCTTGCCTTGCGTTACCCTTACCTTGCCTTGCTTTCCCTTCCTTTCATTGCTTTCCGTTACTCTTTGCTTTCCTTCCGTGCATTGCCTAGCCTTGCGTTGTCGTGCCTTAGCCTTGCCTCGCCTGACAGTGCCTTGCCTTGCGTTACCCTTTCCTTGCCTTGCCGTGCATTGCCTAGCCGTGCGTTGCCGTGCCTTAGCCTTGTTTCCCCTTGCCGTGCCGTTCCTTCCGTTACCCTTGCCTTGCCTTGCTTTCCCTTGCCTTCCTTGCCTTCCGTTACTCTTTGCTTGCCTTCCGTGCATTGCCTAGCCTTGCGTTGTCGTGCCTTAGCCTTGCCTCGCGTAACGGTGCCTTGCCTTGCGTTACCCTTTCCTTTCCTTGCCGTGCATTGGCTAGCCCTGCGTTGTCGTGCCTTAGCCTTGTTTCCCCTTACCGTGCCGTTCCTTCCGTTACCCTTGCCTTCCCCTGCTTTCCCTTGCCTTCCTTGCCTTCCGTTACTCTTTGCTTGCCTTCCGTTTATTGCCTAGCCTTGCGTTGTCGTGCCTTAGCCTTGCCGCGCCTTACCGTGCCTTGCCTTGCGTTACCCTTTCCTTGCCTTGCCGTGCATTGCCTAGCCTTGCGTTGTCGTGCCTTAGCCTTGCCTCGCCTGACCGTGCCTTGCCTTGCGTTACCCTTTCCTTGCCTTGCCGTGCATTGCCTAGCCGTGCGTTGTCGTGCATCAGCCTTGCCTTGCCTCACCGTGCCTTGCCTTGCGTTACCCTTTCCTTGCCTTGCCGTGCATTGCCTAGCCGTGCGTTGCCGTGCCTTAGCCTTGTTTCCCCTTGCCGTGCCGTTCCTTCTGTTACCCTTGCCTTGCCTTGCTTTCCCTTGCCTTCCTTGCCTTCCGTTACTCTTTGCTTGCCTTCCGTGCATTGCCTAGCCTTGCGTTGTCGTGCATTCGCCTTCCTCCCCGAACCGTGCCTTGCCTTGCGTTACCCTTTCCTTGCCTTGCCCTGCATTGCCTAGCCCTGTGTTGTCGTACCTTAGCCTTGTTTCCCCTTACCGTGCCGTTCCTTTCGTTACCATTGCCTTTCCTTGCTTTCCCTTGCCTTCCTTACCTTCCGTTACTCTTTGCTTGCCTTCCGTGCATTGCCTAGCCTTGCGTTGTCGTGCCTTAGCCTTGCCTCGCCTGACCGTGCCTTGCCTTGAGTTACCCTTTCCTTGCCTTCCCGTGCATTGCCAAGCCGTGCGTTGTCGTGCATTTGCCTTGTCTTGCCTCACCGTGCTTTGCCTTGCGTTAAGCTTTCCTTGCCTTGCCGTGCATTGGCTAGCCCTGCGTTGTCGTGCCTTAGCCTTGTTTCCCCTTACCGTGCCGTTCCTTACGTTACCCTTGCCTTCCCCTGCTTTCCCTTGCCTTCCTTGCCTTCCGTTACTCTTTGCTTGCCTTCCGTTTATTGCCTAGCCTTGCGTTGTCGTGCCTTAGCCTTGCCGCGCCTTACCGTGCCTTGCCTTGCGTTACCCTTTCCTTGCCTTGCCGTGCATTGCCTAGCCGTGCGTTGTCGTGCCTTAGCCTTGTTTCCCCTTACCGTGCCGTTCCTTTCGTTACCCTTGCCTTCCCCTGCTTTCCCTTGACTTCCTTGCCTTCCGTTACTCTTTGCTTGCCTTCCGTGCATTGCCTAGCCTTGCGTTGTCGTGCCTTAGCCTTGCCTCGCCTGACCGTGCCTTGCCTTGAGTTACCCTTTCCTTGCCTTGCCGTGCATTGCCTAGCCGTGCGTTGTCGTGCATTTGCCTTGTCTTGCCTCACCGTGCTTTGCCTTGCGTTACCCTTTCCTTGCCTTGCCGTGCATTGCCTAGCCCTGCATTGTCCTGCCTTAGCTTTGTTTCCCCTTACCGTGCCGTTCCTTTCGTTGCCCTTGCCTTCCCTTGCTTTCCCTTGCCTTCCTTGCCTTCCGTTACTCTTTGCTTGCCTTCCGTTCATTGCCTAGCCTTGCGTTGTCGTGCCTTAGCCTTGCCTCGCCTGACCGTGCCTTGCCTTGCGATACCCTTTCCTTGCCTGGCCGTGCATTGCCTAGCCGTGCGTTGTCGTGCATTAGCCTTTTCTTGCCTTACCGTGCCTTGCCTTGCGTTACCCTTTCCTTGCCTGGCCGTGCATTGCGTAGCCGTGCGTTGCCGTTCCTTAGCCTTCTTTCCCCTTGCCGTGCCTTGCCTTTTGTTACACTTGCCTTGCCTTGCTTTGCCTTGCCTTCCTTTCCTTCCGTTACTCTTTCCTTGCCTAGCCGTGCACTGCCTAGCCTCGCGTTGTCGTGCATTACCTTTGCCTCCCCAAACCGTGCCTTGCCTTGCGTTACCATTTCCTTGCCTTGCCCTGCATTGCCTAGCCCTGTGTTGTCGTGCCTTAGTCTTGTTTGCCCTTACCGTGCCGTTCCTTCCGTTACCCTTGCCTTTCCCTGCTTTCCCTAGCCTTCCTTGCCTTCCGTTCCTCTTTGCTTGCCTTCCGTGCATTGCCTAGCCTTGCGTTGTCGTGCCTTAGCCTTGCCTCGCCTGACCGTGCCTTGCCTTGCGTTACCCTTTCCTTGCCTTGCCGTGAATTGCCTAGCCGTGCGTTGTCGTGCATCAGCCTTGCCTTGCCTCACCGTGCCTTGCCTTGCGTTACCCTTACCTTGCCTTGCTTTCCCTTCCTTTCATTGCCTTCCGTTACTCTTTGCTTTCCTTCCGTGCATTGCCTAGCCTTGCGTTGTCGTGCCTTAGCCTTGCCTCGCCTGACAGTGCCTTGCCTTGCGTTACCCTTTCCTTGCCTTGCCGTGCATTGCCTAGCCGTGCGTTGCCGTGCCTTAGCCTTGTTTCCCCTTGCCGTGCCGTTCCTTCCGTTACCCTTGCCTTGCCTTGCTTTCCCTTGCCTTCCTTGCCTTCCGTTACTCTTTGCTTGCCTGCCGTGCATTGCCTAGCCTTGCGTTGCCGTGCCTTAGCCTTGCCTCGCGTAACGGTGCCTTGCCTTGCGTTACCCTTTCCTTTCCTTGCCGTGCATTGGCTAGCCCTGCGTTGTCGTGCCTTAGCCTTGTTTCCCCTTACCGTGCCGTTCCTTCCGTTACCCTTGCCTTCCCCTGCTTTCCCTTGCCTTCCTTGCCTTCCGTTACTCTTTGCTTGCCTTCCGTTTATTTCCTAGCCTTGCGTTGTCGTGCCTTAGCCTTGCCGCGCCTTACCGTGCCTTGCCTTGCGTTACCCTTTCCTTGCCTCGCCGTGCATTGCCTATCCTTGCGTTGTCGTGCCTTAGCCTTGCCTCGCCTGACCGTGCCTTGCCTTGCGTTACCCTTTCCTTGCCTTGCCGTGCATTGCCTAGCCGTGCGTTGTCGTGCATCAGCTTTGCCTTGCCTCATCGTGCCTTGCCTTGCGTTACCCTTTCCTTGCCTTGCCGTGCATTGCCTAGCCGTGCGTTGCCGTGCCTTAGCCTTGTTTCCCCTTGCCGTGCCGTTCCTTCTGTTACCCTTGCCTTGCCTTGCTTTCCCTTGCCTTCCTTGCCTTCCGTTACTCTTTGCTTGCCTTCCGTGCATTGCCTAGCCTTGCGTTGTCGTGCATGCGCCTTCCTCCCCAAACCGTGCCTTGCCTTGCGTTACCCTTTCCTTGCCTTGCCCTGCATTGCCTATCCCTGTGTTGTCGTGCCTTAGTCTTGTTTGCCCTTACCGTGCCGTTCCTTCCGTTACCCTTGCCTTTCCCTGCTTTCCCTAGCCTTCCTTGCCTTCCGTTCCTCTTTCCTTGCCTTGCCGTGCATTGCCTAGCCGTGCGTTGTCGTGCATCAGCCTTGCCTTGCCTCACCGTGCCTTGCCTTGCGTTACCCTTTCCTTGCCTTGCCGTGCATTGCCTAGCCGTGCGTTGCCGTGCCTTAGCCTTGTTTCCCCTTGCCGTGCCGTTCCTTCCGTTACCCTTGCCTTCCCCTGCTTCCCCTTGCCTTCCTTGCCTTCCGTTACTCTTTGCTTGCCTTCCGTGCATTGCCTAGCCTTGCGTTGTCGTGCCTTAGCCTTGCCTCGCGTAACGGTGCCTTGCCTTGCGTTACCCTTTCCTTGCCTTGCCGTGCATTGCCTAGCCTTGCGTTGTCGTGCATTAGCCTTGTCTTGCCTTACCGTGCCTTGCCTTGCGTTACCCTTTCCTTGCCTGGCCGTGCATTGCGTAGCCGTGAGTTGCCGTTCCTTAGCCTTGTTTCCCCTTGCCGTGCCTTGCCTTTTGTTACACTTGCCTTGCCTTGCTTTGCCTTGCCTTCCTTGCCTTCCGTTACTCTTTCCTTGCCTAGCCGTGCACTGCCTAGCCTTGCGTTGTCGTGCATTAGCTTTGCCTCCCCAAACCGTGCCTTGCCTTGCGTTACCATTTCCTTGCCTTGCCCTGCATTGCCTAGCCCTGTGTTGTCGTGCCTTAGTCTTGTTTGCCCTTACCGTGCCGTTCCTTCCGTTACCCTTGCCTTTCCCTGCTTTCCCTTGCCTTCCTTGCCTTCCGTTACTCTTTGCTTGCCTTCCGTGCATTGCCTAGCCTTGCGTTGTCGTGCCTTAGCCTTGCCTCGCCTGACCGTGCCTTGCCTTGCGTTACCCTTTCCTTGCCTTGCCGTGCATTGCCTAGCCGTGCGTTGTCGTGCATCAGCCTTGCCTTGCCTCACCGTGCCTTGCCTTGCGTTACCCTTACCTTGCCTTGCTTTCCCTTCCTTTCATTGCTTTCCGTTACTCTTTGCTTTCCTTCCGTGCATTGCCTAGCCTTGCGTTGTCGTGCCTTAGCCTTGCCTCGCCTGACAGTGCCTTGCCTTGCGTTACCCTTTCCTTGCCTTGCCGTGCATTGCCTAGCCGTGCGTTGTCGTGCCTTAGCCTTGTTTCCCCTTGCCGTACCGTTCCTTCCGTTACCCTTGCCTTGCCTTGCTTTCCCTTGCCTTCCTTGCCTTCCGTTACTCTTTGCTTGCCTTCCGTGCATTGCCTAGCCTTGCGTTGTCGTGCCTTAGCCTTGCCTCGCGTAACGGTGCCTTGCCTTGCGTTACCCTTTCCTTTCCTTGCCGTGCATTGGCTAGCCTTGCGTTGTCGTGCCTTAGCCTTGTTTCCCCTTACCGTGCCGTTCCTTCCGTTACCCTTGCCTTCCCCTGCTTTCCCTTGCCTTCCTTGCCTTCCGTTACTCTTTGCTTGCCTTCCGTTTATTGCCTAGCCTTGCGTTGTCGTGCCTTAGCCTTGCCGCGCCTTACCGTGCCTTGCCTTGCGTTACCCTTTCCTTGCCTTGCCGTGCATTGCCTAGCCTTGCGTTGTCGTGCCTTAGCCTTGCCTCGCCTGACCGTGCCTTGCCTTGCGTTACCCTTTCCTTGCCTTGCCGTGCATTGCCTAGCCGTGCGTTGTCGTGCATCAGCCTTGCCTTGCCTCACCGTGCCTTGCCTTGCGTTACCCTTTCCTTGCCTTGCCGTGCATTGCCTAGCCGTGCGTTGTCGTGCATCAGCCTTGCCTTGCCTCACCGTGCCTTGCCTTGCGTTACCCTTTCCTTGCCTAGCCGTGCGTTGCCGTGCCTTAGCCTTGTTTCCCCTTGCCGTGCCGTTCCTTCCGTTACCCTTGCCTTGCCTTGCTTTCCCTTGCCTTCCTTGCCTTCCGTTACTCTTTGCTTGCCTTCCGTGCATTGCCTAGCCTTCCGTTGTCGTGCATTCGCCTTCCTCCCCAAACCGTGCCTTGATTTGCGTTACCCTTTCCTTGCCTTGCCCTGCATTGCCTAGCCCTGTGTTGTCGTTACTTAGCCTTGTTTCCCCTTACCGTGCCGTTCCTTTCGTTACCCTTGCCTTCCCCTGCTTTCCCTTGCCTTCCTTGCCTTCCGTTACTCTTTGCTTGCCTTCCGTGCATTGCCTAGCCTTCCGTTGTCGTGCCTTAGCCTTGCCTCGCCTGACCGTGCCTTGCCTTGAGTTACCCTTTCCTTGCCTTGCCGTGCATTGCCTAGCCGTGCGTTGTCGTGCATTTGCCTTGCCTTGCCTCACCGTGCCTTGCCTTGCGTTACCCTTTCCTTGCCTTGCCATGCATTGCCTAGCCCTGCATTGTCCTGCCTTAGCTTTGTTTCCCCTTACCGTGCCGTTCCTTTCGTTGCCCTTGCCTTCCCTTGCTTTCCCTTGCCTTCCTTGCCTTCCGTTACTCTTTGCTTGCCTTCCGTTCATTGCCTAGCCTTGCGTTGTCGTGCCTTAGCCTTGCCTCGCCTGACCGTGCCTTGCCTTGCGTTACCCTTTCCTTGCCTTGCCGTGCATTGCCTAGCCGTGCGTTGTCGTGCATTGGCCTTGCCTTGCCTCACCGTGCCTTGCCTTGCGTTACCCTTTCCTTGCCTGGCCGTGCATTGCCTAGCCGTGCGTTGTCGTGCATTAGCCTTGTCTTCGCCTACCGTGCCTTGCCTTGCGTTACCCTTTCCTTGCCTGGCCGTGCATTGCGTAGCCGTGCGTTGCCGTTCCTTAGCCTTGTTTCCCCTTGCCGTGCCTTGCCTTTTGTTACACTTGCCTTGCCTTGCTTTGCCTTGCCTTCCTTTCCTTCCGTTACTCTTTCCTTGCCTAGCCGTGCACTGCCTAGCCTTGCGTTGTCGTGCATTAGCTTTGCCTCCCCAAACCGTGCCTTGCCTTGCGTTACCATTTCCTTGCCTTGCCCTGCATTGCCTAGCCCTGTGTTGTCGTGCCTTAGTCTTGTTTGCCCTTACCGTGCCGTTCCTTCCGTTACCCTTGCCTTTCCCTGCTTTCCCTTGCCTTCCTTGCCTTCCGTTACTCTTTGCTTGCCTTCCGTGCATTGCCTAGCCTTGCGTTGTCGTGCCTTAGCCTTGCCTCGCCTGACCGTGCCTTGCCTTGAGTTACCCTTTCCTTGCCTTGCCGTGCATTGCCTAGCCGTGCCATTGCCTTCCGTTACTCTTTGCTTTCCTTCCGTGCATTGCCTAGCCTTGCGTTGTAGTGCCTTAGCCTTGCCTCGCCTGACAGTGCCTTGCCTTGCGTTACCCTTTCCTTGCCTTGCCGTGCATTGCCTAGCCGTGCGTTGCCGTGCCTTAGCCTTGCCTCGCCTGACCGTGCCTTGCCTTGAGTTACCCTTTCCTTGCCTTGCCGTGCATTGCCTAGCCGTGCGTTGTCGTGCATTTGCCTTGTCTTGCCTCACCGTGCTTTGCCTTGCGTTACCCTTTCCTTGCCTTGCCGTGCATTGCCTAGCCCTGCATTGTCGTGCCTTAGCTTTGTTTCCCCTTACCGTGCCGTTCCTTTCGTTGCCCTTGCCTTCCCTTGCTTTCCCTTGCCTTCCTTGCCTTCCGTTACTCTTTGCTTGCCTTCCGTTCATTGCCTAGCCTTGCGTTGTCGTGCCTTAGCCTTGCCTCGCCTGACCGTGCCTTGCCTTGCTTTACCCTTTCCTTGCCTTGCCGTGCATTGCCTAGGCGTGCGTTGTCGTGCATTTGCCTTGCCTTGCCTCACCGTGCCTTGCCTTGCGTTACCCTTTCCTTGCCTGGCCGTGCATTGCCTAGCCGTGCGTTGTCGTGCATTAGCCTTGTCTTCCCTTACCGTGCCTTGCCTTGCGTTACCCTTTCCTTGCCTGGCCGTGCATTGCGTAGCCGTGCGTTGCCGTTCCTTAGCCTTGTTTCCCCTTGCCGTGCCTTGCCTTTTGTTACACTTGCCTTGCCTTGCTTTGCCTTGCCTTCCTTTCCTTCCGTTACTCTTTCCTTGCCTAGCCGTGCACTGCCTAGCCTTGCGTTGTCGTGCATTAGCCTTGCCTCCCCAAACCGTGCCTTGCCTTGCGTTACCCTTTCCTTGCCTTGCCCTGCATTGCCTAGCCCTGTGTTGTCGTGCCTTAGTCTTGTTTGCCCTTACCGTGCCGTTCCTTCCGTTACCCTTGCCTTTCCCTGCTTTCCCTAGCCTTCCTTGCCTTCCGTTCCTCTTTGCTTACCTTCCGTGCATTGCCTAGCCTTGAGTTGTCGTGCCTTAGCCTTGCCTCGCCTGACCGTGCCTTGCCTTGCGTTACCCTTTCCTTGCCTTGCCGTGAATTGCCTAGCCGTGCGTTGTCGTGCATTAGCCTTGCCTTGCCTCACCGTGCCTTGCCTTGCGTTACCCTTACCTTGCCTTGCCTCATTTCCCTTGTCCTTTCCCCATGCCTTCCGTCTCTTTGCTTTCCTTCCGTGCATTGCCTAGCCTTGCCTTGTCGTGCCTTAGCCTTGCCTCGCCTGACCGTGCCTTCCTTCCCTTGCGTTACCCTTTCCTTGCCTTGCCGTGCATTGCCTAGCCGTGCGTTGTCGTGCCTTAGCCTTGTTTCCCCTTGCCGTGCCGTTCCTTCCGTTACCCTTGCCTTGCCTTGCTTTCCCTTGCCTTCCTTGCCTTCCGTTACTCTTTGCTTGCCTTCCGTGCATTGCCTAGCCTTGCGTTGTCGTGCATTCGCCTTCCTCCCAAACCGTGCCTTGCCTTGCGTTACCCTTTCCTTGCCTTGCCCTGCATTGCCTAGCCCTGTGTTGTCGTGCCTTAGCCTTGTTTCCCCTTACCGTGCCGTTCCTTACGTTACCCTTGCCTTCCCCTGCTTTCCCTTGCCTTCCTTGCCTTCCGTTACTCTTTGCTTGCCTTCCGTGCATTGCCTAGCCTTGCGTTGTCGTGCCTTAGCCTTGCCTCGCGTAACGGTGCCTTGCCTTGAGTTACCCTTTACTTGCCTTGCCGTGCATTGCCTAGCCGTGCGTTGTCGTGCATTTGCCTTGTCTTGCCTCACCGTGCTTTGCCTTGCGTTACCCTTTCCTTGCCTTGCCGTGCATTGCCTAGCCCTGCATTGTCCTGCCTTAGCTTTGTTTCCCCTTACCGTGCCGTTCCTTTCGTTGCCCTTGCCTTCCCTTGCTTTCCCTTGCCTTCCTTGCCTTCCGTTACTCTTTGCTTGCCTTCCGTTCATTGCCGAGCCTTGCGTTGTCGTGCCTTAGCCTTGCCTCGCCTGACCGTGCCTTGCCTTGCGTTACCCTTTCCTTGCCTTGCCGTGCATTGCCTAGCCGTGCGTTGTCGTGCATTTGCCTTGCCTTGCCTCACCGTGCCTTGCCTTGCGTTACCCTTTCCTTGCCTGGCCGTGCATTGCGTAGCCGTGCGTTGCCGTTCCTTAGCTTTGTTTCCCCTTGCCGTGCCTTGCCTTTTGTTACACTTGCCTTGCCTTGCTTTGCCTTGCCTTCCTTTCCTTCCGTTACTCTTTCCTTGCCTAGCCGTGCACTCCCTAGCCTTGCGTTTTCGTGCATTAGCTTTGCCTCCCCAAACCGTGCCTTGCCTTGCGTTGCCATTTCCTTGCCTTGCCCTGCATTGCCTAGCCCTGTGTTGTCGTACCTTAGTCTTGTTTGCCCTTACCGTGCCGTTCCTTCCGTTACCCTTGCCTTTCCCTGCTTTCCCTAGCCTTCCTTGCCTTCCGTTCCTCTTTGCTTGCCTTCCGTGCATTGCCTAGCCTTGAGTTGTCGTGCCTTAGCCTTGCCTCGCCTGACCGTGCCTTGCCTTGCGTTACCCTTTCCTTGCCTTGCCGTGAATTGCCTAGCCGTGCGTTGTCGTGCATCAGCCTTGCCTTGCCTCACCGTGCCTTGCCTTGCGTTACCCTTACCTTGCCTTGCTTTCCCTTCCTTTCATTGCTTTCCGTTACTCTTTGCTTTCCTTCCGTGCATTGCCTAGCCTTGCGTTGTCGTGCCTTAGCCTTGCCTCGCCTGACAGTGCCTTGCCTTGCGTTACCCTTTCCTTGCCTTTCCGTGCATTGCCTAGCCGTGCGTTGCCGTGCCTTAGCCTTGTTTCCCCTTGCCGTGCCGTTCCTTCCGTTACCCTTGCCTTGCCTTGCTTTCCCTTGCCTTCCTTGCCTTCCGTTACTCTTTGCTTGCCTTCCGTGCATTGCCTAGCCTTGCGTTGTCGTGCCTTAGCCTTGCCTCGCGTAACGGTGCCTTGCCTTGCGTTACCCTTTCCTTTCCTTGCCGTGCATTGGCTAGCCCTGCGTTGTCGTGCCTTAGCCTTGTTTCCCCTTACCGTGCCGTTCCTTCCGTTACCCTTGCCTTCCCCTGCTTTCCCTTGCCTTCCTGGCCTTCCGTTACTCTTTGCTTGCCTTCCGTTTATTGCCTAGCCTTGCGTTGTCGTGCCTTAGCCTTGCCGCGCCTTACCGTGCCTTGCCTTGCGTTACCCTTTCCTTGCCTTGCCGTGCATTGCCTAGCCTTGCGTTGTCGTGCCTTAGCCTTGCCTCGCCTGACCGTGCCTTGCCTTGCGTTACCCTTTCCTTGCCTTGCCGTGCATTGCCTAGCCGTGCGTTGTCGTGCATCAGCCTTGCCTTGCCTCACCGTGCCTTGCCTTGCGTTACCCTTTCCTTGCCTTGCCGTGCATTGCCTAGCCGTGCGTTGCCGTGCCTTAGCCTTGTTTCCCCTTGCCGTGCCGTTCCTTCTGTTACCCTTGCCTTGCCTTGCTTTCCCTTGCCTTCCTTGCCTTCCGTTACTCTTTGCTTGCCTTCCGTGCATTGCCTAGCCTTGCGTTGTCGTGCATTCGCCTTCCTCCCCGAACCGTGCCTTGCCTTGCGTTACCCTTTCCTTGCCTTGCCCTGCATTGCCTAGCCCTGTGTTGTCGTACCTTAGCCTTGTTTCCCCTTACCGTGCCGTTCCTTTCGTTACCCTTGCCTTCCCCTGCTTTCCCTTGCCTTCCTTGCCTTCCGTTACTCTTTGCTTGCCTTCCGTGCATTGCCTAGCCTTGCGTTGTCGTGCCTTAGCCTTGCCTCGCCTGACCGTGCCTTGCCTTGCGTTACCCTTTCCTTGCCTGGCCGTGCATTGCCTAGCCGTGCGTTGTCGTGCATTTGCCTTGTCTTGCCTCACCGTGCTTTGCCTTGCGTTAAGCTTTCCTTGCCTTGCCGTGCATTGGCTAGCCCTGCGTTGTCGTGCCTTAGCCTTGTTTCCCCTTACCGTGCCGTTCCTTACGTTACCCTTGCCTTCCCCTGCTTTCCCTTGCCTTCCTTGCCTTCCGTTACTCTTTGCTTGCCTTCCGTTTATTGCCTAGCCTTGCGTTGTCGTGCCTTAGCCTTGCCGCGCCTTACCGTGCCTTGCCTTGCGTTACCCTTTCCTTGCCTTGCCGTGCATTGCCTAGCCTTGCGTTGTCGTGCCTTAGCCTTGTTTCCCCTTACCGTGCCGTTCCTTCCGTTACCCTTGCCTTCCCCTGCTTTCCCTTGACTTCCTTGCCTTCCGTTACTCTTTGCTTGCCTTCCGTGCATTGCCTAGCCTTGCGTTGTCGTGCCTTAGCCTTGCCTCGCCTGACCGTGCCTTGCCTTGAGTTACCCTTTCCTTGCCTTGCCGTGCATTGCCTAGCCGTGCGTTGTCGTGCATTTGCCTTGTCTTGCCTCACCGTGCTTTGCCTTGCGTTACCCTTTCCTTGCCTTGCCGTGCATTGCCTAGCCCTGCATTGTCCTGTCTTAGCTTTGTTTCCCCTTACCGTGCCGTTCCTTTCGTTGCCCTTGCCTTCCCTTGCTTTCCCTTGCCTTCCTTGCCTTCCGTTACTCTTTGCTTGCCTTCCGTTCATTGCCTAGCCTTGCGTTGTCGTGCCTTAGCCTTGCCTCGCCTGACCGTGCCTTGCCTTGCGATACCCTTTCCTTGCCTGGCCGTGCATTGCCTAGCCGTGCGTTGTCGTGCATTAGCCTTTTCTTGCCTTACCGTGCCTTGCCTTGCGTTACCCTTTCCTTGCCTGGCCGTGCATTGCGTAGCCGTGCGTTGCCGTTCCTTAGCCTTCTTTCCCCTTGCCGTGCCTTGCCTTTTGTTAAACTTGCCTTGCCTTGCTTTGCCTTGCCTTCCTTTCCTTCCGTTACTCTTTCCTTGCCTAGCCGTGCACTGCCTAGCCTCGCGTTGTCGTGCATTACATTTGCCTCCCCAAACCGTGCCTTGCCTTGCGTTACCATTTCCTTGCCTTGCCCTGCATTGCCTAGCCCTGTGTTGTCGTGCCTTATTCTTGTTTGCCCTTACCGTGCCGATCCTTCCGTTACCCTTGCCTTTCCCTGCTTTCCCGAGCCTTCCTTGCCTTCCGTTCCTCTTTGCTTGCCTTCCGTGCATTGCCTAGCCTTGCGTTGTCGTGCCTTAGCCTTGCCTCGCCTGACCGTGCCTTGCCTTGCGTTACCCTTTCCTTGCCTTGCCGTGAATTGCCTAGCCGTGCGTTGTCGTGCATCAGCCTTGCCTTGCCTCACCGTGCCTTGCCTTGCGTTACCCTTACCTTGCCTTGCTTTCCCTTCCTTTCATTGCCTTCCGTTTCTCTTTGCTTTCCTTCCGTGCATTGCCTAGCCTTGCGTTGTCGTGCCTTAGCCTTGCCTCGCCTGACAGTGCCTTGCCTTGCGTTACCCTTTCCTTGCCTTGCCGTGCATTGCCTAGCCGTGCGTTGCCGTGCCTTAGCCTTGTTTCCCCTTGCCGTGCCGTTCCTTCCGTTACCCTTGCCTTGCCTTGCTTTCCCTTGCCTTCCTTGCCTTCCGTTACTCTTTGCTTGCCTTCCGTGCATTGCCTAGCCTTGCGTTGCCGTGCCTTAGCCTTGCCTCGCGTAACGGTGCCTTGCCTTGCGTTACCCTTTCCTTTCCTTGCCGTGCATTGGCTAGCCCTGCGTTGTCGTGCCTTAGCCTTGTTTCCCCTTACCGTGCCGTTCCTTCCGTTACCCTTGCCTTCCCCTGCTTTCCCTTGCCTTCCTTGCCTTCCGTTACTCTTTGCTTGCCTTCCGTTTATTTCCTAGCCTTGCGTTGTCGTGCCTTAGCCTTGCCGCGCCTTACCGTGCCTTGCCTTGCGTTACCCTTTACTTGCCTCGCCGTGCATTGCCTATCCTTGCGTTGTCGTGCCTTAGCCTTGCCTCGCCTGACCGTGCCTTGCCTTGCGTTACCCTTTCCTTGCCTTGCCGTGCATTGCCTAGCCGTGCGTTGTCGTGCATCAGCTTTGCCTTGCCTCACCGTGCCTTGCCTTGCGTTACCCTTTCCTTGCCTTGCCGTGCATTGCCTAGCCGTGCGTTGCCGTGCCTTAGCCTTGTTTCCCCTTGCCGTGCCGTTCCTTCTGTTACCCTTGCCTTGCCTTGCTTTCCCTTGCCTTCCTTGCCTTCCGTTACTCTTTGCTTGCCTTCCGTGCATTGCCTAGCCTTGCGTTGTCGTGCATGCGCCTTCCTCCCCAAACCGTGCCTTGCCTTGCGTTACCCTTTCCTTGCCTTGCCCTGCATTGCCTAGCCCTGTGTTGTCGTGCCTTAGTCTTGTTTGCCCTTACCGTGCCGTTCCTTCCGTTACCCTTGCCTTTCCCTGCTTTCCCTAGCCTTCCTTGCCTTCCGTTCCTCTTTCCTTGCCTTGCCGTGCATTGCCTAGCCGTGCGTTGTCGTGCATCAGCCTTGCCTTGCCTCACCGTGCCTTGCCTTGCGTTACCCTTTCCTTGCCTTGCCGTGCATTGCCTAGCCGTGCGTTGCCGTGCCTTAGCCTTGTTTCCCCTTGCCGTGCCGTTCCTTCCGTTACCCTTGCCTTCCCCTGCTTCCTCTTGACTTCCTTGCCTTCCGTTACTCTTTGCTTGCCTTCCGTGCATTGCCTAGCCGTGCGTTGTCGTGCATTTGCCTTGCCTTGCCTCACCGTGCCTTGCCATGTGTTACCCTTTCCTTGCCTGGCCGTGCATTGCCTAGCCGTGCGTTGCCGTGCATTAGCCTTGTCTTGCCTTACCGTGCCTTGCCTTGCGTTACCCTTTCCTTGCCTGGCCGTGCATTGCGTAGCCGTGCGTTGCCGTTCCTTAGCCTTGTTTCCCCTTGCCGTGCCTTGCCTTTTGTTACACTTGCCTTGCCTTGCTTTGCCTTGCCTTCCTTTCCTTCCGTTACTCTTTCCTTGCCTAGCCGTGCACTGCCTAGCCTTGCGTTGTCGTGCATTAGCTTTGCCTCCCCAAACCGTGCCTTGCCTTGCGTTACCATTTCCTTGCCTTGCCCTGCATTGCCTAGCCCTGTGTTGTCGTGCCTTAGTCTTGTTTGCCCTTACCGTGCCGTTCCTTCCGTTACCCTTGCCTTTCCCTGCTTTCCCTAGCCTTCCTTGCCTTCCGTTCCTCTTTGCTTGCCTTCCGTGCATTGACTAGCCTTGCGTTGTCGTGCCTTAGCCTTGCCTCGCCTGACCGTGCCTTGCCTTGCGTTACCCTTTCCTTGCCTTGCCGTGAATTGCCTAGCCGTGCGTTGTCGTGCATCAGCCTTGCCTTGCCTCACCGTGCCTTGCCTTGCGTTACCCTTACCTTGCCTTGCTTTCCCTTCCTTTCATTGCTTTCCGTTACTCTTTGCTTTCCTTCCGTGCATTGCCTAGCCTTGCGTTGTCGTGCCTTAGCCTTGCCTCGCCTGACAGTGCCTTGCCTTGCGTTACCCTTTCCTTGCCTTGCCGTGCATTGCCTAGCCCTGCGTTGTCGTGCCTTAGCCTTGTTTCCCCTTGCCGTACCGTTCCTTCCGTTACCCTTGCCTTGCCTTGCTTTCCCTTGCCTTCCTTGCCTTCCGTTACTCTTTGCTTGCCTTCTGTGCATTGCCTAGCCTTGCGTTGTCGTGCCTTAGCCTTGCCTCGCGTAACGGTGCCTTGCCTTGCGTTACCCTTTCCTTTCCTTGCCGTGCATTGGCTAGCCTTGCGTTGTCGTGCCTTAGCCTTGTTTCCCCTTACCGTGCCGTTACTTCCGTTACCCTTGCCTTCCCCTGCTTTCCCTTGCCTTCCTTGCCTTCCGTTACTCTTTGCTTGCCTTCCGTGCATTGCCTAGCCTTGCGTTGTCGTGCCTTAGCCTTGCCTCGCCTTACCGTGCCTTGCCTTGCGTTACCCTTTCCTTGCCTTGCCGTGCATTGCCTAGCCTTGCGTTGTCGTGCCTTAGCCTTGCCTTGCCTCACCGTGCCTTGCCTTGCGTTACCCTTTCCGTGCCTTGCCGTGCATTGCCTAGCCGTGCGTTGTCGTGCATCAGCCTTGCCTTGCCTCACCGTGCCTTGCCTTGCGTTACCCTTTCCGTGCCTTGCCGTGCATTGCCTAGCCGTGCGTTGTCGTGCATCAGCCTTGCCTTGCCTCACCGTGCCTTGCCTTGCGTTACCCTTTCCTTGCCTTGCCCTGCATTGCCTAGCCGTGCGTTGCCGTGCCTTAGCCTTGTTTCCCCTTGCCGTGCCGTTCCTTCTGTTACCCTTGCCTTGCCTTGCTTTCCCTTGCCTTCCTTGCCTTCCGTTACTCTTTGCTTGCCTTCCGTGCATTGCCTAGCCTTGCGTTGTCGTGCATTCGCCTTCCTCCCCAAACCGTGCCTTGATTTGCGTTACCCTTTCCTTGCCTTGCCGTGCATTGCCGAGCCGTGCGTTGTCGTGCATTGGCCTTGCCTTGCCTCACCGTGCCTTGCCTTGCGTTACCCTTTCCTTGCCTGGCCGTGCATTGCCTAGCCGTGCGTTGTCGTGCATTAGCCTTGTCTTCCCTTACCGTGCCTTGCCTTGCGTTACCCTTTCCTTGCCTGGCCGTGCATTGCGTAGCCGTGCGTTGCCGTTCCTTAGCCTTGTTTCCCCTTGCCGTGCCTTGCCTTTTGTTACACTTGCCTTGCCTTGCTTTGCCTTGCCTTCCTTTCCTTCCGTTATTCTTTCCTTGCCTAGCCGTGCACTGCCTAGCCTTGCGTTGTCGTGCAATAGCTTTGCCCCCCCAAACCGTGCCTTGCCTTGCGTTACCATTTCTTTGCCTTGCCCTGCATTGCCTAGCCCTGTGTTGTCGTGCCTTAGTCTTTTTTGCCCTTACCGTGCCGTTCCTTCCGTTACGCTTGCCTTTCCCTGCTTTCCCTAGCCTTCCTTGCCTTCCGTTCCTCTTTGCTTGCCTTCCGTGCATTGCCTAGCCTTGCGTTGTCGTGCCTTAGCCTTGCCTCGCCTGACCGTGCCTTGCCTTGCGTTACCCTTTCCTTGCCTTGCCGTGAATTGCCTAGCCGTGCGTTGTCGTGCATCAGCCTTGCCTTGCCTCACCGTGCCTTGCCTTGCGTTACCCTTACCTTGCCTTGCTTTCGCTTCCTTTCATTGCCTTCCGTTACTCTTTCCTTTTCTTCCGTGCATTGCCTAGCCTTGCGTTGTAGTGCCTTAGCCTTGCCTCGCCTGACAGTGCCTTGCCTTGCGTTACCCTTTCCTTGCCTTGCCGTGCATTGCCTAGCCGTGCGTTGCCGTGCCTTAGCCTTGCCTCGCCTGACCGTGCCTTGCCTTGAGTTACCCTTTCCTTGCCTTGCCGTGCATTGCCTAGCCGTGCGTTGTCGTGCATTTGCCTTGTCTTGCCTCACCGTGCTTTGCCTTGCGTTACCCTTTCCATGCCTTGCCGTGCATTGCCTAGCCCTGCATTGTCGTGCCTTAGCTTTGTTTCCCCTTACCGTGCCGTTCCTTTCGTTGCCCTTGCCTTCCCTTGCTTTCCCTTGCCTTCCTTGCCTTCCGTTACTCTTTGCTTGCCTTCCGTTCATTGCCGAGCCTTGCGTTGTCGTGCCTTAGCCTTGCCTCGCCTGACCGTGCCTTGCCTTGCTTTACCCTTTCCTTGCCTTGCCGTGCATTGCCTAGCCGTGCGTTGTCGTGCATTTGCCTTGCCTTGCCTCACCGTGCCTTGCCTTGCGTTACCCTTTCCTTGCCTGGCCGTGCATTGCCTAGCCGTGCGTTGTCGTGCATTAGCCTTGTCTTCCCTTACCGTGCCTTGCCTTGCGTTACCCTTTCCTTGCCTGGCCGTGCATTGCGTAGCCGTGCGTTGCCGTTCCTTAGCTTTGTTTCCCCTTGCCGTGCCTTGCCTTTTGTTACACTTGCCTTGCCTTGCTTTGCCTTGCCTTCCTTTCCTTCCGTTACTCTTTCCTTGCCTAGCCGTGCACTGCCTAGCCTTGCGTTTTCGTGCATTAGCTTTGCCTCCCCAAACCGTGCCTTGCCTTGCGTTACCATTTCCTTGCCTTGCCCTGCATTGCCTAGCCCTGTGTTGTCGTGCCTTAGTCTTGTTTGCCCTTACCGTGCCGTTCCTTCCGTTACCCTTGCCTTTCCCTGCTTTCCCTAGCCTTCCTTGCCTTCCGTTCCTCTTTGCTTGCCTTCCGTGCATTGCCTAGCCTTGAGTTGTCGTGCCTTAGCCTTGCCTCGCCTGACCGTGCCTTGCCTTGCGTTACCCTTTCCTTGCCTTGCCGTGAATTGCCTAGCCGTGCGTTGTCGTGCATCAGCCTTGCCTTGCCTCACCGTGCCTTGCCTTGCGTTACCCTTACCTTGCCTTGCTTTCCCTTCCTTTCATTGCTTTCCGTTACTCTTTGCTTTCCTTCCGTGCATTGCCTAGCCTTGCGTTTTCGTGCCTTAGCCTTGCCTCGCCTGACAGTGCCTTGCCTTGCGATACCCTTTCCTTGCCTTGCCGTGCATTGCCTAGCCGTGCGTTGCCGTGCCTTAGCCTTGCCTCGCCTGACCGTGCCTTGCCTTGAGTTACCCTTTCCTTGCCTTGCCGTGCATTGCCTAGCCGTGCGTTGTTGTGCATTTGCCTTGTCTTGCCTCACCGTGCTTTGCCTTGCGTTACCCTTTCCATGCCTTGCCGTGCATTGCCTAGCCCTGCATTGTCGTGCCTTAGCTTTGTTTCCCCTTACCGTGCGGTTCCTTTCGTTGCCCTTGCCTTCCCTTGCTTTCCCTTGCCTTCCTTGCCTTCCGTTACTCTTTGCTTGCCTTCCTTTCATTGCCTAGCCTTGCGTTGTCGTGCCTTATGCATTTGCCTTGCCTTGCCTCACCTTGCCTTGCCTTGCGTTACCCTTTCCTTGCCTGGCCGTGCATTGCCTAGCCGTGCGTTGCCGTTTCTTAGCCTTGTTTCCCCTTGCCGTGCCTTGCCTTTTGTTACACTTGCCTTGCCTTGCTTTGCCTTGCCTTCCTTTCCTTCCGTTACTCTTTCCTTGCGTAGCCGTGCACTGCCTAGCCTTGCGTTGTCGTGCATTAGCTTTGCCTCCCCAAACCGTGCCTTGCCTTGCGTTACCATTTCCTTGCCTTGCCCTGCATTGCCTAGCCCTGTGTTGTCGTGCCTTAGTCTTGTTTGCCCTTACCGTGCCGTTCCTTCCGTTACCCTTGCCTTTCCCTGCTTTCCCTAGCCTTCCTTGCCTTCCGTTCCTCTTTGCTTGCCTTCCGTGCATTGCCTAGCCTTGCGTTGTCGTGCCTTAGCCTTGCCTCGCCTGACCGTGCCTTGCCTTGCGTTACCCTTTCCTTGCCTTGCCGTGAATTGCCTAGCCGTGCGTTGTCGTGCATTAGCCTTGTCTTGCCTTACCGTGCCTTGCCTTGCGTTACCCTTACCTTGCTTTGCTTTCCCTTACTTTCATTGCCTTCCGTTACTCTTTGCTTTCCTTCCGTGCATTGCCTAGCCTTGCGTTGTCGTGTCTTAGCCTTGCCTCGCCTGACAGTGCCTTGCCTTGCGTTACCCTTTCCTTGCCTTGCCGTGCATTGCCTAGCCGTGCGTTGCCGTGCCTTAGCCTTGTTTCCCCTTGCTGTGCCGTTCCTTCCGTTACCCTTGCCTTGCCTTGCTTTCCCTTGCCTTCCTTGCCTTCCGTTACTCTTTGCTTGCCTTCCGTGCATTGCCTAGCCTTGCGTTGTCGTGCCTTAGCCTTGCCTCGCGTAACGGTGCCTTGCCTTGCGTTACCCTTTCCTTTCCTTGCCGTGCATTGGCTAGCCCTGCGTTGTCGTGCCTTAGCCTTGTTTCCCCTTACCGTGCCGTTCCTTCCGTTACCCTTGCCTTCCCCTGCTTTCCCTTGCCTTCCTTGCCTTCCGTTACTCTTTGCTTGCCTTCCGTTTATTGCCTAGACTTGCGTTGTCGTGCCTTAGCCTTGGCTCGCCTGACCGTGCCTTGCCTTGCGTTACCCTTTCCTTGCCTTGCCGTGAATTGCCTAGCCGTGCGTTGTCGTGCATCAGCCTTGACTTGCCTCACCGTGCCTTGCCTTGCGTTACCCTTTCCTTGCCTTGCCGTGCATTGCCTAGCCGTGCGTTGCCGTGCCTTAGCCTTGTTTCCCCTTGCCGTGCCGTTCCTTCCCTTACCCTTGCCTTGCTTTGCTTTCCCTTGCCTTCCTTCCCTTCCGTTACTCTTTGCTTGCCTTCCGTGCATTGCCTAACCTTGCGTTGTCGTGCATTCGCCTTCCTCCCCAAACCGTGCCTTGTTTTGCGTTACCCTTTCCTTGCCTTGCCCTGCATTGCCTAGCCCTGTGTTGTCGTGCCTTAGCCTTGTTTCCCCTTACCGTGCCGTTCCTTTCGTTACCCTTGCCTTCCCCTGCTTTCCCTTGCCTTCCTTGCCTTCCGTTACTCTTTGCTTGCCTTCCGTGCATTGCCTAGCCTTGCGTTGTCGTGCCTTAGCCTTGCCTCGCCTGACCGTGCCTTGCCTTGAGTTACCCTTTCCTTGCCTTGCCGTGCATTCCCTAGCCGTGCGTTGTCGTGCATTTGCCTTGTCTTGCCTCACCGTGCTTTGCCTTGCGTTACCCTTTCCTTGCCTTGCCGTGCATTGCCTAGCCCTGCATTGTCGTGACTTAGCTTTGTTTCCCCTTACCGTGCCGTTCCTTTCGTTGCCCTTGCCTTCCCTTGCTTTCCCTTGCCTTCCTTGCCTTCCGTTACCCTTTCCTTGCCTTGCCGTGCATTGCCTAGCCGTGCGTTTTCGTGCATTTGCCTTGCCTTGCCTCACCGTGCCTTGCCTTGCGTTACCCTTTCCTTGCCTGGCCGTGCATTGCCTAGCCGTGCGTTGTCGTGCATTAGCCTTGTCTTGCCTTACCGTGCCTTGCCTTGCGTTACCCTTTCCTTGCCTGGCCGTGCATTGCGTAGCCGTGCGTTGCCGTTCCTTAGCCTTGTTTCCCCTTGCCGTGCCTTGCCTTTTGTTACACTTGCCTTGCCTTGCTTTGCCTTGCCTTCCTTTCCTTCCGTTACTCTTTCCTTGCCTAGCCGTGCACTGCCTAGCCTTGCGTTGTCGTGCATTAGCTTTGCCTCCCCAAACCGTGCCTTGCCTTGCGTTACCATTTCCTTGCCTTGCCCTGCATTGCCTAGCCCTGTGTTGTCGTGCCTTAGTCTTGTTTGCCCTTACCGTGCCGTTCCTTCCGTTACCCTTGCCTTTCCCTGCTTTCCCTAGCCTTCCTTGCCTTCCGTTCCTCTTTGCTTGCCTTCCGTGCATTGCCTAGCCTTGCGTTGTCGTGCCTTAGCCTTGCCTCGCCTGACCGTGCCTTGCCTTGCGTTACCCTTTCCTTGCCTTGCCGTGAATTGCCTAGCCGTGCGTTGTCGTACATTAGCCTTGTCTTGCCTTACCGTGCCTTGCCTTGCGTTACCCTTACCTTGCCTTGCTTTCCCTTCCTTTCATTGCTTTCCGTTACTCTTTGCTTTCCTTCCGTGCATTGCCTAGCCTTGCGTTGTCGTGCCTTAGCCTTGCCTCGCCTGACCGTGCCTTGCCTTGCGTTACCCTTTCCTTGCCTTGCCGTGCATTGCCTAGCCGTGCGTTGTCGTGCCTTAGCCTTGTTTCCCCTTGCCGTACCGTTCCTTCCGTTACCCTTGCCTTGCCTTGCTTTCCCTTGCCTTCCTTGCCTTCCGTTACTCTTTGCTTGCCTTCCGTGCATTGCCTAGCCTTGCGTTGTCGTGCCTTAGCATTGCCTCGCGTAACGGTGCCTTGCCTTGCGTTACCCTTTCCTTTCCTTGCCGTGCACTGGCTAGCCCCGCGTTGTCGTGCCTTAGCCTTGTTTCCCCTTACCGTGCCGTTCCTTCCGTTACCCTTGCCTTCCCCTGCTTTCCCTTGCCTTCCTTGCCTTCCGTTACTCTTTGCTTGCCTTCCGTTTATTGCCTAGCCTTGCGTTGTCGTGCCTTAGCCTTGCCTCGCCTGACCGTGCCTTGCCTTGCGTTACCCTTTCCTTGCCTTGCCGTGCATTGCCTAGCCGTGCGTTGTCGTGCATTAGCCTTGCCTTGCCTCACCGTGCTTTGCCTTGCGTTACCCTTTCCTTGCCTTGCCGTGCATTGCCTAGCCCTGCGTTGTCGTGCCTTAGCCTTGTTTCCCCTTACCGTGCCGTTCCTTTCGTTGCCCTTGCCTTCCCTTGCTTTCCCTTGCCTTCCTTGCCTTCCGTTACTCTTTGCTTGCCTTCCGTTCATTGCCTAGCCTTGCGTTGTCGTGCCTTAGCCTTGCCTCGCCTGACCGTGCCTTGCCTTGCGTTACCCTTTCCTTGCCTTGCCGTGCATTGCCTAGCCGTGCGTTGTCGTGCATTTGCCTTGCCTTGCCTCACCGTGCCTTGCCTTGCGTTACCCTTTCCTTGCCTGGCCGTGCATTGCCTAGCCGTGCGTTGTCGTGCATTAGCCTTGTCTTGCCTTGCCGTGCCTTGCCTTTTGTTACACTTGCCTTGCCTTGCTTTGCCTTGCCTTCCTTTCCTTCCGTTACTCTTTCCTTGCCTAGCCGTGCACTGCCTAGCCTTGCGTTGTCGTGCATTAGCTTTGCCTCCCCAAACCGTGCCTTGCCTTGCGTTACCATTTCCTTGCCTTGCCCTGCATTGCCTAGCCCTGTGTTGTCGTGCCTTAGTCTTGTTTGCCCTTACCGTGCCGTTCCTTCCGTTACCCTTGCCTTTCCCTGCTTTCCCTAGCCTTCCTTGCCTTCCGTTCCTCTTTGCTTGCCTTCCGTGCATTGCCTAGCCTTGCGTTGTCGTGCCTTAGCCTTGCCTCGCCTGACCGTGCCTTGCCTTGCGTTACCCTTTCCTTGCCTTGCCGTGAATTGCCTAGCCGTGCGTTGTCGTGCATCAGCCTTGCCTTGCCTCACCGTGCCTTGCCTTGCGTTACCCTTACCTTGCCTTGCTTTCCCTTCCTTTCATTGCCATCCGTTACTCTTTGCTTTCCTTCCGTGCATTGCCTAGCCTTGCGTTGTCGTGCCTTAGCCTTGCCTCGCCTGACAGTGCCTTGCCTTGCGTTACCCTTTCCTTGCCTTGCCGTGCATTGCCTAGCCGTGCGTTGCCGTGCCTTAGCCTTGCCTCGCCTGACCGTGCCTTGCCTTGAGTTACCCTTTCCTTGCCTTGCCGTGCATTGCCTAGCCGTGCGTTGTCGTGCATTTGCCTTGTCTTGCCTCACCGTGCTTTGCCTTGCGTTACCCTTTCCTTGCCTTGCCGTGCATTGCCTAGCCCTGCATTGTCGTGCCTTAGCTTTGTTTCCCCTTACCGTGCCGTTCCTTTCGTTGCCCTTGCCTTCCCTTGCTTTCCCTTGCCTTCCTTGCCTTCCGTTACTCTTTGCTTGCCTTCCGTGCATTGCCTAGCCTTGCGTTGTCGTGCCTTAGCCTTGCCTCGCGTAACGGTGCTTTGCCTTGCGTTACCCTTTCCTTGCCTTGCCGTGCATTGCCTAGCCTTGCGTTGTCGTGCCTTAGCCTTGCCTTCCCCTGCTTTCCCTTGCCTTCCTTGCCTTCCGTTACTCTTTGCTTGCCTTCCGTTTATTGCCTAGCCTTGCGTTGTCGTGCCTTAGCCTTGCCTCGCCTGACCGTGCCTTGCCTTGCGTTACCCTTTCCTTGCCTTGCCGTGCATTGCCTAGCCGTGCGTTGTCGTGCATTAGCCTTGACTTGCCTCACCGTGCCTTGCCTTGCGTTACCCTTTCCTTGCCTGGCCGTGCATTGCCTAGCCGTGCGTTGTCGTGCCTTAGCCTTGTTTCCCCTTTCCGTGCCGTTCCTTCCGTTACCCTTGCCTTGCCTTGCTTTCCCTTGCCTTCCTTGCCTTCCGTTACTCTTTGCTTGCCTTCCGTGCATTGCCTAACCTTGCGTTGTCGTGCATTCGCCTTCCTCCCCAAACCGTGCCTTGTTTTGCGTTACCCTTTCCTTGCCTTGCCCTGCATTGCCTAGCCCTGTGTTGTCGTGCCTTAGCCTTGTTTCCCCTTACCGTGCCGTTCCTTTCGTTACCCTTGCCTTCCCCTGCTTTCCCTTGCCTTCCTTGCCTTCCGTTACTCTTTGCTTGCCTTCCGTGCATTGCCTAGCCTTGCGTTGTCGTGCCTTAGCCTTGCCTCGCCTGACCGTGCCTTGCCTTGCGTTACCCTTTCCTTGCCTTGCCGTGCATTCCCTAGCCGTGCGTTGTCGTGCATTTGCCTTGTCTTGCCTCACCGTGCTTTGCCTTGCGTTACCCTTTCCTTGCCTTGCCGTGCATTGCCTAGCCCTGCATTGTCGTGCCTTAGCTTTGTTTCCCCTTACCGTGCCGTTCCTTTCGTTACCCTTGCCTTCCCTTGCTTTCCCTTGCCTTCCTTGCCTTCCGTTACCCTTTCCTTGCCTTGCCGTGCATTGCCTAGCCGTGCGTTGTCGTGCATTAGCCTTGCCTTGCCTCACCGTGCCTTGCCTTGCGTTACCCTTTCCTTGCCTTGCCGTGCATTGCCTAGCCGTGCGTTGTCGTGCATTAGCCTTGCCTTGCCTTACCGTGCCTTGCCTTCCGTTACCCTTTCCTTGCCTGGCCGTGCATTGCGTAGCCGTGCGTTGCCGTTCCTTAGCCTTGTTTCCCCTTGCCGTGCCTTGCCTTTTGTTACACTTGCCTTGCCTTGCTTTGCCTTGCCTTCCTTTCCTTCCGTTACTCTTTCCTTGCCTAGCCGTGCACTGCCTAGCCTTGCGTTGTCGTGCATTAGCTTTGCCTCCCCAAACCGTGCCTTGCCTTGCGTTACCATTTCCTTGCCTTGCCCTGCATTGCCTAGCCCTGTGTTGTCGTGCCTTAGTCTTGTTTGCCCTTACCGTGCCGTTCCTTCCGTTACCCTTGCCTTTCCCTGCTTTCCCTAGCCTTCCTTGCCTTCCGTTCCTCTTTGCTTGCCTTCCGTGCATTGCCTAGCCTTGCGTTGTCGTGCCTTAGCCTTGCCTCGCCTGACCGTGCCTTGCCTTGCGTTACCCTTTCCTTGCCTTGCCGTGAATTGCCTAGCCGTGCGTTGTCGTGCATTAGCCTTGTCTTGCCTTACCGTGCCTTGCCTTGCGTTACCCTTACCTTGCTTTGCTTTCCCTTCCTTTCATTGCCTTCCGTTACTCTTTGCTTTCCTTCCGTGCATTGCCTAGCCTTGCGTTGTCGTGCCTTAGCCTTGCCTTGCCTGACCGTGCCTTGCCTTGCGTTACCCTTTCCTTGCCTTGCCGTGCATTGCCTAGCCCTGCGTTGTCGTGCCTTAGCCTTGTTTCCCCTTGCCGTACCGTTCCTTCCGTTACCCTTGCCTTGCCTTGCTTTCCCTTGCCTTCCTTGCCTTCCGTTACTCTTTGCTTGCCTTCCGTGCATTGCCTAGCCTTGCGTTGTCGTGCCTTAGCATTGCCTCGCGTAACGGTGCCTTGCCTTGCGTTACCCTTTCCTTGCCTGGCCGTGCATTGCCTAGCCCTGCGTTGTCGTGCCTTAGCCTTGTTTCCCCTTGCCGTGCCGTTCCTTCGGTTACCCTTGCCTTCCCTTGCTTTCCCTTGCCTTCCTTGCCTTCCGTTACTCTTTGCTTGCCTTCCGTGCATTGCCTAGCCTTGCGTTGTCGTGCCTTAGCCTTGCCGCGCCTTATCGTGCCTTGCCTTGCGTTACCCTTTCCTTGCCTTGCCGTGCATTGCCTAGACTTGCGTTGTCGTGCCTTAGCCTTGCCTCGCCTGACCGTGCCTTGCCTTGCGTTACCCTTTCCGTGCCTTGCCGTGCATTGCCTAGCCGTGCGTTGTCGTGCATTAGCCTTGCCTTGCCTCACCGTGCCTTGCCTTGCGTTACCCTTTCCTTGCCTTGCCGTGCATTGCCTAGCCGTGCGTTGCCGTGCCTTAGCCTTGTTTCCCCTTGCCGTGCCGTTCCTTCTGTTACCCTTGCCTTGCCTTGCTTTCCCTTGCCTTCCTTGCCTTCCGTTACTCTTTGCTTGCCTTTCGTGCATTGCCTGGCCTTGCGTTGTCGTGCATTCGCCTTCCTCCCCAAACCGTGCCTTGATTTGCGTTACGCTTTCCTTGCCTTGCCCTGCATTGCCTAGCCCTGTGTTGTCGTGCCTTAGCCTTGTTTCCCCTTACCGTGCCGTTCCTTTCGTTGCCCTTGCCTTCCCTTGCTTTCCCTTGCCTTCCTTGCCTTCCGTTACTCTTTGCTTGCCTTCCGTTCATTGCCTAGCCTTGCGTTGTCGTGCCTTAGCCTTGCCTCGCCTGACCGTGCCTTGCCTTGCGTTACCCTTTCCTTGCCTTGCCGTGCATTGCCTAGCCGTGCGTTGTCGTGCATTTGCCTTGCCTTGCCTCACCGTGCCTTGCCTTGCGTTACCCTTTCCTTGCCTGCCCGTGCATTGCCTAGCCGTGCGTTGTCGTGCATTAGCCTTGTCTTGCCTTACCGTGCCTTGCCTTGCGTTACCCTTTCCTTGCCTGGCCGTGCATTGCGTAGCCGTGCGTTGCCGTTCCTTAGCCTTCTTTCCCCTTGCCGTGCCTTGCCTTTTGTTACACTTGCCTTGCCTTGCTTTGCCTTGCCTTCCTTTCCTTCCGTTACTCTTTCCTTGCCTAGCCGTGCACTGCCTAGCCTCGCGTTGTCGTGCATTAGCTTTGCCTCCCCAAACCGTGCCTTGCCTTGCGTTACCATTTCCTTGCCTTGCCCTGCATTGCCTAGCCCTGTGTTGTCGTGCCTTAGTCTTGTTTGCCCTTACCGTGCCGTTCCTTCCGTTACCCTTGCCTTTCCCTGCTTTCCCTAGCCTTCCTTGCCTTCCGTTCCTCTTTGCTTGCCTTCCGTGCATTGCCTAGCCTTGCGTTGTCGTGCCTTAGCCTTGCCTCGCCTGACCGTGCCTTGCCTTGCGTTACCCTTTCCTTGCCTTGCCGTGAATTGCCTAGCCGTGCGTTGTCGTGCATCAGCCTTGCCTTGCCTCACCGTGCCTTGCCTTGCGTTACCCTTACCTTGCCTTGCTTTCGCTTCCTTTCATTGCCTTCCGTTACTCTTTGCTTTCCTTAAGTGCATTGCCTAGCCTTGCGTTGTAGTGCCTTAGCCTTGCCTCGCCTGACAGTGCCTTGCCTTGCGTTACCCTTTCCTTGCCTTGCCGTGCATTGCCTAGCCGTGCGTTGCCGTGCCTTAGCCTTGCCTCGCCTGACCGTGCCTTGCCTTGAGTTACCCTTTCCTTGCCTTGCCGTGCATTGCCTAGCCGTGCGTTGTCGTGCATTTGCCTTGTCTTGCCTCACCGTGCTTTGCCTTGCGTTACCCTTTCCATGCCTTGCCGTGCATTGCCTAGCCCTGCATTGTCGTGCCTTAGCTTTGTTTCCCCTTACCGTGCCGTTCCTTTCGTTGCCCTTGCCTTCCCTTGCTTTCCCTTGCCTTCCTTGCCTTCCGTTACTCTTTGCTTGCCTTCCTTTCATTGCCTAGCCTTGCGTTGTCGTGCCTTAGCCTTGCCTCGCCTGACCGTGCCTTGCCTTGCGTTACCCTTTCCTTGCCTTGCCGTGCATTGCCTAGCCGTGCGTTGCCGTGCCTTAGACTTGTTTCCCCTTACCGTGCCGTTCCTTCCGTTACCCTTGCCTTCCCCTGCTTTCCCTTGCCTTCCTTGCCTTCCGTTACTCTTTGCTTGCCTTCCGTTTATTGCCTAGCCTTGCGTTGTCGTGCCTTAGCCTTGCCGCGCCTTACCGTGCCTTGCCTTGCGTTACCCTTTCCTTGCCTTGCCGTGCATTGCCTAGCCTTGCGTTGTCGTGCCTTAGCCTTGCCTCGCCTGACCGTGCCTTGGCTTGCGTTACCCTTTCCTTGCCTTGCCGTGCATTGCATAGCCGTGCGTTGTCGTGCATCAGCCTTGCCTTGCCTCACCGTGCCTTGCCTTGCGTTACCCTTTCCTTGCCTTGCCGTGCATTGCCTAGCCGTTCGTTGTCGTGCATTTGCCTTGTCTTGCCTCACCGTGCTTTGCCTTGCGTTACCCTTTCCTTTCCTGGCCGTGCATTGCCTAGCCGTGCGTTGCCGTTCCTTAGCCTTGTTTCCCCTTGCCGTGCCTTGCCTTTTGTTACACTTGCCTTGCCTTGCTTTGCCTTGCCTTCCTTTCCTTCCGTTACTCTTTCCTTGCCTAGCCGTGCACTGCCTAGCCTTGCGTTGTCGTGCATTAGCTTTGCCTCCCCAAACCGTGCCTTGCCTTGCGTTACCATTTCCTTGCCTTGCCCTGCATTGCCTAGCCCTGTGTTGTCGTGCCTTAGTCTTGTTTGCCCTTACCGTGCCGTTCCTTCCGTTACCCTTGCCTTTCCCTGCTTTCCCTAGCCTTCCTTGCCTTCCGTTCCTCTTTGTTTGCCTTCCGTGCATTGCCTAGCCTTGCGTTGTCGTGCCTTAGCCTTGCCTCGCCTGACCGTGCCTTGCCTTGCGTTACCCTTTCCTTGCCTTGCCGTGAATTGCCTAGCCGTGCGTTGTCGTGCATTAGCCTTGTCTTGCCTTACCGTGCCTTGCCTTGCGTTACCCTTACCTTGCTTTGCTTTCCCTTACTTTCATTGCCTTCCGTTACTCTATGCTTTCCTTCCGTGCATTGCCTAGCCTTGCGTTGTCGTGTCTTAGCCTTGCCTCGCCTGACAGTGCCTTGCCTTGCGTTACCCTTTCCTTGCCTTGCCGTGCATTGCCTAGCCGTGCGTTGCCGTGCCTTAGCCTTGTTTCCCCTTGCTGTGCCGTTCCTTCCGTTACCCTTGCCTTCCCTTGCTTTCCCTTGGCTTCCTTGCCTTCCGTTACTCTTTGCTTGCCTTCCGTGCATTGCCTAGCCTTGCGTTGTCGTGCCTTAGCCTTGCCTCGCGTAACGGTGCCTTGCCTTGCGTTACCCTGTCCTTTCCTTGCCGTGCATTGGCTAGCCCTGCGTTGTCGTGCCTTAGCCTTCTTTCCCCTTACCGTGCCGTTCCTTCCGTTACCCTTGCCTTCCCCTGCTTTCCCTTGCCTTCCTTGCCTTCCGTTACTCTTTGCTTGCCTTCCGTTTATTGCCTAGACTTGCGTTGTCGTGCCTTAGCCTTGGCTCGCCTGACCGTGCCTTGCCTTGCGTTACCCTTTCCGTGCCTTGCCGTGCATTGCCTAGCCGTGCGTTGTCGTGCATCAGCCTTGCCTTGCCTCACCGTGCCTTGCCTTGAGTTACCCTTTCCTTGCCTTGCCGTGCATTGCCTAGCCGTGCGTTGCCGTGCCTTAGCCTTGTTTCCCCTTGCCGTGCCGTTCCTTCTCTTACCCTTGCCTTGCCTTGCTTTCCCTTGCCTTCCTTGCCTTCCGTTACTCTTTGCTTGCCTTCCGTGCATTGCCTAACCTTGCGTTGTCGTGCATTCGCCTTCCTCCCCAAACCGTGCCTTGTTTTGCGTTACCCTTTCCTTGCCTTGCCCTGCATTGCCTAGCCCTGTGTTGTCGTGCCTTAGCCTTGTTTCCCCTTACCGTGCCGTTCCTTTCGTTACCCTTGCCTTCCCCTGCTTTCCCTTGCCTTCCTTGCCTTCCGTTACTCTTTGCTTGCCTTCCGTGCATTGCCTAGCCTTGCGTTGTCGTGCCTTAGCCTTGCCTCGCCTGACCGTGCCTTGCCTTGAGTTACCCTTTCCTTGCCTTGCCGTGCATTCCCTAGCCGTGCGTTGTCGTGCATTTGCCTTGTCTTGCCTCACCGTGCTTTGCCTTGCGTTACCCTTTCCTTGCCTTGCCGTGCATTGCCTAGCCCTGCATTGTCGTGCCTTAGCTTTGTTTCCCCTTACCGTGCCGTTCCTTTCGTTGCCCTTGCCTTCCCTTGCTTTCCCTTGCCTTCCTTGCCTTCCGTTACTCTTTGCTTGCCTTCCGTTCATTGCCTAGCCTTGCGTTGTCGTGCCTTAGCCTTGCCTCGCCTGACCGTGCCTTGCCTTGCGTTACCCTTTCCTTGCCTTGCCGTGCATTGCCTAGCCGTGCGTTGTCGTGCATTTGCCTTGCCTTGCCTCACCGTTCCTTGCCTTGCGTTACCCTTTCCTTGCCTGGCCGTGCATTGCCTAGCCGTGCGTTGTCGTGCATTAGCCTTGTCTTGCCTTACCGTGCCTTGCCTTGCGTTACCCTTTCCTTGCCTGGCCGTGCATTGCGTAGCCGTGCGTTGCCGTTCCTTAGCCTTGTTTCCCCTTGCCGTGCCTTGCCTTTTGTTACACTTGCCTTGCCTTGCTTTGCCTTGCCTTCCTTTCCTTCCGTTACTCTTTCCTTGCCTAGCCGTGCACTGCCTAGCCTTGCGTTGTCGTGCATTAGCTTTGCCTCCCCAAACCGTGCCTTGCCTTGCGTTACCATTTCCTTGCCTTGCCCTGCATTGCCTAGCCCTGTGTTGTCGTGCCTTAGTCTTGTTTGCCCTTACCGTGCCGTTCCTTCCGTTACCCTTGCCTTTCCCTGCTTTCCCTAGCCTTCCTTGCCTTCCGTTCCTCTTTGCTTGCCTTCCGTGCACTGACTAGCCTTGCGTTGTCGTGCCTTAGCCTTGCCTCGCCTGACCGTGCCTTGCCTTGCGTTACCCTTTCCTTGCCTTGCCGTGAATTGCCTAGCCGTGCGTTGTCGTGCATCAGCCTTGCCTTGCCTCACCGTGCCTTGCCTTGCGTTACCCTTACCTTGCCTTGCTTTCCCTTCCTTTCATTGCTTTCCGTTACTCTTTGCTTTCCTTCCGTGCATTGCCTAGCCTTGCGTTGTCGTGCCTTAGCCTTGCCTCGCCTAACAGTGCCTTGCCTTGCGTTACCCTTTCCTTGCCTTGCCGTGCATTGCCTAGCCGTGCGTTGCCGTGCCTTAGCCTTGTTTCCCCTTGCCGTACCGTTCCTTCCGTTACCCTTGCCTTGCCTTGCTTTCCCTTGTCTTCCTTGCCTTCCGTTACTCTTTGCTTGCCTTCCGTTTATTGCCTGGCCTTGCGTTGTCGTGCCTTAGCCTTGCCGCGCCTTACCGTGCCTTGCCTTGCGTTACCCTTTCCTTGCCTTGCCGTGCATTGCCTAGCCTTGCGTTGTCGTGCCTTAGCCTTGCCTCGCCTGACCGTGCCTTGCCTTGCGTTACCCTTTCCGTGCCTTGCCGTGCATTGCCTAGCCGTGCGTTGTCGTGCATCAGCCTTGCCTTGCCTCACCGTGCCTTGCCTTGCGTTACCCTTTCCTTGCCTTGCCGTGCATTGCCTAGCCGTGCGTTGCCGTGCCTTAGCCTTGTTTCCCCTTGCCGTGCCGTTCCTTCTGTTACCCTTGCCTTGCCTTGCTTTCCCTTGCCTTCCTTGCCTTCCGTTACTCTTTGCTTGCCTTCCGTGCATTGCCTAGCCTTGCGTTGTCGTGCATTCGCCTTCCTCCCCAAACCGTGCCTTGATTTGCGTTACCCTTTCCTTGCCTTGCCCTGCATTGCCTAGCCCTGTGTTGTCGTGCCTTAGCCTTGTTTCCCCTTACCGTGCCGTTCCTTTCGTTACACTTGCCTTCCCCTGCTTTCCCTTGCCTTCCTTGCCTTCCGTTACTCTTTGCTTGCCTTCCGTGCATTGCCTAGCCTTGCGTTGTCGTGCCTTAGCCTTGCCTCGCCTGACCGTGCCTTGCCTTGAGTTACCCTTTCCTTGCCTTGCCGTGCATTGCCTAGCCGTGCGTTGTCGTGCATTTGCCTTGTCTTGCCTCACCGTGCTTTGCCTTGCGTTACCCTTTCCTTGCCTTGCCATGCATTGCCTAGCCCTGCATTGTCCTGCCTTAGCTTTGTTTCCCCATACCGTGCCGTTCCTTTCGTTGCCCTTGCCTTCCCTTGCTTTCCCTTGCCTTCCTTGCCTTCCGTTACTCTTTGCTTGCCTTCCGTTCATTGCCTAGCCTTGCGTTGTCGTGCCTTAGCCTTGCCTCGCCTGACCGTGCCTTGCCTTGCGTTACCCTTTCCTTGCCTTGCCGTGCATTGCCTAGCTGTGCGTTGTCGTGCATTTGCCTTGCCTTGCCTCACCGTTCCTTGCCTTGCGTTACCCTTTCCTTGCCTGGCCGTGCATTGCCTAGCCGTGCGTTGTCGTGCATTAGCCTTGTCTTGCCTTACCGTCCCTTGCCTTGCGTTACCCTTTCCTTGCCTGGCCGTGCATTGCGTAGCCGTGCGTTGCCGTTCCTTAGCCTTGTTTCCCCTTGCCGTGCCTTGCCTTTTGTTACACTTGCCTTGCCTTGCTTTGCCTTGCCTTCCTTTCCTTCCGTTACTCTTTCCTTGCCTAGCCGTGCACTGCCTAGCCTTGCGTTGTCGTGCATTAGCTTTGCCTCCCCAAACCGTGCCTTGCCTTGCGTTACCATTTCCTTGCCTTGCCCTGCATTGCCTAGCCCTGTGTTGTCGTGCCTTAGTCTTGTTTGCCCTTACCGTGCCGTTCCTTCCGTTACCCTTGCCTTTCCCTGCTTTCCCTAGCCTTCCTTGCCTTCCGTTCCTCTTTGCTTGCCTTCCGTGCATTGCCTAGCCTTGCGTTGTCGTGCCTTAGCCTTGCCTCGCCTGACCGTGCCTTGCCTTGCGTTACCCTTTCCTTGCCTTGCCGTGAATTGCCTAGCCGTGCGTTGTCGTGCATCAGCCTTGCCTTGCCTCACCGTGCCTTGCCTTGCGTTACCCTTACCTTGCCTTGCTTTCCCTTCCTTTCATTGCCTTCCGTTACTCTTTGCTTTCCTTCCGTGCATTGCCTAGCCTTGCGTTGTCGTGCCTTAGCCTTGCCTCGCCTGACAGTGCCTTGCCTTGCGTTACCCTTTCCTTGCCTTGCCGTGCATTGCCTAGCCGTGCGTTGCCGTGCCTTAGCCTTGCCTCGCCTGACCGTGCCTTGCCTTGAGTTACCCTTTCCTTGCCTTGCCGTGCATTGCCTAGCCGTGCGTTGTCGTGCATTTGCCTTGTCTTGCCTCACCGTGCTTTGCCTTGCGTTACCCTTTCCATGCCTTGCCGTGCATTGCCTAGCCCTGCATTGTCGTGCCTTAGCTTTGTTTCCCCTTACCGTGCCGTTCCTTTCGTTGCCCTTGCCTTCCCTTGCTTTCCCTTGCCTTCCTTGCCTTCCGTTACTCTTTGCTTGCCTTCCTTTCATTGCCTAGCCTTGCGTTGTCGTGCCTTAGCCTTGCCTCGCCTGACCGTGCCTTGCCTTGCGTTACCCTTTCCTTGCCTTGCCGTGCATTGCCTAGCCGTGCGTTGCCGTGCCTTAGACTTGTTTGCCCTTACCGTGCCGTTCCTTCCGTTACCCTTGCCTTCCCCTGCTTTCCCTTGCCTTCCTTGCCTTCCGTTACTCTTTGCTTGCCTTCCGTTTATTGCCTAGCCTTGCGTTGTCGTGCATTAGCCTTGTCTTGCCTTACCGTGCCTTGCCTTGCGTTACCCTTACCTTGCTTTGCTTTCCCTTACTTTCATTGCCTTCCGTTACTCTTTGCTTTCCTTCCGTGCATTGCCTAGCCTTGCGTTGTCGTGCCTTAGCCTTGCCTCGCGTAACGGTGCCTTGCCTTGCGTTACCCTTTCCTTTCCTTGCCGTGCATTGGCTAGCCCTGCGTTGTCGTGCCTTAGCCTTGTTTCCCCTTACCGTGCCGTTCCTTCCGTTACCCTTGCCTTCCCCTGCTTTCCCTTGCCTTCCTTGCCTTCCGTTACTCTTTGCTTGCCTTCCGTTTATTGCCTAGCCTTGCGTTGTCGTGCCTTAGCCTTGGCTCGCCTGACCGTGCCTTGCCTTGCGTTACCCTTTCCGTGCCTTTCCGTGCATTGCCTAGCCGTGCGTTGTCGTGCATCAGCCTTGCCTTGCCTCACCGTGCCTTGCCTTGCGTTACCCTTTCCTTGCCTTGCCGTGCATTGCCTAGCCGTGCGTTGCCGTGCCTTAGCCTTGTTTCCCCTTGCCGTGCCTTTCCTTCTGTTACCCTCGCCTTGCCTTGCTTTCCCTTGCCTTCCTTGCCTTCAGTTACTCTTTGCTTGCCTTCCGTGCATTGCCTAGCCTTGCGTTGTCGTGCATTCGCCTTCCTCCCCAAACCGTGCCTTGATTTGCGTTACCCTTTCCTTGCCTTGCCCTGCATTGCCTAGCCCTGTGTTGTCGTGCCTTAGCCTTGTTTCCCCTTACCGTGCCGTTCCTTTCGTTACCCTTGCCTTCCCCTGCTTTCCCTTGCCTTCCTTGCCTTCCGTTACTCTTTGCTTGCCTTCCGTGCATTGCCTAGCCTTGCGTTGTCGTGCCTTAGCCTTGCCTCGCCTGACCGTGCCTTGCCTTGCGTTACCCTTTCCTTGCCTTGCCGTGCATTGCCTAGCCTTGCGTTGTCGTGCCTTAGACTTGCCTCGCGTAACGGTGCCTTGCCTTGCGTTACCCTTTCCTTTCCTTGCCGTGCATTGGCTAGCCCTGCGTTGTCGTGCCTTAGCTTTGTTTCCCCTTACCGTGCCGTTCCTTTCGTTGCCCTTGCCTTCCCTTGCTTTCCCTTGCCTTCCTTGCCTTCCGTTACTCTTTGCTTGCCTTCCGTTCATTGCCTAGCCTTGCGTTGTCGTGCCTTAGCCTTGCCTCGCCTGACCGTGCCTTGCCTTGCGTTACCCTTTCCTTGCCTTGCCGTGCATTGCCTAGCCGTGCGTTGTCGTGCATCAGCCTTGCCTTGCCTCACCGTGCCTTGCCTTGCGATACCCTTTCCTTGCCTAGCCGTGCATTGCCTAGCCGTGCGTTGTCGTGCATTAGCCTTGTCTTGCCTTACCGTGCCTTGCCTTGCGTTACCCTTTCCTTGCCTGGCCGTGCATTCCGTAGCCGTGCGTTGCCGTTCCTTAGCCTTGTTTCCCCTTGCCGTGCCTTGCCTTTTGTTACACTTGCCTTGCCTTGCTTTCCCTTGCCTTCCTTGCCTTCCGTTACTCTTTGCTTGCCTTCCGTGCATTGCCTAGCCTTGCGTTGTCGTGCCTTAGACTTGCCTCGCGTAACGGTGCCTTGCCTTGCGTTACCCTTTCCTTTCCTTGCCGTGCATTGGCTAGCCCTGCGTTGTCGTGCCTTAGCCTTGTTTCCCCTTACCGTGCCGTTCCTTACGTTACCCTTGCCTTCCCCTGCTTTCCCTTGCCTTCCTTGCCTTCCGTTACTCTTTGCTTGCCTTCCGTTTATTGCCTAGCCTTGCGTTGTCGTGCCTTAGCCTTGCCTCGCCTGACCGTGCCTTGCCTTGCGTTACCCTTTCCTTGCCTTGCCGTGCATTGCTTAGCCGTTCGTTGTCGTGCATTTGCCTTGTCTTGCCTCACCGTGCTTTGCCTTGCGTTACCCTTTCCTTGCCTTGCCGTGCATTGCCTAGCCCTGCATTGTCCTGCCTTAGCTTTGTTTCCCCTTACCGTGCCGTTCCTTTCGTTGCCCTTGCCTTCCCTTGCTTTCCCTTGCCTTCCTTGCCTTCCGTTACTCTTTGCTTGCCTTCCGTTCATTGCCTAGCCTTGCGTTGTCGTGCCTTAGCCTTGCCTCGCCTGACCGTGCCTTGCCTTGCGTTACCCTTTCCTTGCCTTGCCGTGAATTGCCTAGCCGTGCGTTGTCGTGCATTTGCCTTGCCTTGCCTCACCGTGCCTTGCCTTGCGATACCCTTTCCTTGCCTGGCCGTGCATTGCCTAGCCGTGCGTTGTCGTGCATTAGCCTTGTCTTGCCTTACCGTGCCTTGCCTTGCGTTACCCTTTCCTTGCCTGGCCGTGCATTCCGTAGCCGTGCGTTGCCGTTCCTTAGCCTTGTTTCCCCTTGCCGTGCCTTGCCTTTTGTTACACTTGCCTTGCCTTGCTTTGCCTTGCCTTCCTTTCCTTCCGTTACTCTTTCCTTGCCTAGCCGTGCACTGCCTAGCCTCGCGTTGTCGTGCATTAGCTTTGCCTCCCCAAACCGTGCCTTGCCTTGCGTTACCATTTCCTTGCCTTGCCCTGCATTGCCTAGCCCTGTGTTGTCGTGCCTTAGTCTTGTTTGCCCTTACCGTGCCGTTCCTTCCGTTACCCTTGCCTTTCCCTGCTTTCCCTAGCCTTCCTTGCCTTCCGTTCCTCTTTGCTTGCCTTCCGTGCATTGCCTAGCCTTGCGTTGTCGTGCCTTAGCCTTGCCTCGCCTGACCGTGCCTTGCCTTGCGTTACCCTCTCCTTGCCTTGCCGTGAATTGCCTAGCCGTGCGTTGTCGTGCATCAGCCTTGCCTTGCCTCACCGTGCCTTGCCTTGCGTTACCCTTACCTTGCCTTGCTTTCCCTTCCTTTCATTGCCTTCCGTTACTCTTTGCTTTCCTTCCGTGCATTGCCTAGCCTTGCGTTGTCGTGCCTTAGCCTTGCCTCGCCTGACAGTGCCTTGCCTTGCGTTACCCTTTCCTTGCCTTGCCGTGCATTGCCTAGCCGTGCGTTGCCGTGCCTTAGCCTTGCCTCGCCTGACCGTGCCTTGCCTTGAGTTACCCTTTCCTTGCCTTGCCGTGCATTGCCTAGCCGTGCGTTGTCGTGCATTTGCCTTGCCTTGCCTCACCGTGCCTTGCCTTGCGTTACCCTTTCCATGCCTTGCCGTACATTGCCTAACACTGCCTTATCGTGCCTTAGCTTTGTTTCCCCTTACCGTGCCGTTCCTTTCGTTGCCCTTGCCTTCCCTTGCTTTCCCTTGCCTTCCTTGCCTTCCGTTACTCTTTGCTTGCCTTCCGTTCATTGCCTAGCCTTGCGTTGTCGTGCCTTAGCCTTGCCTCGCCTGACCGTGCCTTGCCTTGCGTTACCCTTTCCTTGCCTTGCCGTGAATTGCCTAGCCGTGCGTTGTCGTGCATCAGCCTTGCCTTGCCTCACCGTGCCTTGCCTTGCGTTACCCTTACCTTGCCTTGCTTTCCCTTCCTTTCATTGCTTTCCGTTACTCTTTGCTTTCCTTCCGTGCATTGCCTAGCCTTGCGTTGTCGTGCCTTAGCCTTGCCTCGCCTGACAGTGCCTTGCCTTGCGTTACCCTTTCCTTGCCTTGCCGTGCATTGCCTAGCCGTGCGTTGCCGTGCCTTAGCCTTGTTTCCCCTTGCCGTGCCGTTCCTTCCGTTACCCTTGCCTTGCCTTGCTTTCCCTTGCCTTCCTTGCCTTCCGTTACTCTTTGCTTGCCTTCCGTGCATTGCCTAGCCTTGCGTTGTCGTGCCTTAGACTTGCCTCGCGTAACGGTGCCTTGCCTTGCGTTACCCTTTCCTTTCCTTGCCGTGCATTGGCTAGCCCTGCGTTGTCGTGCCTTAGCTTTGTTTCCCCTTACCGTGCCGTTCCTTTCGTTGCCCTTGCCTTCCCTTGCTTTCCCTTGCCTTCCTTGCCTTCCGTTACTCTTTGCTTGCCTTCCGTTCATTGCCTAGCCTTGCGTTGTCGTGCCTTAGCCTTGCCTCGCCTGACCGTGCCTTGCCTTGCGTTACCCTTTCCTTGCCTTGCCGTGCATTGCCTAGCCGTGCGTTGTCGTGCATTTGCCTTGCCTTGCCTCACCGTGCCTTGCCTTGCGATACCCTTTCCTTGCCTAGCCGTGCATTGCCTAGCCGTGCGTTGTCGTGCATTAGCCTTGTCTTGCCTTACCGTGCCTTGCCTTGCGTTACCCTTTCCTTGCCTGGCCGTGCATTCCGTAGCCGTGCGTTGCCGTTCCTTAGCCTTGTTTCCCCTTGCCGTGCCTTGCCTTTTGTTACACTTGCCTTGCCTTGCTTTGCCTTGCCTTCCTTTCCTTCCGTTACTCTTTCCTTGCCTAGCCGTGCACTGCCTAGCCTCGCGTTGTCGTGCATTAGCTTTGCCTCCCCAAACCGTGCCTTGCCTTGCGTTACCATTTCCTTGCCTTGCCCTGCATTGCCTAGCCCTGTGTTGTCGTGCCTTAGTCTTGTTTGCCCTTACCGTGCCGTTCCTTCCGTTACCCTTGCCTTTCCCTGCTTTCCCTAGCCTTCCTTGCCTTCCGTTCCTCTTTGCTTGCCTTCCGTGCATTGCCTAGCCTTGCGTTGTCGTGCCTTAGCCTTGCCTCGCCTGACAGTGCCTTGCCTTGCGTTACCCTTTCCTTGCCTTGCCGTGCATTGCCTAGCCGTGCGTTGCCGTGCCTTAGCCTTGCCTCGCCTGACCGTGCCTTGCCTTGAGTTACCCTTTCCTTGCCTTGCCGTGCATTGCCTAGCCGTGCGTTGTCGTGCATTTGCCTTGTCTTGCCTCACCGTGCTTTGCCTTGCGTTACCCTTTCCATGCCTTGCCGTGCATTGCCTAGCCCTGCATTGTCGTGCCTTAGCTTTGTTTCCCCTTACCGTGCCGTTCCTTTCGTTGCCCTTGCCTTCCCTTGCTTTCCCTTGCCTTCCTTGCCTTCCGTTACTCTTTGCTTGCCTTCCGTTCATTGCCTAGCCTTGCGTTGTCGTGCCTTAGCCTTGCCTCGCCTGACCGTGCCTTGCCTTGCGTTACCCTTTCCTTGCCTTGCCGTGCATTGCCTAGCCGTGCGTTGTCGTGCATTTGCCTTGTCTTGCCTCACCGTTCCTTGCCTTGCGTTACCCTTTCCTTGCCTGGCCGTGCATTGCCTAGCCGTGGGTTGCCGTTCCTTAGCCTTGTTTCCCCTTGCCGTGCCTTGCCTTTTGTTACACTTGCCTTGCCTTGCTTTGCCTTGCCTTCCTTTCCTTCCGTTACTCTTTCCTTGCCTAGCCGTGCACTGCCTAGCCTTGCGTTGTCGTGCATTAGCTTTGCCTCCCCAAACCGTGCCTTGCCTTGCGTTACCATTTCCTTGCCTTGCCCTGCATTGCCTAGCCCTGTGTTGTCGTGCCTTAGTCTTGTTTGCCCTTACCGTGCCGTTCCTTCCGTTACCCTTGCCTTTCCCTGCTTTCCCTAGCCTTCCTTGCCTTCCGTTCCTCTTTGCTTGCCTTCCGTGCATTGCCTAGCCTTGCGTTGTCGTGCCTTAGCCTTGCCTCGCCTGACCGTGCCTTGCCTTGCGTTACCCTTTCCTTGCCTTGCCGTGAATTGCCTAGCCGTGCGTTGTCGTGCATTAGCCTTGTCTTGCCTTACCGTGCCTTGCCTTGCGTTACCCTTACCTTGCTTTGCTTTCCCTTACTTTCATTGCCTTCCGTTACTCTTTGCTTTCCTTCCGTGCATTGCCTAGCCTTGCGTTGTCGTGTCTTAGCCTTGCCTCGCCTGACAGTGCCTTGCCTTGCGTTACCCTTTCCTTGCCTTGCCGTGCATTGCCTAGCCGTGCGTTGCCGTGCCTTAGCCTTGTTTCCCCTTGCTGTGCCGTTCCTTCCGTTACCCTTGCCTTGCCTTGCTTTCCCTTGCCTTCCTTGCCTTCCGTTACTCTTTGCTTGCCTTCCGTGCATTGCCTAGCCTTGCGTTGTCGTGCCTTAGCCTTGCCTCGCGTAACGGTGCCTTGCCTTGCGTTACCCTTTCCTTTCCTTGCCGTGCATTGGCTAGCCCTGCGTTGTCGTGCCTTAGCCTTGTTTCCCCTTACCGTGCCGTTCCTTCCGTTACCCTTGCCTTCCCCTGCTTTCCCTTGCCTTCCTTGCCTTCCGTTACTCTTTGCTTGCCTTCCGTTTATTGCCTAGCCTTGCGTTGTCGTGCCTTAGCCTTGGCTCGCCTGACCGTGCCTTGCCTTGCGTTACCCTTTCCGTGCCTTTCCGTGCATTGCCTAGCCGTGCGTTGTCGTGCATCAGCCTTGCCTTGCCTCACCGTGCTTTGCCTTGCGTTACCCTTTCCTTGCCTTGCCGTGCATTGCCTAGCCGTGCGTTGCCGTTGCTGTTACCCTTGCCTTGCCTTGCTTTCCCTTGCCTTCCTTGCCTTCCGTTACTCTTTGCTTGCCTTCCGTGCATTGCCTAGCCTTGCGTTGTCGTGCATTCGCCTTCCTCCCCAAACCGTGCCTTGATTTGCGTTACCCTTTCCTTGCCTTGCCCTGCATTGCCTAGCCCTGTGTTGTCGTGCCTTAGCCTTGTTTCCCCTTACCGTGCCGTTCCTTTCGTTACCCTTGCCTTCCCCTGCTTCCCCTTGCCTTCCTTGCCTTCCGTTACTCTTTGCTTGCCTTCCGTGCATTGCCTAGCCTTGCGTTGTCGTGCCTTAGCCTTGCCTCGCCTGACCGTGCCTTGCCTTGAGTTACCCTTTCCTTGCCTTGCCGTGCATTGCCTAGCCGTGCGTTGTCGTGCATTTGCCTTGTCTTGCCTCACCGTGCTTTGCCTTGCGTTACCCTTTCCTTGCCTTGCCATGCATTGCCTAGCCCTGCATTGTCCTGCCTTAGCTTTGTTTCCCCATACCGTGCCGTTCCTTTCGTTACCCTTGCCTTCCCCTGCTTTCCCTTGCCTTCCTTGCCTTCCGTTACTCTTTGCTTGCCTTCCGTTCATTGCCTAGCCTTGCGTTGTCGTGCCTTAGCCTTGCCTCGCCTGACCGTGCCTTGCCTTGCGTTACCCTTTCCTTGCCTTGCCGTGCATTGCCTAGCCGTGCGTTGTCGTGCATTTGCCTTGCCTTGCCTCACCGTGCCTTGCCTTGCGTTACCCTTTCCTTGCCTGGCCGTGCATTGCCTAGCCGTGCGTTGTCGTGCATTAGCCTTGTCTTGCCTTACCGTGCCTTGCCTTGCGTTACCCTTTCCTTGCCTGGCCGTGCATTGCCTAGCCGTGCGTTGCCGTTCCTTAGCCTTGTTTCCCCTTGCCGTGCCTTGCCTTTTGTTACACTTGCCTTGCCTTGCTTTGCCTTGCCTTCCTTTCCTTCCGTTACTCTTTCCTTGCCTAGCCGTGCACTGCCTAGCCTTGCGTTGTCGTGCATTAGCTTTGCCTCCCCAAACCGTGCCTTGCCTTGCGTTACCATTTCCTTGCCTTGCCCTGCATTGCCTAGCCCTGTGTTGTCGTGCCTTAGTCTTGTTTGCCCTTACCGTGCCGTTCCTTCCGTTACCCTTGCCTTTCCCTGCTTTCCCTAGCCTTCCTTGCCTTCCGTTCCTCTTTGCTTGCCTTCCGTGCATTGCCTAGCCTTGCGTTGTCGTGCCTTAGCCTTGCCTCGCCTGACCGTGCCTTGCCTTGCGTTACCCTTTCCTTGCCTTGCCGTGAATTGCCTAGCCGTGCGTTGTCGTGCATCAGCCTTGCCTTGCCTCACCGTGCCTTCCCTTGCGTTACCCTTACCTTGCCTTGCTTTCCCTTCCTTTCATTGCCTTCCGTTACTCTTTGCTTTCCTTCCGTGCATTGCCTAGACTTGCGTTGTCGTGCCTTAGCCTTGCCTCGCCTGACAGTGCCTTGCCTTGCGTTACCCTTTCCTTGCCTTGCCGTGCATTGCCTAGCCGTGCGTTGCCGTGCCTTAGCCTTGTTTCCCCTTGCCGTGCCGTTCCTTCCGTTACCCTTGCCTTGCCTTGCTTTCCCTTGACTTCCTTGCCTTCCGTTACTCTTTGCTTGCCTTCCGTGCATTGCCTAGCCTTGCGTTGTCGTGCCTTAGACTTGCCTCGCGTAACGGTGCCTTGCCTTGCGTTACCCTTTCCTTTCCTTGCCGTGCATTGGCTAGCCCTGCGTTGTCGTGCCTTAGCTTTGTTTCCCCTTACCGTGCCGTTCCTTTCGTTGCCCTTGCCTTCCCTTGCTTTCCCTTGCCTTCCTTGCCTTCCGTTACTCTTTGCTTGCCTTCCGTTCATTGCCTAGCCTTGCGTTGTCGTGCCTTAGCCTTGCCTCGCCTGACCGTGCCTTGCCTTGCGTTACCCTTTCCTTGCCTTGCCGTGCATTGCCTAGCCGTGCGTTGTCGTGCATTTGCCTTGCCTTGCCTCACCGTGCCTTGCCTTGCGATACCCTTTCCTTGCCTAGCCGTGCATTGCCTAGCCGTGCGTTGTCGTGCATTAGCCTTGTCTTGCCTTACCGTGCCTTGCCTTGCGTTACCCTTTCCTTGCCTGGCCGTGCATTCCGTAGCCGTGCGTTGCCGTTCCTTAGCCTTGTTTCCCCTTGCCGTGCCTTGCCTTTTGTTACACTTGCCTTGCCTTGCTTTGCCTTGCCTTCCTTTCCTTCCGTTACTCTTTCCTTGCCTAGCCGTGCACTGCCTAGCCTCGCGTTGTCGTGCATTAGCTTTGCCTCCCCAAACCGTGCCTTGCCTTGCGTTACCATTTCCTTGCCTTGCCCTGCATTGCCTAGCCCTGTGTTGTCGTGCCTTAGTCTTGTTTGCCCTTACCGTGCCGTTCCTTCCGTTACCCTTGCCTTTCCCTGCTTTCCCTAGCCTTCCTTGCCTTCCGTTCCTCTTTGCTTGCCTTCCGTGCATTGCCTAGCCTTGCGTTGTCGTGCCTTAGCCTTGCCTCGCCTGACCGTGCCTTGCCTTGCGTTACCCTTTCCTTGCCTTGCAGTGAATTGCCTAGCCGTGCGTTGTCGTGCATCAGCCTTCCCTTGCCTCACCGTGCCTTGCCTTGCGTTACCCTTACCTTGCCTTGCTTTCCCTTCCTTTCATTGCCTTCCGTTACTCTTTGCTTTCCTTCCGTGCATTGCCTAGCCTTGCGTTGTCGTGCCTTAGCCTTGCCTCGCCTGACAGTGCCTTGCCTTGCGTTACCCTTTCCTTGCCTTGCCGTGCATTGCCTAGCCGTGCGTTGCCGTGCCTTAGCCTTGCCTCGCCTGACCGTGCCTTGCCTTGAGTTACCCTTTCCTTGCCTTGCCGTGCATTGCCTAGCCGTGCGTTGTCGTGCATTTGCCTTGTCTTGCCTCACCGTGCTTTGCCTTGCGTTACCCTTTCCATGCCTTGCCGTGCATTGCCTAGCCCTGCATTGTCGTGCCTTAGCTTTGTTTCCCCTTACCGTGCCGTTCCTTTCGTTGCCCTTGCCTTCCCTTGCTTTCCCTTGCCTTCCTTGCCTTCCGTTACTCTTTGCTTGCCTTCCGTTCATTGCCTAGCCTTGCGTTGTCGTGCCTTAGCCTTGCCTCGCCTGACCGTGCCTTGCCTTGCGTTACCCTTTCCTTGCCTTTCCGTGCATTGCCTAGCCGTGCGTTGTCGTGCATTTGCCTTGCCTTGCCTCACCGTTCCTTGCCTTGCGTTACCCTTTCCTTGCCTGGCCGTGCATTGCCTAGCCGTGCGTTGCCGTTCCTTAGCCTTGTTTCCCCTTGCCGTGCCTTGCCTTTTGTTACACTTGCCTTGCCTTGCTTTGCCTTGCCTTCCTTTCCTTCCGTTACTCTTTCCTTGCCTAGCCGTGCACTGCCTAGCCTTGCGTTGTCGTGCATTAGCTTTGCCTCCCCAAACCGTGCCTTGCCTTGCGTTACCATTTCCTTGCCTTGCCCTGCATTGCCTAGCCCTGTGTTGTCGTGCCTTAGTCTTGTTTGCCCTTACCGTGCCGTTCCTTCCGTTACCCTTGCCTTTCCCTGCTTTCCCTAGCCTTCCTTGCCTTCCGTTCCTCTTTGCTTGCCTTCCGTGCATTGCCTAGCCTTGCGTTGTCGTGCCTTAGCCTTGCCTCGCCTGACCGTGCCTTGCCTTGCGTTACCCTTTCCTTGCCTTGCCGTGAATTGCCTAGCCGTGCGTTGTCGTGCATTAGCCTTGTCTTGCCTTACCGTGCCTTGCCTTGCGTTACCCTTACCTTGCTTTGCTTTCCCTTACTTTCATTGCCTTCCGTTACTCTTTGCTTTCCTTCCGTGCATTGCCTAGCCTTGCGTTGTCGTGTCTTAGCCTTGCCTCGCCTGACAGTGCCTTGCCTTGCGTTACCCTTTCCTTGCCTTGCCGTGCATTGCCTAGCCGTGCGTTGCCGTGCCTTAGCCTTGTTTCCCCTTGCTGTGCCGTTCCTTCCGTTACCCTTGCCTTGCCTTGCTTTCCCTTGCCTTCCTTGCCTTCCGTTACTCTTTGCTTGCCTTCCGTGCATTGCCTAGCCTTGCGTTGTCGTGCCTTAGCCTTGCCTCGCGTAACGGTGCCTTGCCTTGCGTTACCCTGTCCTTTCCTTGCCGTGCATTGGCTAGCCCTGCGTTGTCGTGCCTTAGCCTTGTTTCCCCTTACCGTGCCGTTCCTGCCGTTACCCTTGCCTTCCCCTGCTTTCCCTTGCCTTCCTTGCCTTCCGTTACTCTTTGCTTGCCTTCCGTTTATTGCCTAGACTTGCGTTGTCGTGCCTTAGCCTTGGCTCGCCTGACCGTGCCTTGCCTTGCGTTACCCTTTCCGTGCCTTGCCGTGCATTGCCTAGCCGTGCGTTGTCGTGCATCAGCCTTGCCTTGCCTCACCGTGCCTTGCCTTGCGTTACCCTTTCCTTGCCTTGCCGTGCATTGCCTAGCCGTGCGTTGCCGTGCCTTAGCCTTGTTTCCCCTTGCCGTGCCGTTCCTTCTGTTACCCTTGCCTTGCCTAGCTTTCCCTTGCCTTCCTTGCCTTCCGTTACTCTTTGCTTGCCTTCCGTGCATTGCCTAGCCTTGCGTTGTCGTGCATTC